>NC_138040.1:41579717-42015001 GCF_964106645.2 Podarcis pityusensis
GTAACACCAATTCTGCCATGACTGCACTGGTTACCACTTTGTTTCTGGGATCAATTCAAAGAAATGCTTTTGACCTATAAAGCCTTATGAGGTTCAGGACCCAGTACCTCAAAGACCGCCTCTCCTTACATAAACTGACCCAGACCCTGCAATCATCATTGGAGACCCTTCTTTGCTTACCCACTCCACAGGAGGCTTGGAGGGTGGGAATACGAGACTGGACCATTTCAGTGGTGCCCTCACACACTTGTGGAATACTCTCCCCACCTTCCTCTATATTTTAGGTGTAAAATAAAGGTGTGTTGTTTTTTCTTTACTCAGGCTTTTGGTCCTTATATTGAAGGGTAGCACTGTTTTATCTCTTTAGTTGCATTTTTTTTGATTTTTATTGAAAGTTCTGAATTGGTTGTAATGTAAGTCACTTTGGGCCCCTCTGTGAGAAAAGTGATTAACAACTTAATTAATAAATAAATAATCAATCAATCAATCAGTCCCTTCTGGGCAACCTTGCAGAGGTCAGACGTCAGCGATTAAATGCAAAAATGGGCAGAGCAACAAATGAAGATTTTATCTTTGTACAGTGGGCTAGTTTTTATGCACATCCATCTCTATCCTCCATCCAGGCAAGCAAGATGCATTCTCAAGTCAGGCAAAGCAGTTGAGGTGCGCAAAGTAGGATAGGCATGGCTTGGGGAGGTCAGGTGTGGCTAGGGAGGGGGGGTAAGGTATGGGGAAAGTTTTGTGGACCAGTTAGAGAGGTTTAGAGAGATGCATTTGGTCCCCGAGCCAAAAGTTTTCCCCACCCCACCCTGTTCTAGGAGATTAGCCTTTGTGCTTTCAGTAGAAATTGTTCTCTTGGAATCATAGGGTGCACATAGGTGTTCTATTACAGGTGTGACAGAGGTACCTTTTGCTGTTTTGTAAATAGATGTTTGTCTCTTCCTCTTTGTTTTGTTATGTTTTGAGGCAGAACACCTGCCTGCTGGGGATGCCTATTGGCTGGCAGCTGTGATGTCATAAGCCCCAATTTCCAAAGCACTTTGACAAGTTCTTTTCCCCCTCTTAATATGGCCAAGAATAAACAGACAATATGCCTCTTAAAAGATAATTAAAGGCATCTGCCAGCCTGACAAAACTAGCAGCTGTTGCAACATTGGATGATTGCTATGTAAAGTTGGTTGCTTTTTCAGTGCTGCAGAGATATTACTCCTCTCAAATCAACTGGAAATAGAGTTAAAACAGAGGTTCCACAAAACACTAAAAGTACTTTACTATTTAGCAATGCCCTTTTCAATAGCCCATATCCTTCTGTAATACTTGTGTGTATACTTGTATTCTGTAATACAAGTAAGGCCTGTTCAGTAACAGTGCCTTGCACTGTTAAAACTTTTTTCCATATAAGTTCTACATGTTTAACGAATTGCCCCTTAATTGCCCCTTAAATAGCCAGCTTCTGTTCTCCACTCATGTGTATGTGTGCGCGTGTGTGCACATGTTTGCCTCCAGTTACTGATTTCATTGTTCCTCCCCCCTTTTAATTGCAAAATAGCATTTTGCTTTCCCAAAGGAAGACACATCTTTAAGCCAGTTGTTGCACATATGTGATCTTTATTTATTTTTTTCCCATTCCCTATTTTAGCTTTAAATGAGCCTACCATAGACTATGGTTTCCAAAGACTCCAGAAAGTTATACCAAGACATCCTGGTGACCCAGAACGACTAGCCAAGGTAAAAAGTTTTCTATGTTACTTAACATATTTTTGAAACATTGAAAGAATAAATATTCTATGTGTATCTAAATGTATGCCAGTTTAACTGACTGGTTAAACCAGGGTGATACTATCTAGATAATATGGACTATAACTGCCATTTCCCTGACCATTGACTAAACTTGGCTAGAGCTGATGGTAGCTGGAATCCACAATATCTGGAGGACACCATGTTTTCTACTCATGCATTAGTCTAATAAAATCAATCAATGGAGATTTCTTAATAAATAACTCCCACATTAAACATTCATAAATGAAGGGCCAGAGTAAGCACTGGAGGTCAAATTGACACATATAATCTCCAAACAAATGTGAGTGGTCAAAGGATGGGCTTACTTGCAACATCTGTTTTCTATCATATTTAGTAAATGGCACAGCAATAACCATGGTAACTTGTGTAATCTCATCATTGTTACTTCCCCATGCCATTCAAAAATTCTGTGATGGAATCCATTGAATGAGACAGTGACCAAAAAGGAGAGAGATTCCTGGGGAATTTAATTGTCCACAAACCTGCTTTCCACACGTTTCACAGCTACAGCCTCTCCGTCATAAGCTGGCCTGTCGGAGAATTCCCCTGGCTGGCTGCAAAGGAGGGCGGTATAGATTGCCATCCACTGGAATTCAAATTGGCCAATCATTGGCCAGAGAGGGCAGTGCTTGGGTGACAGACCAGAGGGAAGTACAAGTCTTCGCTCCAGTCTGCCACCCAGCTACTATATAGCCTGGCTGATTTTCTGTTCATTTCTTTGACACTGGACCTACTCCCCAAAATGTGGCTGTCCTTCCAAATGAGAAACTTGTTGGTTGTCCACTGCAACCAACTTATTTTTTAAGGGAGAAAAGGATAACCTCAAGGAAGAGTTAGATTTGTTGCAGAGACCTAGCAGTGTGAGAGTGCAAATGATGTGATACGTAGCATCATTATGGCTACATATAACATCAGAGCAAATCTGAGTCATTCTAACGTGGAATCCTGTTTGCCAGAGACTTGCTGGCTATTCCTTCTTTATAACCATTGGTTGTCCTTCTTCCTTCCTTGCAGGAGATGCTATTGAAAAGAGCAGCTGACCTAGTTGAAGCACTGTATGGAACGCCACACAATAATCAGGTCTGAACACACACCCCTTTCTCTTCCCACTTCTCTCTCTGCAGACATTCATTGAATGGTGGGGGGGGGGGGGGAGAGACACCAGGATTGAGCTAGCTGCCCTTTCTCTACACCTCTGCACATTTATCTGAACAAAACCAATGAGCTGCCCTTTCTCTACACCTCTGCACATTTATCTGAACAAAACCAATGAGCTCCTGCTGCAGAATCGAGGCCCTGCAAGGTCCCAGTTGCACATACACAGATTATATTTATTTCTAATTGCCTATGAAATTGCATGCACATCTTCAGATTTTTTTAGATCAAGACAGCAACCTTTTTTCTATCAGAGGCTGCATTCTCTTTGGGGCAATTTGTTGGGAGTCACATACCAGCATTGTGTGGGGCTGGAGACAAAAATGAGTCTTTCACTCATTTTTCTCATGCTAATAATAATAATAATAATAATAATAATAATAATATATTTATACCCCGCCCATCTGGCTGGGCTTCCCCAGCCACTCTGGGCGGCTTCCAACAAAATATTAAAATAATGTAATACATCAAACATTAAAAGCTTCCCTAAACAGGGCTTGCCTTCAGATGTCTTCTAAAATTCTGGTAGTTGTTGTTCTCTTTGACATCTGCTTTCTTTATCCCTTCTGTCTCCCCATCTCTCTATCTCTCTCTCCCTCTCTCTCCATAGTTGTCAACCTTTCCCTTTTCTTGTGAGGAATCCTATTCGGAATAAGGGAATTTCCCTTAAAAAATGGGAAACGTTGACAGCTTCTCTCTCTCTCTCTCTCTCTCTCTCTCTCTCTCTCTCTCTCTCTCTCTCTCTCTGTCCCTGATTTATCCATCCATCCATGACAAGAGCCAAGGGCTGCATGAAAATGGACTGAGGACCACATGCGGCCCTGGAGATGCAGATTGTCCACCTGTGTTTTTAAATAAATATGTGGAGGTTTTGAGCAAGGACAACAGGCCTGACCCTAATTTTTAGGGGTGTGCGTCAGATTCAAATGAATCCCAAATCTCAGCCTGAGGTTGCTGCCTCAGAGGGATTTAGGACTTGTCAGAGGCAAAGCAGGACCTGTACAAGGTGTCATATGGCAAAGTGCGGACCCATGAAGCACTTTGTGGTGCCGGTGCATTCCAGACATTAAAAAAGGTCGTGCAAACAAGTGTCGGCCAAAAACAAAAATAATGTCTCTAAGCTGGAATAACACCAGGGGAAGCAAGAGCAAAGACTGGGGTGGAGAGAGCTTGGAGGAAGAGCTCCATTGCGACTGATTCATCAAGCCTGAAATCAGAGGGACTGAATCCTTTTTGTTCTCTCACCTCCACTGCCCACCAAATCAACTTTAAAGGTATCTAGCACAAAAAACACTTTGTCCGGTTTGGCAGGTTTTTTTACTCCAGGACACCTCACTCATGTCTGCAGTTTTCAGACCAGTTGCCCACAAAACACTAGGGGAGAATAAGTGATTGCTTTTTACAAACCCGAAAACTGTAACGGTTGCCCTTATGTGAAAACTGTTCTGATCATTGAAATATACTCGGAGTCGAGAGTGGATTTCATGCTCTTTATTCAGCTCATAGTGGTGAGGAGGAATGGAAGTTCCCCCACAATATCTTCTTTATATACATTATTTACACAATGGGCTGCACGTGATTGGTTAATTCCGGGATTCTCCTGTAGGCCAATCAGGTTGTGGATTCACTTCCACATGGAGCTGGATTGGGTGGCTCCTGTGGACCAATCATACTGCTGCATTGTCCTAGGACCAATCAGACTGCTGCATTCTGAATCCTATTGTTCAAGGACCAATCAGACTGCTGCATTTTGGATCCTATTCAACTCAGTACATAACACCCATCCTTCTGAAATTTGGCAGGATTCATGCCTTCTGCCTCCAAATTAAGAAGTTATAGACATTTCCTTTTTAAAAAAAAAAAATCAAATTTAAAGGCATCCAGCACAAAAACCCTGGAAAATATTTGCCTATAATATGGCAGGCTTTAACTACTCTGGAGGGCTGCAAATGGCATCCACTCTTGTGAAAAGAGAAAAGAGGTATTTCCAATAGTGAATAAGAATGAGGAGGACCCTTAGCTGAGCTGGGCTGCCTGCTTAAGAACATAAGAACAGGACATTTTTTCAGGTGGAACTCGATGGAAACTCAGTTCCAGCAGCTTTCAGATGGGTGCCATTGTCATTCTAAGAGAATGAAGAAGGTGTTCATGGTGAGTTCTGGTGCCTCTTTTTCTGGAAACATGGCACTGCATGAAGAGGGCTATGCTGTATCAGAATAAAGACCTGTGGAGACCCCATTAGCACATACATGAAACTAGGATGAAACTAGGTTTCTTTGTTTGGTTGCTTCAGTGTTCATCAGTTTATGCTTGCTTACAGTGAATTTCATTTGACATTTCACCTTCCTACAAAGTACTTCAGACTAAGGCAGGATGTTTTCTGAAGTGCAGAACAGGGGTCCGAATTGAAATGCAGCCATCCTTTGAAATCTGCACTGCTCCAAATTTTGCAGCACAGTTCTCCAAATACTGGAGCAAGGGGTGCATAGAATGCATATACAGTGGTACCTCGGTTTTCAAACCTAATCTGTTCTGGAAGACCGTCCGAGTTCTGAAATACTCAAAAACTGAGGTGAAAAGGGTGGTCTGCAAATTTAATAGAGTATATATGTGTGTGTGCGTGTGTGTGTGTGTGTGTGTGTATGTGTGTATTTAATAGAGAAAAATAACATATACACTCAGCGGAAGCCATTCAACTTCCGAGGCGCGTTCGAAAACAGAAGCATTTACTTCCGGGTTTACAGCATTCGAAAACTGAAACATTTGCCAATGGAGACGTTCAAAAGCCGAGGTACCACTGTATTGGTGAAAATAACATATAAAATGAATTATATTGCGATAACCTGCTTTGCAAAAATCTGCATATTGGGGAAAAGTAGATATAAAAATTAGAAACTAGGAGAAACTGAAATTGACAGATTTGCCCATTCTTTATTGCATGCAGGACATTATTCTGAAGCGAGCCGCTGATATCGCAGAAGCTCTCTACAGTGTCCCCAGGAATCCAGGCCAGATCCCTTTGTCCAGCTCTCCGGCTCACAGTAGCATGATGGGCATCAACTCCTACAGTAGCCAGTTGGGAGTCAGCATCTCAGAATCAACACAAGGAAACAATCAAGGTAAGGATCCCAATATTAGAAATATGGAAATGCTGTTTAGCTGTTTTTACCCTAGTTTTATTTACATAATTAGTACATTGCACTTATCAAATGATTGAAGGAGCTTTCTGTTTAAAAAAAACCTATAAATTACACAGTAAAAATATACAGTCCAATAAATACACCATTAAGACTTCACACACACACACACACATATGCATCTTACATATTATTTACTTGGTCACTGCCATAAATTATTAATAAATATGAAATATTATTTAAGTGTTAAATTATAACCCAATCTTTATTCCAATCAAGAGGGACTACTTTTGCATTCTGTTCTGTTTTTTCTTCCTCTAGAATCAAATCATCTATTCCTTTTTCTGAGATTTTTTTTAAAAAAACATAATGGATTCCAACTCCTTATTTCTTATGCTACACTAGGCAGTGACATACTTTGCCCCTGTGAATGCACTGACTTGCCCTGGTTCCAGTTGATCTGTGGTGTGAAGGGGGTTGAATCCTGTGCACCTCTTTGATTCACTGATTATATAGTCCCTGGCTCCTCTCCCTCTTCGATCACATGGGTACTAGTCTTCCTAGAAAGTTGGCTTCCCATTTCTATGATTTGTGGTTGTTTGCTCTCATGATTGGCTTCATCCACAGGAATGCAAGGAGGAATTTTTAGCCTTCCACCCATACCTGGCCTTCTCATTCTGGCTACCCATGGGTGGCTTGTGCATGTTAAGTACGGTAATTTAGGAAGCTGCCTTGTTTCAGATTATTTGTCTATTTAACCTAGAATTGTCTACTCTGGATGCAGCCCTTTAAAGTCACAAGCATTGACATTTTTTTCATCCCTACTAAATGATATTTGTGACTGAAGATGCCAGAGAATAAACCTGGAACTCCTATGTGGAAATCCCAGTGAGCTCTGGTCAATGCAGGTACATTGCTGTATATACACAATACCGTCCTGTGGGCTCAATAGATTCAAAGCTGGTGGGTGCCCTTCCACATTCATTTCTGATCCTTGTTTTGAATGTCTTTAGGCAAGGCAACCATTGCCTCCAATCTACAGCTACTCTTTTATTTGATTTGGTCTCCGTTTCATTCTCCCTGCCCTATCAGTACATTGATTATAGCTCTGGTCAGTTAGCTCTGCCAAACAGACTCGAGGCAAGGGAGCAAGAAGTTGACAGGGAAGCTCAAAGAAAAACAGGTCAACAGCCTGCAAAGCACCCAAGGCTGGAGGAAGACTACAGTTCAGTGATGGAGAACCTCAGGACCAGGCCTCACAACCCCTGCTCTGTGCTCTCAAGTGCTTTGACAATCTTTGTGTCCTTGAACTATAATAATAATAATAATAATAATAATAATAATAATAATAATAATAATTTATACCCGCCCTCCCCAGCCAAGGCTGGGCTCAGGGTGGCTAACAAGCAATAATAAAAACAAGTTGAATGAATACAACTTAAAAACAACATTAAAATATTGAAACATTAAAATATTAAAATGCAGCCTCATCACAGGAGGAGAAAGGAAAAAGAAAGAGGGGGAGGGAATCAAATTGGCTCCAAGCCAAAGGCCAGGCGGAACAACTCTGTCTTACAGACCCTGCGGAAAGAAATCAGATCCTGCAGGGCCCTGGTCTCATGAGGCAGAGCGTTCCACGAGGCCGGGGCCAGAGTTGAAAAGGCCCTGGCTCTGGTTGAGGCTAATCTGACTTCCTTAGGGCCCGGGACCTCAAGGGTGTTGCTATATATGGACCTTAAGGTCCTCCGTGGGACATACCGGGAGAGGCGGTCCCGTAGGTACGAGGATCCTAGGCCATGAAGAGCTTTAAAGGTCAAAACCAGCACCTTAAATCTGACCCTGTACTCCACCGGGAGCCAGTGCAGCTGGAAATAATGCCTCTTACTTGCCTGGATAGAGATAATGCATGTGAAAACATTTGTATGAGTGGAAAGCAGCCTATCTGTGCTGCCTTGAGCCTTTGCTCATTCTTGAGAGAGGCTTCAGGAGTAAACCCCGAGGAACAATCTGTACCCGCTGCCTTGTGGGACATCTTTGGGAGAACAAAACCCTACACAAATCCCTAAGACAGTTGGATGGCACCATGTACACCTCCTTCCAGCAACTCCTGCAGCCAAGCTGGTGCCAAATGTATTGATCTGCTTTCCTTGGGACCACATCAGCGAGGTTGAGAGGGAGGTCTTGTAATCTGGACAGTCCAGGCCTTGCGCCCTGGGGAAGTCACTTCAGTGCTGCAAACATGGCAAAAACAATGCAGGAGGCAGCAGTTACTAGTTATAAGCTCAACCTGTTCGGTGTAAGGTACCAGCACTATGGGGTGCCTTTGTTGGTGGGAGGGATCATTGTGTCTCACTGGTCAGCTACTGCCCACTTTAAGCTGGGCAGCCCCTGGTCAATAAAGTGCTGACCTGCCACTGTCTGCCTGCTTCAGTGGGTGCTTGGAGCTCAGAGTATCACTTGACAAGCAGACTGAACTTCTGCACCAAGTAAAAAAAGAAAAAGAAAACTATCACTCTTGTGCCTAGCAAGCTGGAACCTCAGGACTATGTAACCTGGCTTGCCCACCGACCTGTTGCAGGTCAATAACTCATGGAATGTAGCCTAATGTAGAAAGGTAAAAATCACACCTGCTCTTCCACTTGCTTTTTGGCTCTGGCCCTACCCTACTCACCACTGGAATGACCGCTCCCTGCTTAAAACAGGGGGCGCCCTTTGCGTGGACGCGCGCAGCCCTGGATCTGGAGCGGCCCCATCAGCATAGGCTTGGCTTTGCCTTCCCTCAGGTGGGATACCTGGAGGTCCCCGCCTACCTCAGTCAGTTGTCCAATCCCACCTGGGGGAAGCGTTGCCAAGGAGACCAGGCCAGGTAGGGGGAGGGATTACCTGCCCACACAATAGAGGGAGGATCTTACCTGGGAATCCTCACTTGGCTCCAGAGCTTCTCCCGCCCTACCCACCCTCAGTTAATGTCTTCCTTTGCAGGTTAACTTTTCTTCATAGGTTTTGCAGGTTAACTTTTCTTCACAGGTATGCGGGCGCTGCTACGATAAGGTTGCTGTTAAAGGGCCGGAAAGGAATTTCCCTGCATTGGCAGGTTTCGCCTTTCCCGTAGCAAAACGTCACAACTTTGGCGGTATCAGGCCTTGGGCAGAATCCTTTAGTCCATCTTCCTCTTTGCGGCGGCGATACCAGGGTTCCCCGTTAAAGGGGTTTCTGAAGGGAGGCTTTGACCGTACGCCGAAAGGTCGTCATTGCTCTCCCCTGCGGTGGCGGTGTAACGGGGGCGGCTATCTCTGCTTGAACATATGTTCTCCAGAGCCGGCCCATCCCCTCCCCCCCCCACACACTGGATAACCCTGATGCTCCCTAGGTCCCCGGCTGGGGACTGGGGAGGGAGAATGCCCAATGCCTGAGCCAAGGTCTACCCACATTTGAAATTTAATAAAGTTGTGGCCAATTTAATCCCATAGCACGTTGTCTTGAGTCGTTATTCCACATGACGGGGGGACCGCGCGGGATCTGGGGGACTCCGCCTGTCCACGCAATGAAGGCCCCAGAAGCTTGTCCACAGGGGACTACAGTTCCCCACCCCTGTGGTGTGTACATGTGCCCGACTTTCACCTCTTTTAAATAGGTTTATGAGCCACCATTCATTTTTAAAATTAAGCAAATGAGTTCCAAATGAAAATCCATTCAACTCTCTTTTTGTGTAAATTGGAGCCCTCCTGGAACAATCTTTACAGGTCACAAAGAGGTTACCAGGAGGGGAAGGAGAGTGAAAGTTGGCCTGCCTTTATAAATCACTTATAAAATTGGGAACCTTTGTCCTTTCTGTCTGAAATGATCCTTTGGAGGAGGAAATTGATGTCTTAAAATCTCATAGCAAAGAATAGAAAACAGACATTGCAAGCATGCAGAGATCAGCAGGATCTTCCATTGACAGCAAGGTTTATAAGATGTTCATATTTTTAGTAGCAACTGAAACTCTGGTGCTTTGCCCAAATCATTTGATATCTGGCAGATCTGATACCTTTACAGAATATGCCTGAAAATATCAGACCTATAGGGTGGAAAACAACAAAGGTGCCCAAAGTAGATGATTGTCTGAGTCTCTCATTGAAACCAATTGCAATAAAAAAGAAATGGGAGTGGCGGAAACTAATGAATGTGTTGAAATTGGCAATGCCATAAATGCTACATTAATGAATGAATAACAAAATGAATACAACTTTTAATAATGAAAGTGAAAGGACTAACAAAACTAAAAACAAAAACATCCTGTTACAGCTTTTGCAGGATTTTTTACCCATTCAGAAACCTGCCAAACCTGTTTAGCCAGAAAGCCACAGTGCGGCAAAAAAGTTTTATACATTAGGAGAAGTGGTACCTTAGAAATGAATATAAAATATAAAATTTATATTTTTTTAAAAAAAAATGACATAGCAATACTTAGAAAATTGGGAGCCCCTGGCTTAGAGGAAGAGTAGCCAATGTGAATATTGTTGTGCTTCAGCTCTCGCCATTCTTGACCACTAGTCATCTTGGCTATGAATGATCAGTATTATAATCCAGTGGTGTCTGGAGGACACTGCACCAGTTACCCCTGATCTAAGCCATCATTATTACTCCATAAGCATCTATTGTGTGAAAACATTGCAAAACCTGTTTTTAAACAAACAAACAAACAAACAAACACCCTCTGCAGTGGAGAAGCACCCCCTGAATTGCTTGAAATCCTTGAGAAGATACAGCCTTGACCACAGTTTGCAGCAAATCCCATGTTAATGTTATGAACATTAAAAACATAAGTGCACTAATTTTTTCCAGATCCAGAAACACCCTTTCACATTCTTTCAACAATCAGATGTGATCAGCAAATGTACACATGTTGTCAAACAAAGGCGTGCTCTCCTCAGCCAGAGAAACATGCTTAAGGGGTGAGAAATGGAAAGAAATCATGCACAGCGATCCTTGTGTCTGCAGGCAGCTCTTCGTCCAGCACTCTGGAGTTGGGGTTTGTGCCAGCGTTAGCACACTCGCTAGTGATGTGCCCTGTAAGAGCAGGCCTGTTAGAATAAACAGTAACAATCCTGAGCATGGATTTGGTGTGTGTGTGGAATTTGATTTAGTTCCCATTTAAGGATGAACTTGTCTAATTTTCACTTTCTGAAACAATGCACAGACCAAATCACAGCCAACTGTCACAATTTACATTTCTCCAAATTTCGCAATGGGGGGGGGGCCCACTAGGGGCGCATCAGAAGATGGCTGACAATAACATCTCTCCGACCCACACGAGGTAATTTGGAGGCTGTGATGGGAGTAAATAGCCCCCCTACCCCCCCAGGATTGTGGGGGACGACTGCCCTTGCCTGCTGTGCCCTATACCACCCCCGAATTTGTGGGGATGGGGGCACTAGGCACAATGCCCTCCTGTGGGATTTCGGCGCTCCTGGACGCCGTCTCTGATCCGCGCCACTAGCTGCAAGAACTTCAAAAGAAACAATTTGGATGAAGCGAATGCACATATTTCAAGGAAGGAGGGGGAGTAAAGACTGCTAACAGAAGAGATCTCTGATAAAACAAGACGAGTCGGAGGAACAAGTATAAGTCATGAGAAGATACGCCAAGACTCGGTATGGCAAAGGGACTGATGGGGGAGGGGGGGAAAAACTTTCCTTTCTTTCCTTTATGTGATTAAACAAGAATCCCCCCCCCCTCACAAGTCAGAAATGTCGTTTTAAGGACTTAAGCTGTGGATTTAAGGCTGTGTGGAGATAAACTTTCGAACCAAAGCATGTTTTGAGAAGAGCGTGGAATGTATAAGGGCTTTGGAATGACGCAGTTAAAAGTGCCGTCGCCATATTGGGAAGTTCTGTCGGAGGACTTAAGTCTGGGAGGAGAAATAGAGAAATAGAGCTGTTTTTATATTGTGGGTGAAACTCCTCAGAGGGACTTAAGAACGACAGTTCTGTAATTAAAGATGGAAAGAGCGATGTTATCTATGAAGGCGATGATATATGGAAACCATCTCGATTTGAGGATTGGAAGAACGGAAAAATTCACACAGGATTATTACTGGTGTTTATCGGCTTAAGGACACTATCAGAAGAGATCATAAAGAAAAAAGAGAAAATATATGAACAAGATGTGATGTGGAAACAGCAAGATAAGACTGGATAGAATTATGAACTTTGTTTGGACTGATTTGGACATTAACGCAGTAGCAAGAAGATGATCAGAATCCCCCTTCGGATCTTGAAATATTTACCTCAACAAAATTTAAAATTCAGCTTTGTAATTCGGAATTTATGTGATGTGATTTGATTTGATTGGCCAGTTAATAAAAATTATTAAAAAAAAAAATTTCGCAATGAATTTTTCCAGCCAAGTAATATGTACATATGGATACATGTATGAGCTGAAACACCATGCAAAATAGCATTATAGAGGAAATTACTTGCAAATATATTAGTCAAAACTGCATACAAAAATGTGTTTATTGGGATAAGTTAGCACTAAAAAGCTCATGGGTTTTCATGAGGTTTTTCTTTTAAAAGAGAAAAGATTACTGCAAAATAATAATAATAAAAGAACTGCTTAGCTTCAGTAAGCCTTTAGACCAGAGGTAGGGAACCTGTTTTAGTCCAAGAACCACATTCCCACACAAACAGACTCTTGGGCCAAATGCTAGGGATGGATAGGGCTAGAGGTAAAAGTGGATGAAACAACAGGTGTGCAACTCTCTACAGTAGGTTACATTCCAGCCACACAAAAGTCAGAGGTTTCTACAGATGCACAAATCTCTCCATCCTCCATCCTGTAAAGGAAGTATCACAGTTGAAGGACCCATAATCAGAGGGCAGGGCTGTCTATTTGTGAAGTGCACTGCCACCTAGGTCTCTTCCATATGCAGGATGCCAATATCATTCTTTCCCCCAATTTACAGGTGGGTGGGGGTGGGTGGGGGACTGACATTCTGACTTGTTGAAAAGGTCCTCAGGGTATTAACCTACATTTTATACGTGCAAACCTATTCACTAGTGTAGCCAAAACCTGGGCAGATCAGGGAGACACCAGCAAACCTGGAGGCGATTCTGGTACAAGGGAATGTGTTGCCTGAGGCGCTGTCACCTCCTTCCACCACTGCCCCATTGTCTTCTTTGTGGTAGCACCACTACCACCACTCTTATCTTCTCTCCTACCCCACCCCCATTGCTCTCTCCCTTTCCACCTTCGGCCCCCTCTCTTTCTTTTTATTTAAAAAACAATAGACCCACTACATTTACAGTGTCAGTGCTGACAGCTTCTCTGCCACACACACACACACACACACACACACACACCTCTGCCTCATTATGCCTCACTCTAAGAAATGCTTGAGGGGGTCCTTCTTCAGAGCCAGAAGATGACAAGCACCAGTTTAAACAGCATTTCTAGACACTGTGGCATACCACCCCAGTAGCAGAGGCATTCTTCTGGCCACCTTGCCCAGAATGCCTGGCTCTGCAGAAGGACTCCTTCAGCCCTTTCTCAAGTTGAGGCAGGGAAGAAGAGATGGAGACAGCGGGCGGGGGGGGGGGTGTCAAAATGCTGATGAGAACTTGACTTTTTTTTTCTAAAATGATATGGAAATGTGGAGAAGTGAATTTAAGAATGGGGGCGGGAATGAGAAACTGAGATCAGCAGATTTGTCAACCTACCCCAATGAACCATTGAAATGGATGGGCCTCAATTAGTCATTTTTATTATTTCATTTGGTCCACTCTGAGTATGACCAATGTTGGATACAACAGAGTGTGCCTGACAATGATCCTATGCCATGAAGTAACATAATTCTCAGGGCACTGGGCAGGGGGTGGCTGCACCCACTGTGGTCTTTGTGGCCTTCTCCTCCCCCTTGATGAAAAGCCACTAGCTGATGACAGCATGCTATCATCAGATGGATTCACATCCAGGACCATGGCTGGGCTACTCTGAGCATCACATGGTGGCAACATTTGGTGAAGGGGGTTGTTATAAGAAAAAAGATGGAGGAAAAAGAGAGAGAAACGGGGGGGGGGTCACTACATGCACACTCTTGCCAAGGGAAGAATCCTCAGCCATTAAAGGTAGGATTTTTAAAATGGCAAAATTCTCTCTCCCACCCTCCCCAGATGACTCCAATGCCCTCTGAACCACTGAGATTCATCTAGGGCCAGGACTAGTTTCCTCATCTATGGTAACATTTGTTCCAATGAAATCCAAATCAGTGGAGAAATGCACGGCTGAGAGAGATCATCCCGCTGTCCTCATCTCTGGGCACTCAGAGAATGTTTATTTCTTGTAGGTTACATCCGCAACACAAGCAGCATCTCCCCCCGAGGTTACTCTTCCAGCTCGACCCCTCAGCAGTCTAATTACAGCACCTCCAGTAACAGCATGAACGGCTACAGCAACGTCCCCATGTCGAACCTGGGTGTTCCTGGCTCGCCTGGATTCATTAATGGCTCTCCCACAGGATCTCCCTATGGCTGTGAGTAGTCGTCCCTTCTCTTCCTTTCAGCTGACCTTTGGTTTGTCTTAAGCCAAGAGGCAATCTGCCAGAAAATACTTCTCTCCCCTCCACCGCCAGCTTTCTGGGGCAGTGCACCAGAAGTTTCCCCGACTCTACAACAGGAAATTGAATGCAAAGCTGTTGCAGAATGAGCCTGCCAGGGTGCACCGCTGCTTCTGCCTTCTTGCCTGAACCTGCCAGTTGTGTAGCGTAATGGCTAAATTGTGCAGACCACCCAGTGTCGGCATTTGCCATCCTTGAGAAGCTGTCAGGATCCCAGGACCCGGCAATGATGCCTTCCTATTTAACTGGTGCTCCGATCCAATGAACGCTAGGTGTGGGAGCGGATGTCTTAATTTTTGAAATACCCCTGAAATATCATTGCGGTGGGGCACTGTGGGAAATTTAATGGTAGCTCCATTGCTGTTGCAGCCTCTTTCTGTTTTTGACACCACTAGGTGAATTAACAGAGGGGAAAGGGGTGAATTAATATTGGATGGAGGGGCAGCAGAGGCTCCAGTTCTGGGCTGACCCAAACTCTTGCCTGTGTCATTAACTCACCAGATTGCCTTAGACAAGCCACAGCCCTCCTAGACTCAGCCAGCCCTCTACAAAAAAAGGGTAATAACATTGGCCTGCTTTCCTGTTAAGGAAGTTTCCATTGTGTGCTTGTCTCCAGTGGGCTAAATAATTGACTGTTGAAGAGGGGGATTTTCTGGGTTGGAACACTGGCAGAAATGAAGGTGTTTGTTTTTTTAAAATAAAAAAATAACCCTGTATACAACCCTGATTCAGATCAGGGTACCTGTAGTTTCTTTTTGCATTAAAACTAAGCATATAAATATCTGGCCCTAAGTCAGCAAATAGATGCACTGAATGTAAAAGGAGAAAACTGGAGGGCAATTTTCACATTATGGCTCATCTGCACTACACATTTAACGCAGCATCCTAGCACTTTAAGCAGATGTCGCCTCCCCCAAAGAATCCTGGGAAGTGTAGTTTGTTAAGGGTGCTGAGAGTTGGTAGGAGACCTCCTATTCCTCTCACGGAGCTACAATTCCCAGAGTTCCCTGAGGAAAGGGATTGACTGTTAATCATCTCTAGGAATTGTAGCTCTGTGAGGGGTCTCAGGTCTTAGGATTCTTTGGGGGAAGGCACGACTATTTAAAATGAAATGAATCTGCTTTAAATGTATAGTGCATATGATGCCTATATTTGTGCTCAGGTTTCAATAGCCAAGCACAAGATACTTTGTCAAATCTGAAGCATGGAGGCATGTGGAATAGTGAGGTTTTCACACATTTTCCTCAAAGAGAAGCATATGCTGTTATTTTGTATGTGGAAACCTGCAGTCAGATATAAAATGTAAACTGAAAGCTGACTTATAGCCAAAGGCAAAACTTCATAAATATGGAGCTCTCCCTCTCCCTCTCCCCCCGCTCTCCCACACCACTCAAGAATATATAGCATTCTTCCTCAGCACCACGTTCTTTCTCTCTGCAAAGCATTTTTTGCTATTGGCCCACTGTGGCCATGGTAGTTGCTAGAGTGATCATGGCCTGTTCCATCCTGCAGGCCTGGGTCAAACTACATGCTAAGTTAAGTAGACATTTAAAATAGTGCGCTTAGGATTAGCCACTTTCTTTCTTTCTCTGAAAAAGAAGTCGTTGTGGGGTCCTGGCCCAGATCATTAATATGTTATATCGTGGGAGCATGTCCTGCATTGTTTTTCAAAAAGTCCCTGTCCAACTGCAGTTCATAATTTTGAATCAATGAAATACAAAAACAATCCACAGTTCTAAAACAATTGATCAATAAAAAACAAACATCAGCACAAAATTAACAGAAAGTCATGCAAACTATAAAGAAGTGTAGAACCAATAAATGGCACTTTTAAACCCAGTTTTATCACTTCCAAGAATTAAAAACAGGTAGGAAATAAAACACCTGGGAGAAAAGAAAAGCCTGGCACGGAGAAACATTTAACAAGAAATTACTAATCTGTGTTCCAGGTGAGCATCTCTGGGGAGAGCATTCCATAACCATGGTGCCACCACTGAAAAGGCCCTCTGCTTACTAATCCTGTGCTTCTTTGGATGCATGGTTAGGATATATAGTAGTCACCTACTGTACCTCATTAGGGGGCAGAATCTGGAGGAGGGTCTCTGCTGATGATCTCAAGGTGCTCAACCTTGGGTCCCCAGATGTTGTTGAACTACAACTCCCATCACCCCTAGCTAGCAAGGCCAGAGCTCAGGGATGATGGGAGTTGTAGTCCAACAACATCTGGGGACTCAAGGTTGAAAAAGGCTGTTAACAGGTACCAGTATATATTGGAAGATGTGATATAATATAGGGGTCCCTAAGTCGGTTCAATGGCATCTTGTATGCCTCTTTCTGGCAGCTCCTGCAGCTCAGCTGGTGCAAAACGTGTTTTCTGGACAGCCCAGGACCAATGTGGCAGGCAGCAGTTATGTGTTACTAGTCTCTGCAGCCACAGCAAGCGCTATGATTCTCTAGTGGTTTAACTTCTTATGAAATGATTTTAGAATGTTGTATTATTTTATTGTTGCTAGCCGCCCTGAGCCCGGCTTCGGCTGGGGAGGGCGGGATATAAATAAAATTTATTTATTTATTTATTTATTTTATTATTATTATTATTATTATTATTATTATTATTATTATTATCCACTTTGTCGGTGCCCAGCCGTGGTCCTGTGATGTCACACCTGCAGCACGTGTGTGACTTCACATGGCAGGAGAAGACCAGTGTGGCCTCCAGAAGGCCCAACGAGGCCATGGGAAGACCCAATGGGGCTGCAACGGGCCCACCATGGCTGCAGGTGCTTCCCACAAGGCCTGCCATGGCTGCGGGTAGGCCCATCGCAGCCTCAGGAAGGCCCCAACAGAGGCCCCACAGCAGAGGTGGAGGCCCCAGCCCAGTCACTGTGGCGGCACCAGAGAGCAGTAAGGCAGCTGCCACTGGCGGCTGGTGGAGGCCGGGCACCCACAGTCAAAATTTTGTGGGTGTCCAGGCCCCCCAGAGATGGCTTCAGTGCTTGTGACTACCTTGCTTGTTTTTTGCTTGGTGGGCATGTGTGCCTGGATACTGGATGGAAAGGTCTATGTGTGTATTTTCAAAAAACCCTCTTGACTTTTATGTGGCTGCTGTACAAAGGTCACTTCTGTTGCTCCACTCACTTTTGCTTCTGGCACCATCCATCGCTGGGATGCAGACCCCAGAAAGTTGCCCATGAAGGAATGTGGCTTTCAGGCTGAAAAAAGCCCCCCCCCCCCGCCTTGCATACAGTAACACAACTTTAGAGTGTTCCCAGCATTTAACACACATTATCTCATTAATTATTACAAGAAGCCATTAAAATAGGTGGTGGTGATTGAAGAGAGGTTATATCGGAAAGAGAAAATGATCTGCCTGTGTAAGATTAGAGGGGCGTGATTATTATTTTTTTGTGGGGGGAGATTCGCAACTGCCATGGATACACCTTTAACATAAAGGTGTACCAAAAATCTTCCTTTGCTTTCAGAGGGGGCCTTGTTCCCCTGTGAAAGTGGAAGAATTTTCAGCTGCTTTTAGGGCATGGGAGTAATTCTGAGAAATATTGAGGACTGGGTGTATTTGGCATACCTTGATTTTAAACAAGGTGGTCAAACATTCAACATTGTCATCTTCTTCTTTATTTGTTTACTGAAAAACCATGTCCTTATGTTTTAGCCAAAGTCAGTGGCAATAGCACAGCTACCCATTTGGGTGGCCTGCCTCCTGTCTCCCACCTGTGCACTGTGGTGGGGAAGTGGCAGTCCTACTGGACCTTATACTGTATTAGATCTTTGCTCCATCAATCCCAGTATTGTCTACTCTGGCTGGCCAGCAGGTCTCCAGGATCTGAGCCAGATCTCTTTCTTACTATCTGAAATCCTTTCTAATGGAGGGCAGGGATTGGAAGTTAAGGTCACCAATGGCTACTAGCCATTATAGCTATGATATACCTCCACTGCTTGAGGCAGTGAGCACTGAATACTAGTTCCTGGGAATCCCAGGTGGAGAGAGGATGCTAGACTAGGTGGGCCTTTGGCCTGATCCTGCAGGGTTCTTATTGAAACTGGGACCTTCTGTGTATAAAGCAGAAATAGGGAACTTAGTGGCCTCCAAATGTCATTAGACTACAACTCCCAACACCCCTGCCAGCCAGAGTTGATGGGAGTTGGAGCGCAACAACATCTGGAGGGAGCTGCAGCCCAAGATATGAAAAGAGGTAGTAAGGGAACACCTAGCTACTTTAAATGAATTCAAATCTCCAGAGCCTGATAAGCTGCATCCAAGGGTACTAAACGAGCTTGCGGATGTAATTTCAGAAACTTTATCTATTATCTTTGAGAATTCATGGAGAACAGATGAGGTCCCTACAGACTGGAGGTGGGCAGATGTTGTCCCCATCTTCAAAAGGGGGCGGGGAGGTAGCTATCCAGGTAGCTACCAATCGGTGAGCTTGACAGGGAAGGTCCTAGAACAGATAATTCAACAGTCTGTCTGTGAGCATTTAGAAAAGGATGCTGTGATTTCTAAGACCCAGCGTGGGTTTCTCAAAAATAAGTCATGTCATTACCAACCTGATTTCTTTTTTTGATAGAATTACAAACTTGGTGGATCAGGGAAATGCTGTGGGCATATTGTATCTTGATTTCAGTAAGGCTTTTAACAAAGTCCCTCATGATATTCTTGGGAGGAAGCTGATAAAATGCGGGTTGAATGACGTAACTGTTAGGTGGAATTGTAGCAGGTTAACTGACCAAACCAAAGAGTACTCATTAATGGTTCCCCGTCATACTGGAAAAAGTGAGAAGTCGGGTACTGTAGGGTTCTGTCCTGGGCCCGTTGTTGTTCAGCAACTTTATAAATGACTTGGATGAAGGAATTGAGGGGTGCTCATCAAATTCACAGATGACACCAAACTGGGAGGGGTAGCTAATGCCGCAGAAGACAGAATCAGAATTCAAAATGCTCTTAACGGATTGGAGAACTGGGCACAAGCTAACAAAATTAATTTTGATAGGGACAAATGCAAGGTTCTGCACTTAGATAGGAAGAACCAGATGCACAAATACAGGATGGGGGACACCTGCCTTACTAGCAATACATGTGAAAAGGATCTAGGAGCCTTAGTGGACCACAAGCTGAACCTTTGTGATGCAACATTGTGATGCAGCAGCAAAATAAGCTAATGCTATTCTAGGCTGCATCAACAGAAGTCTAGTGTCCAGATCAAGGGAAGTAATAGTACCACTCTATTCTGCCTTGGTCAGACCACACCTGGAATACTGTGTCCAATTTTGGGCACCACAATTTAAGAAGGATGTTGACAAGCTGGAATGTGTGCGGAGGACGGCAACCAAGATGATCAAGGGTCTGGAAACTAAGCCTTACAAGGAATGCTGGGCATGTTTAGCCTTCAAATATCTTAAGGGCTATCACATGGAGAAGAGAGAATGCTTTTTTTCTCCTGCTCTGGAGGGTAGGACTCGAACCCATGGCTTCAAGTTACAAGAAAGGAGATTCTGACTAATTATCAGGAAGAACTTTCTGATAGCAAGAGCTGTTCAATAGTGGAATGGTCTCCCACAGGAGGTTATGGACCCTCCTTCCTTGGAGGTTTTTAAGCAGAGGTTGGATGGCCATCTGTCATGGATGCTTAAGCTGTGATTCCTGCATTGTAGGGGGTTGGACTAGATGACCACTGGGTCCCTTCCAATTCTAAGATTCTATGACATATGATCAACAACTGAGCTCTCCCTCTCACCTGTAAAATCAACTTACAGTCTATCCATATCTTTCTTGTCGGTCTTACCCAGAAACTAAAATGAATCATGGGGGTGTGGGGAGTGAGGAAAGAGAAATCCGCTAAGATGCTGGACCATCAAACCATCTGCTCCAAGTCATAACTTATGAAAAGTATTGTGCTAATATTAAAAATCAAACCTAAATTCCAGGTTCCTCATTCAGTTTTCACGGGAGAAAAGTAGGCCGTTTGACTAAATAAACCGCTTTATCCACTAAGGTTGAGGGAGAAATTTAGTTCAGCTTTAAAAGCAAATCTACCTAATCTGCACTTTCCAATGCAATACACAAACCTAAACACAGCCATCCACGGGGGTAAAAATGCATTATATTAGGGGAAATTGTTTTGTGAAATCTGTATATTAATCAAAATTGCATGCAGAAATGTTCGTATTAGGAGAAATTCATAGTTAAATGCTGAAGAATAGGAACTTACTTTTTTATGTAAAAAAATGCAGACTGATGTGGAGATGAAAATTAGAGTGGGGTGAAAATTAGAAACTGAAAGGTAATTCATCCATCCCTAGAAATGGACTTTGCAGCTTGATTTGGATAGATGCTCACACACAATGAATGTAAATTTGGAATATTAACCCCCATTTAGTTCTTTCCATTTTTCATTGCACCCATCCAGGGTATTGCATGTTGCAGCATTATAGTTCCTTGGTTTTTAAATGCAGACGCTTTCTCTGCTGTCACTTCAGAAATCCAATATGTGTAAGTACACCAGAGAGAGAAATACGTTCTCTTCTCCTCTGGTTTTATGAAACTTAACCCGCACTCCTGGCCATTGCAAAGATTTGTACTTCTCCTTTACCAGCCACTCATATCTAGGAACTACTGTTCAGCAGCTGGTCTGTAGCCTTACTCCAGCAAAATGGTCTTCTCTTATGTTGATGGGTCCCAGTGGGCTTACCTGGTGGTGGCGACAGCATGAGAAGTTTGCAGAATCTTATTGATTTTCCACAATGCTCCTGCATATTGTTGTTGTGTGGCATTGTGGAGCATTCAAATGACAGCTCTAACCAGGATGCTGGGGCCAAGGAAGTTCTTGAGGGTTCCACATGCTGATGCTAAACCTTGCAACCTACGCAGTGTTAACCTAGGAAGTTGCCAGATCGCTGGTCCATCCAGCTCAGCATTGTTTGTACTGGCTGGCAGTGGCTTCCCAGATTTTTGGACAGGTGCCATTCCAGGCCCACATGGAGATGCCAAGGATTGAATCTGGGACCTTCTGAATGCAAGGCAGATGTTCTCTTATTGAGCTACAGCCCTTCTCTCCAAACACAAGTAGGGACACGCTTTTAACAACCCAATTCTTTTATCAAGTTGGAGGGTATACCGGTAGTGAGCAGTACAGTAGAGCATCAACAGTTATGCACCATGCCAGCCTCACCACTGCCTTGCCCCTCCCTCTCTATCCCCTGGTGAGCAGCAGGGAAGCAACTGGAGGTCAACTGAGTACTGGCTCCACACCGTGCTGCCTGATTCTGCGGAATAAGCAGCTGGATGGTGCAGTTTGGTTTTAGTCTATACTCTATACCATTAGCCGCATCCACTAGCACAAAAAGCTGAAGTAGCAGCCATCATGAGAGATGGGGGAGAAATTTGATTCAGTTCACATTTAAAGGCAAGCCTACTTAATTTGCACTTCCCGGAACAAGATTGGACCAAAACATAGCCATCCTTCAAAATTTGCATTCTTCCGAACTTTGAAATGCAGTTTTCAAGCCAAGTAAAGTGCAAGAAAAATGCATGTATTGGGGTAAATTATGCATAAAAGTGCACACATTAGTGAAAGTGACATATAAAAATGCATTAAAACAGGGAAAGTTGCATTGCAAAAATGTGTGTGTTGGGCAAAACAAAATAAAATGCTGCTGAATTTTCATGAGGGCTTTTAAAAAAACCATGCAAACTGATGTAGAAATGTGGAGAACTGAACTTGAGATTGGAAAAATGAGAAACAGAGAGAAGCTGAAATTGAGAGATTCACACAGGCCTGGTCATCACTCCTTTTAATAAGAAACTCAGGTGGTGAGTCCTGGCAGGACTGGAGACCAAACCAGCCACTAAGTAACAAAAGGAAACTATCATTGTACTGCGGAGGTATAATAATAATAATAATAATAATAATAATAATAATAATAATAAATGAACTGAGGGAGGAACACCCCCCCCCCAAAAAAAAACCCTCCACAGCCTAGTAAAGGCTGAGGATGTTCATCAACCATGGAATGTTGTGTGTTATGGCGGCTAGCTGGAACCCTGAACAGGAGATGACTTATTAAAAAGCAAGTACGGTATGCATAATAGTTTGTTGCTGGTCCCTCTTGTTTGCTTTAATAACTATTCCATCTGCCCAGTTATGAGTGTCCGTAGTGGAGCTGGGATTAAAGGTGATTGTTCCAAGTCCTTGTCAAAGTCATTTCGGTTAAGATAGCCATTCATTATCTACTGACAATACTGAATTGTTTTCAAAAAATAAATCCAGACCATAGGATGAGAACATATTGAGGTATTTTTTTAAAGAAAGTAATATTAATAATAATCAGTTGCCTTTTTGAAAGAGTCACCCTTCAAGAAAGAAATTTGAAATGTCTATTGATTTTTGCACAGAGAGTTTAAAAATGGCCAAACAGATGTTTGGTAGATTTTTTTCCGCTTTTTGTAAAAAAGAAAACCCTTACAAACTCCACTTCCTGACTGAGTTATGTGTGCCAAGTTTTAGCTCCAGGGAAAAAGAGAGAAATTTTTACAGCTGAGTTATAAACCCCTGACAATAAGGGTTTACAATGAGATGCTGACAGACCCTTTAAAAAATTAAAAAAGGAAATGTTCAGGCTCTGAGAAGAAAATGTGCAGAGTAAAATCCAGCTGTGATTGTGTGGGCATGCTGTGGATTTGAGCAACAAAATGAGTGTTTTTGCCAACTGGATCCCAAAATGAATTGCAAGGCTTAGTTCCTTCCAGTTTCAACCATCTCTCTCCTAGTGTCTAAAGTTTGCTTCAATCATCATAATAATAATCACCATCTAAAATATTGGTCTTTAGCTTCTGTGTCCTGCAACATTTGACAGATGAAGATAGGGACACCTTTGATATTGTTCTATACTTAAAATCCAATCATAAGAAGAACATAAGAGGAGCCTAGTCCACCATCCTGTTCTCACCGTGGCCAATCAGATGTTGTCTGTCAAAAGCAGGACCTCCTGAGGTTCCTGGCAACTTGTAGTCAGAAGTGCACTGCCTTTGACTATGCGGGTACAACAATAGCCATCAGGCTTAGTAGCCAGTGATAGCCCTATCCTCCATGAATTTGCCTAACCCTGTTTTAAAGCCATTCAATTTGGTGACCATCACAACCTCCTGTGGGACCAAGTTCCATAGTTTATCTGTGCACTGCATGAAAAAAAAAATGCTTTCTTTTGTCCATCCTGAGTCTTTAGTGAATTTCAATGTCACTGCATGTCTATGAGTGTTATGAGAGAGGGAGAAATCATGTTTGTGTCAGTTTATTTGAAAGATTGCCTTGCCCCAGATGTGCCCTCTGAACCACTGGCCACTTTACAAGACCACATAATATTCATTCCAACCAGTCTTCTAGTGTGGCAACACCTAATCTCTGGAACGTCCTGCCTATTAATAGTTGGCAGTTGCCTGCTCTGTATTGCTTCCAGTGCCTGCTAAAATAATGGAATAATAGAATTCTACAGTTGGAAGGGACCCCAAGTTACCTTGTTCAAGCCACATTTTACCACTTCCTCACAAGAATATCATGGGAGACTTTGTCAAAATCTTACTGAAATCAAGATACACTAGGTAAAGGTAAAGGACCCCTGGTCGGTTTAATTCAGACAAAGGTGACTATGAGGTGCAGTGCTCATCTGGCTTTTCTGGCTGGGGGAGCCTGGTCATGTGGCCAGCATGACTAAAGCACTTCTGACGCAACGGAACACTGTGATGGAAGCCAGAGCAGTTTACCTTCCTGCCACAGCAATACCTATTTATCTACTTGCACTGATACGCTTTCGAACTGCTAGGTTGGCAGGAGCTGGGACAGAGCAACAGGAGCTCACCCCATCATGCAGATCCCAATGCCAACCTTGTGATCGGCAAGCCCTAGAGGCTCAGTGGTTTAGACCACAGCACCATCCCATTAACTTTTTCAAGATACACTATGTCCACAGCATTCCCCTGACCCACCAAGCTTGTTATGATGTCTGGCATGACTGGTTTTTGCAAAACCCATGCAGGGTCTTAGTAATCACCACATTCTTTTGTAAGGGTTCACAGACCGACTGTTGAATTGTCTGCTCTAGGACCTTTCCTGGTATCGATATAACTAAATGGTAACTAAAAGTTTTTTAGTTTAGAGAAACCTACACAGACATAAAACTTTATTATTCAGATTTGTTGAAAAACTGCTCTATAGTTTGCTACATTTCATGTCTACTTGTTTTTAAAGTTTGATTTTATCCATTTGTGTGGATAAAACTGCTTAGAGATTTTTATTGATTATTATGTGGTATATAAATCTTGTTAAACCAACACATCAATAAAATGCATTGCTCCAACAACAGCACTTCCAGAGATGTACTCACACAAACATTTACAATCATACATAAAAAGAAAACTAGCTAATAGATATAAAAAGAAAGGGAAGGAGAAATTTATAATGCAGGAAAAGGAGTATATGATTGAATATTACCCTATTATACTATATTATGTAATAGCTTCAGGTCTTATTTATTTGTTTATATCAAACAGTTTATTGAACCAGTCAACATATCTCATAATGGAATATACAGTACATCTATTAACACTTAAAAAATGAGATACAGTACTAAATGACTCTTTTGACAGGTAGTGAAAGCGGTTATGTTTATAAGGACAAGGTGGTTTTTTTGTTTTTTGTTTAAATCCATTGCTCTCAACAGGAATTTACTTACAGTTTTTGCAATAATCTCATTTGTATCCAAGAAAAGAAAGCCATGTATCTTCCAGGCTACAAATAATGGCCACTGAATTAATCAAGTCTTTCAGGAGATCTTTGTAAAAGTTGCAAAACAAGGACAATGTGCCTTCCTGTTTCTGTTTCTTCTTAGATCTATTGTTTGCTGTTGCTTAACATTACAAATAAAACCTGTCTTTTGAAAGACCTACTTGTAATGTAGCCATTGTTCGCTCTGTTACAATAGAATGGGGTCAAATAATGCCCTTTTCACCCTAAGGGCCATGTTCCCTCCTGGACATCTTTCTGATCCACCCCCTAATCTTCCTGTGTTGACTGGGAAGAGGGTTTCTGAGCATGTTGGACTGAACATACTTGGAAGATTCTTGCAAGGAACCTTGATAAAGAAGGGTGTGTGCAGGGACATCACAGGCGGAGCCAGCATACACCTCCCTGGTGCCTTACACTCTGGCCACACCTGTCCCATATACAGTGGAACCTCGGCTGCCAAACGTAATTCATTTTGGAAGACCTATCAAAACGTTCGACAACCGAGGCGCAATTGCCGGTCGGCAATTTCAATGGAATTGAATTCTTCCGAGACATGCTCGAAAACATAAGCATTCACTTCCGGGTTTTCGTTATTTGGCTTCCGAATTGCTCAGCTTCTGAGATGCTCGAAAACTAAGGTTCCACTGTATTTAAAGCACTATTAAGGTGGTGTACATGTTTCTTCTTCTCCTCATTTTATCCCCCCAAAACCCTGTGAGGTAGGTTAAGCTGAGAGACAGGGACTGGCCCAAAGTCACCCAGTGATCTTCATTGCTAAGTGGGAATTTGAACCCTGATCTCCCAGGCCCGATTCTGACATCCTAACCACTACACCACACTGGGGCACTTTAACAGTCATGGTTTCTCCCAAAGAATCATGGGAACTATGGTTTGTTAAGGGTGCTGAGAATTGTTAGGAGACCCCATTCCTATAATTCCCAGAGCTCCCTGGCAGGAAGGATTGAATTGTCATTCTGGGAGGGCAGTAGGGGTCTCCTAAGAACTTTCAGCACCCTTAACAAACTACACTTCTCAGGGGAAGCCATGATGGTTACAGTGGTATAAGAATGCCTTAAATGCAAGTTGTGGATGTGGCCTTTGTGTCAGAACCTTTCCAGGCTGAACACCTGAACTGGGCTTTGGAACCAAATAACTAAGTTCTCATCAGTCGCCCCTTAAAGATGCTCTTTGGATTGTAAATTGGTGTGAAGTGGGAGGGAAAGAGGGAGGGGAATTTTCCAGTCCCCAAAATTCCTATTTCTTCTAATGGAATTTCTGTTTCTCCCTTCCCCTTCTCTTCAGTGATGTCTTCAAGTCCAACAGTTGGTTCCTCAAGCACTTCCTCCATCCTCCCATTCTCCTCCTCTGTCTTTCCTGCTGTCAAACAAAAGAGTGCCTTTGCTCCCGTCATCCGACCCCAGGGGTCTCCTTCCCCGGCTTGCTCCACTGGCAATGGAAATGGGTTCAGAGGTACGTAAAACTCTATTTTCCACTCCCTGCCCCCTGGAGCCTCCGTGCATGCAACGTGTTTTGTTTCAAAGGCAGATACAGAAACAACAAAGAAGCTGAAAGCTTGGAGGATCTCGATGCATTAGCAATATCACTTAAACAACACAGATGGAGTCCAGAGACAACAGGAATCCTGATAATGCATCAACGGAGAGAAACTGAACAAAAACAATGTACGACCTGGAGAGAAAGGTTTTGACTGTTCTTTAGTCAGGCCTTGTTCATAGTGGAGGGATATACAACTAACACATATAAGGGGAAACTCCATCAGAACTGCACAGCCAATCAGAAGACAGCCAACCTCAGCAAAGATCATGACACTGTAACTGGTTGCTAAGCTACGTCACCAGCAGCAGCCTCTTGGTTGGCTTGCTTTAACATTGAGAGAACACCTTAAGTTGCACTCTGAATGATCTTTGCTGTTGCACTTACAACATGATGTACAAGTAATGTTCGTGAATCTGGGCTGAATGTAAGCTGGGTACCATCTAGTTCATGATATCGGCAGGCAGGAATGTTTCAGGACTGTTAAAGTTAAAGCGAAGTGTAGTAGGTAGGGCTGTATTTTTGGAGTGAGCCTACTGGAGCCCGCCTTCATCTAGGAGATGTGTTCCCAAACTGTGGTCCATGAGCTTAAATCAGCTGGTCTAGGGATGTCTGAGAACAACAGTTACCTTTCAGAATGTACACTTCTCTGAATGTTGTGCTGTTGTCCCTGCACCCTACCCAAAAGAGTATGGAGAAAAGTATGTTTGGAAAATATGTCCCCGAAAACTAACATCTGCAAATGGAGTAGTGAGTTTTTAGGATGGAAGATACACACACACATAGATTTGTGAGTGTGTGTGTTGGGGGAAGCAACATTCTTTTAAAGACTCTGTGAGGAGGCCCATCATTTATGGTGGCTGCAACAATGGGCATTTGGTCCCTGTTGTATTTTCAGTTTTTGATGGGAACTGTTGGAGCTCCTCTCAGAGGACAGTGACTGCCAACCCCATCCCTGTGAAGCAATGTTTCATTCTGGGGATGGGAGGGTGGCTGCTGGCTGGTAACGACCAAGAAGAGCTGTATTGCCAGCACCTGCAGAGACTGTGTTATAAAAAGTTAAAGAAAGGATAATTAATTGTTGCCACCCATGGCAAGCCCTCCCACAGACAGCTGAAGAGTTCTTTCCCCTCTCCCAGTTGCCTAGAGGTGGCTTTTATTTATTTTTTTAGTGTGGAGTGTATTTGTGAATCTCCTTAATAGCAAGCTAATAAGTTTCCACGTAAGACCTACTGGCTCACCCATATTGCTAGGTAATTTGCAAATGGAAAAGGGGGGAAATCATTCTGAAAGTGCCACTAGATTAAACCAGTGGTCAACCAGATACCTGCTATTATTATTATTATTATTATTATTATTATTATTCACCCTAAGGTCCCAGAGTGGGTTATAACATTAAAACACAACATTATGATGCAATATTAAAAACAGTTTTACATTACAACTTAAAATTACAGAAGTAAGGTAGGTCCAGAAAATATAGACCTTTTAAGTGGAAGGCAGTAGAAGACAGGAGTGCCTAGTGTGCTCTGGTCCATGGAGTCACGAAGAGTCGGACACGACTAAACGACTAAACAACAACAACAACAAAGTGTCTAAAGCCAGGGCAAAGGGGTGCATCTTCAGCAATTGCTGGAAGCTGTATAATGAAGGTGCCATGTGCACTTGGGGACAGTCAATGAGAATGCCCTCTTCTGAGCCACCCCACCCCCTGAGCTTCTGAAGATGGAGGAACTACCAAGAGGGGTGTCTCTGCTGATCTTAGCACCTGAGAGGGTAGGAAGGGAAGGAGACTTAGATGCAATAACTCTGTCCCATCCCTCTTTTCCAGCAAATGATATTCACATCCTGGCACTCTTGGGCAGCTGACTGGTCCTATCACCTGCCCTGGACACTCTACTGTTAGCAGTAGCAACCAGTTTAACTTCCCACACTGCCCCAAGAAAGCAAAGCAAAACAAAGGTTCACTTGGGGCTCATGCATACCTCCATTTACCCCACAGCTTTCCTCCAGGAAAACCCATGGTTTAGCATTAATTCGGAACAAGTGGCAATTGGGTGGTGGGGCAAAGGCAAACCCACTTGGACCCATGCCTGGAAAGTGTGGGACACATGGAAAAGTGCTTGGCTCTTGCTTTCTAGGAATGGGACAAGTAGAAGTGTGGATAAGCCCTGAGAGACAAGTGGGCAGAGGGATCAGGCTAGAGGAGCAGGTCTGGCAGGGAAGGGTTGAGGCTCCATTGAGGAGCTTCTTTAATGCAAAGGTCCCAGGTGTGATCCCCAGCATCTCCTGAAACCCTCCAGAGCTGCTGTGTAGACAATACTGAGCTACAGGAGCACCATCGGGGGCAGGGGGGCTGAGGACCCTTCCAAAAATTTCAAGGAGGAGGCCTGGCCCCCTCAATATTCCAGAGTGACATGTGCACGCTGTGCGTGAACACCTGCCACGTACTGATGTATCACACCCACGAGTGACATGAGCTTCTCATGCAGCATGCACGCATGACGTGATCACGTCATGTGGCACCGGCCCCCTCAATTGCAGGGGCAAGACCATGTGCCTGCTGAGCTAGATAGACCAAGTGTCTGAATCAGTATAAGGCAACTTTCTATGATTATTGTTCTATGTGTTCCCTTCTCTCTGGCAATCCATTCCCCCTGAATTCCCATTTGTTTATTTTACTTATTTAGTATGTTTATATCCACCAGTCTTTCTTCCATCAATGGGATGTACAATCTCAATGGTTTCTTTTTGCAATGTGCACAACAACCTTGATGCAATAGTTCTTCCAAATAGTTCTTCTTTCACGTGCTGCTACCAGCCAGCTTGGCCGACCACTGGTTCAACTCAGGAGGCAGAGGCTCTTGGAGCCATTTGTGGGATTCCCTGCTAGAGAATAGGCCTTGGTAAGCGTTTGACGACACCACCCTGGGATGCCCACCATGGTGGCAGTTCAGCTCTTGCAGAGCTTCTCTATCTTCTCCTAAAGTTGCTTAGGAACCTCACCAAAGAAATCATCCCTCTGTGAACCTCAGTGAGACTGATCAATTTGTAAAGGGAGGTGAATGAGAATGGACAGTTCTAGCCATGTAAGTTATTTTTTATAGCCAAAGCCAAACACCCAAAGACATAGAATGGATGGGCTTGAATAAATTTCAGCTCTCCATAGAGCAAAATGATTTTATTATAGGGGAACTGAGTGGTTCCAGGGCCTTCCTGGCCTCAGCACTGATCCCCTATCCTAAAAGAGCACAGACAGGGCTCCAAAGTATATGTGAAATCTCTTCTTGAACCACCAGGGGGTTGAATAAAAAGTATTTATTTTCCCAAAATGGAAACATACAACACAATCTCTTTAAAGGTAACTTGTATAAATGCCCCATAAAATCTCCCTTCCTTGCTTTTTGTGAGTGAATATGCACTTCCACATATACATGTATAATACATATCTTATACATACTTATACATATCTCTAGCGATCTAGTTCCATAGCTAGTTCAACACCTGAAGAGGTTTTTGAAATTGTGTAGAGGACCCAGTCACCACCACTGCCCCCAATATCCTTGATCCACCCACCTTTGACTTCCTACATGGAGCAATAAGGTCTGCAGGGTTATTGTAAACATGTTCAGGCGAATGCGTTTAGAAGTCTCCCCACAGTCAGGTATCCTACTTCATCAAGGTTCCATTCTCCCCTTGTTTGTTTACAACTGTGGTTGCACAGCACGTGGAACCCATCAGTCTGCCAAATTATCACATAGTCTAAAAATGTCCCCCACCCCATCCTAAACCAGATCCCCATTTTCATGTACAGAAAATGTCATGTGTGAAGTGTTCCTTACAGATGTTTTGAAGTGTGACCATCTACCTGAGCAGGAAATGGCCTAGGAGCATTAGAAGAGTTCTGCTGGATCAGAGCAAAGTCCTATCTAGTCCATCATCCTGTTATCACAGTGGCCAACCAGATGCCTATGGGAAGCCCGCAAGCAGGACCTGAGCTCAGCCAGGCATTGTCTGCACTTGTGATTCTCAGCAACTGTAAATAGTACATAGCCAGCAGAGGGTAGTAGCCATTGCCTTATCCTCCCAAAATTTGTGTAAATCCCTTTTTAAGTCATCCAAGTTGGTGGCCATCACTGCATCTTGTGGTAAAAAATCCCATAGCTTAAATAAGTCCTCCCTTTTGTCTGTCCAGAATCTACCATCAGTTTCATTAGATTACCCTGGTTCCAATATTATGAGACAGGAAGAAAAACTTCTCTCAGTCCATTTTCTCCCTGGCATACATAATTTTATATGCCTCTATTAGGTCTCTTCCTACCCCCGCCTTTTTGTCTAAACTAGAAAGCCCCCAAAGGGAGTTGCTCCATCCCTCAGTTCACTTGCATTGCCCTTTACCATGTGCATCAACCAGAACAGTACACTATGTTCTACGTGTGGTATATTACAGCATTATGATATTGGCAGTTTTATTTTGAATCCCTTTCCTAATGATCCCTAACGTGGAATTTGCCTTTTTCACAGCTGCCGCACACTGGGTCGACATTTTCATCTAGCTATCCACCACAACTCCAAGAACTCTTTCCTGGTCAGTCACCACCAGTTCAGACCCCATTAATGTATATGTTTGTTAAGGGTGGGGTGGTTGCCCCAATGTGCATCACTTTACACTTGTTCAAACTGAACCTCATTTGCCCATTCACCCATTTTGGAGAGCTCCTTGCAAACCCTTTATTTTCATTTTCAGCATACTTGGTAATCTCTCCCCTAACTCCAAATCCATTATGAGCTGATTGTCCCTGACCCGACACTGTGTTTCTAAGGTGCAATGTAAGGTCAGGGAAATGACTGTACACTTTGGGAAATGAATGTAGTCCTCTTGTTTGCCCACCAGCTTAGATGAGCTCATAAGCCAAGTTGTAGGTGTCCATGATTATTTGCTGGCCTGGATGGGAATCCAGTATATTTGTGAGCACCAGGACTACATTCATTTCCCAAAGCGTACAGTCATTTCCCTGACCTTACATTGCACCTTAGAAACACAGTGTCAGGTCAGGCGCAATCAGCTTCATGGAGCTAAGAAGTGGGTGAGGATTCTGTCCTGCCTCCAGCTCAGACCTGGAATGGTGTGCAGAAGTTTGATTTGTCTCCTTGCTTTTTGAGTTCTATAAATAACCAATCAGTGCAAAGCCAAAATAAACCAGAACCTTGGGGCTGAGGAGAGGACAGAGAGCCTTCCACCCCGAAGCTCCAATGCTGAGGTGCATCATGCTCACCAGAGGGAGCTGAGCACTCTACCAGGGCAAGCATGTTAAATGAAATGGTGGAGTCCTGGGAACCAAACAACAAATGGATGATTATCTTATTAATAGCCATGATAGCTATATAAAGCCTCCATGTTCAGAGGCAATGTAAGAAAGGGCTCAGTGGTAGAGCGTGTGCTTTGCCTGCATCTGGTTGGTCATTGTGGTAAGTAAGATGCTGGACTGGATGGGCCAAAAAGGTTTTTCTTTTCTTATCCCCATATGCTCTCTATTTCACTGGTGTGCCCTTACCACCTATTTCTGATAAAGAACATGTTGTTTGAAAGCTCGCAATGTTTCAAGCAACTGGTTGTTATTCTAAGTTGCTCTATGGTTCTCATTAAGGTTACACAAGGGAGGAAACCCACATGATTCTTGGCTTCCACAATGGTGTTAGGAATGACACACGGATACCCTCAGATAACCCGCCTTGTGCCATGTGTTCCTGCTTTCCGCTCCCTGTGTGCCATCTGCTAGACATTCCTCTTATGTAGCCAGACATGGTAGGCAGGGGGAAAGCAGCAGGCCTGACAACGCCCCCATTTCTTGGCTGCTCCCCCAAATTGATAGCAGGTGTCCTGATCAGGAAAAGCCCGGCATTTATATTGTGTCGGACGTCAAGGCTGCTTAAAAACAGCGTGGCAGAGATGTAATGTGACGTGACGCAACGTGAAGTGATGAGTACCCTGGTGTCTAATCATCTCATCATAGATGCAAGGCAGCAAATTGGAAACTGCTGGAGCAGTACAAAGGAACTGTTGGCCACCTATGCCTTTGCCTAGATCGGAATATCTGAATGGAGAAATTATTCTCACTGTCTCTAATATTTGGGTGTGCATGTCATTGGTTATGTAGCCAAAATGGCATCAGGGAGGGATCAGCAGGCTTGCAGGGGAACCCTAAGGTTAACACAAGTACACAACAGTCTTTCATGGGGAGACTCCTCAGAGCAGGGAAAACAACCAAAATAGCCCAGTGAGGACTGAGCATGCTCACTTGCCACAGAATGCTAACTGGCTTGTGTGTGTGTGGAAAGGAATGGGAAAGTAGCTAGGAGAAGGGGGGAAATGGAGAGTCATGGATAAAGGTATGGATTAATGACTGGAGCATGAATACTCCGCACTGCAATGTTTTGTTGCAGGCCCCATTTCTGTATGCTAAGAGCCACGCTACAAAGCATTATCTGCAAATGCAGAGGAATGAGGCAGAGATTAAATCATGACACTGTAGAATGAACTGCACCTCTTTAGGCTACAGGCTCTGAGAAGGTGGCGCGAGGGCTTCTCCAGCATCCCAGAGCCCTCACACCTCTTTTCCACTGCCTGGAGAGAATGTCCCACTGTCTAACAATAAGATACTGTCAGAAAGTTTTTCCTGGTGTTTAATTGGAATCCATAGTAACTTGAATCCATTGGTTCAAGTCCTACCGTCCAGAGCAGGAGAAAACAAGCATGCTCCCTCTTCCATGTGACAGCCCTTCAGATATCTGAAGATTAGTATCCTATCTCGTCTCCTCTTTCCCAGGCTAAACATACCCAACTCCTCAACCATTCCTCATAAGCTTGGTTTTCAGACCCTTGAGCATCTTAATAAATGGAGGGCAGGGAATGTTAGGTTTCCCCCACTCCCCTGTTATTCATTTATTTCCCCCATCACCCACGTAAGGTTGCAGTCATATAAGTTAAGTGAGTGTAAGTTGTGTGTTTACTGTGTAACTGTCACTTCATATCTTGGTTGCAGCAGTGGTACATGGGAAGTCTTGACAATGGAGAAATTTATTCAGTTTGCATTTTAATGAGAACTCGCCCAGATCACACTTTTTGAAATGATAAGGGGATGATACAGCTGTCATTCAAAATTTACACTTCTCTGAATTTGGTACTGAAGTTCTCTAACCAAAAAGTGTCCACAAAAACAACATACGATGCTACAACATATTAGTGGAAATTGCTTGCAAAAAGCATAAAATGGTTTACATCTTAGGCAAGGATGCAGATATTAGGGAAAATGTGCATGGAGTTGGATATTGATTTATGTGCAAACTTTTTTAAAGAAAAAATTGCAAATTGATGGAGTGAACTGAAGTTAAGCCTGGGGAAATGAGAAACCGAGAGAAACAGAAACGAGCAGATTTGTCCATCCCTAGTGGGAGATAACTGATTTTACTTCCTTGCTGCCACCAATGCCCAGTAACCAATAGGGGAAAGGGCACTTGGCGGTGGCAGCAGAAGCAGGGAAATCACATTTGGAGAGTTCATGCTCCACACCTCCAAATAAAATTATTTTGGACCCGAGTTTCTCTGCCCTGTAGAATACCCAGCAGGAGGTGAAAACTGATGAAAAGCCTTGAGGCACAATCTGGAGAAGCCTTTTGTCAGTTTCACCTCTGCAGTAAGTCCAGGGGAGCTGAAACTGTCAAGAAGCTTTTTTCTCCTGACTTTGCCTTGAGACTTGATTCCTTGTGAAATTGGTGGAGTCTCAAGGTATAGTCTGGAGAACTCCCATGTCGGGCTCTATTCAGTTTTCTTGTTTAAGAGTCTTCCTTCCTCCCTCCCTCCCTCCCTCCCTCCCTCCCTCTCTCTCTCACACACATAGTTCAGGCTTGTGGGATCTACTTTATTTTTTATTAGAACCTCAAGCATAGCCAAGCAGAACCAGGTGCAAAAATAATGGCTTAGAGAGATGGACATAGAATTAAGGAGCCTGTGCCTGAGTACACGCTCAGTGCAGCAATTTGGTTTTGGTAACAGAGCTAAATTCACAGTCATATTATAGAATAGTCCATTCCTGATTTTCCCTACACTTTTTTGTGGGGCCAGAGCACTCTCGTTTTGAAAGGGGGGAGTATATATGTTGCAATTCTATGTGCAGTGGGAATTGAGTTGCAATGAAGACAGGGCTTATTTCTGAGTCAGGATGCACAGGGTCACATCCTCGGCTATTGCTGTTGTTGAACGATTAGGAGTAAGACACTAGAGCTGTGTTGAAACAGTGCCCTGAAGTTCACTCCCCCTCAAATAAATTTAGTAGGCAAACCTCACATAATTTATCCAGGAGGAAGAGAAATTCTCAAACAGTTTATCAAGGATTGGACTTCTCATGAGCAGGCAGTAGCACAACTTTTTTTATATAAGGGTTGATGCTGTTGTTGTTGTCTGGGCACAATTTTGCATCTTCCACAGTGCTCCTGACAAAGCATCATTCTGGGCACTGTGGGGTAGAAAATGAGATCTAAAACAAATGAATGAAATGAAACAAAACCCAATTGCACCTCACTTTCTCTGTGCTATACCTGGCTGATTTAGACAGTAGGTGTTTAAATAACATTATAGCTAATTACTCTCTCCTCTCATTTTTAGACTGCTTATGATAGTATAGTATATCTATGCATTTGAAACTATAGCTTCCAGTGATCTCAAACAAAAGGGGAGGCCTTCACAAGGAGGAAACAAACATTCAAGACGTGATGGTGTTAGTAATGAGAGAAATTTGAGAGCCTCTAGACCTTGGGCAGCGCATGTCCAAGCAATTGTGTATCTTGTTACAAACCTGAGGCTGCTTTTTCCAACAAGTTACTGAAATAACCCTCAGAGGCCATCGCAGAAGAAGCTAATGGGGGAGAGGAATAGTTACATGCCACAGCATTTTCCTCCTTAAATAACGATGCCTGATTTTTTTCTGAGGTTCTCAGCCCAGATCTCACCTCTTATCATTACTGAGATTATGAGTTCAGCTCTTGTGAAATGTGATTGATTACAGCAGTGGTTTGCTATATGTGTGTGTGATCCTAAATGTTTGAAATGTTGTGTGAAGTTGACAAGCCTCAACAAATTTTGTGAATGTCTGGAAACCCACATATGCAGCAGTGAATGCAGAAAGTTATCTAAATTTGACTGTTCACCATTCATTAGTGTATGTCAGAGAAGGTGGGAAATATTAGTTTGGAGGCGTTCACAAATTCACCTGTGATTGTCAGCATTCACATGTGCACATTCGCATTCACCATGCGCAGGCATTCCCTGTAACACAGAAGCAAGAATGCATGTTTCCCAAAGCCAGAATAAACAAGGGAGGAAAAAGCACCTTCCTTCAAGAGGTTATCAGGAAAATCTCAAGCTTCAAACTTCTTTTGATGGGTTGAATAGAATATCTGTGCATGTAGGTATTTGAACCTATAGTTTTCACTGAACTCACTCAAAGCAGGGATGACAAAGGAATCTGCAGAACACAGGTACCCAAGTGGGCTCCCTTGATTTGACCTGGTTGGATCATGACCGGGATTGGATTATATTATGAGTCCACTTCAGAATCCCCAGTCCTGTGGATCCCTTTATGAGGAGCCCAAGAGTTCCTTACCTTTTGCCCAGCTCTTTCCAGGCACAGTCCATGCTTTAGAGCTCCGTGTTTTGCCCTGGCACTTTCCCCACAAAAACCTGCTCTTTAAATCTCAATTGGAGCAAAAGTCAATCCACAGAAACTTTGAATTGGTGTTTCCTCCAATTTTGAGCGCTAGAAAGTGGGTTTTCGTGAGGAAAGCACCAGGGCAGAACAAACCAACAAACATTTGCTAGGACTTAGAGCATTTAGGCGTGGAACTGTGCCTGAGAAGAGCAGGGTAAGTGTAGGAGTGGGCAACAGATTCTCCCCGTTTCCATTTTTGAAAGCTCCAAAACAGGTCATCCAGACACAACCTGGAGTGGGTAGCATGCAAGGCTCCTTGTCATCACACACTTTGAATACAATAGAGCAAGCCCCCCTGGGAATGGTGGGACTTATCAACGTTCTGTCACTCTCAGAGGGAATTGTACAGGGGGTGGGAACACAAGGCTGCCCCATGTAATAAACTTGCTCTATTGTATTCAAATCATGTATGGCAGCAAGGATCCCTGTTTGGGAGCTTTATTTGAAGGCAAGAAAAATGCCTATTATCCAGACAGTGGCAACACTTCATATAACTTCATATTCCTGTGCAGATTTTAAAAGGGTTTCCCTTTAAACCCCACACAGAAATGGGGTGGACTTGGTCCTGGCTCATGTAAAACTGGGATGGACCAGATTCTAATGGGTCCTTCCATCCCTTGCAAGGCCATTCCATAATGATTGCATGCAGATATCCAGAATTTGCTTTAAATTGTAGGTGAACCTTTCCGTTGTCTCTATGCATCATTCTCAGGGAGTACATGAGTGCTGATACATACAGGCCAAGTCCACCCACCTGCCCATTCCACTTGGCTCACTTTTTGCCCTGCATTCCATGGTTTTAAACTCCCTGCAATGCCCTTCAGTGGTCATAGCTCAGCAGAAGAGCATCTTGGCATTTCCAAGGTAGGAGGATGTCCCCTGCCTGAAAACCTGGAGAGCCTCTGCCAGCCAAGGCTCACCCAGACTGGCCCTTCTCCCTCCACTTTCCTCAGAGGAAACTTGATCTTTACTGCTGAATTGGAGCAAATGTCAATTGGGTTTCTTTCTGGATTGCTCCAAATTATCACCAAAGAGCGGGGAAAGTGGTGGCACAAGGGCAAGATCACTTAGACCTGTGCCTTGAAAGCACAGGACAAGCAGAAACCCGCTTTCTAGTGCAAGTCTTGATGAGCCCTCAGTGTAGATAATACTGAGCTACATGGGTCAGTGGCTCAACTTGATATAAGTCAGCTTTCTATATAGCTAGGTTCCTACTGATTTTTTGGAAATCTAAATGGTAGGCATCTTACAAACTCCTCCAGTGGAATGCAGCCTGGTTGCTTCCTTGCACCACAGCCACTGAACCCAATACAAGTGCAGGGGTGTCAGAATGGGGGGGGGGGAGGCAGCAGATGTCAGGGGCCTGGCAGATGCTTCTTTGCTAGAGGACCCCTTGAACCTCAAGTCACCCATAATCTGTCCTGCTATAAGGTATATGTTCCTGTCCTCTGCCAAAGCAACCTGCTTAATGTCACTGCATGGGAAAGATGGCCCTGCTTGCATTTTATTTGTTTTTTCTTTGCAAGTAGGAAAGGAACAAAAGTTCCTTATGTTTATTAGTATTATTAATAACACATACCTAAGGTGTGCATGTCACCCTAGCATCTGGGTGATTTTTGACAAGCTTAATCATGCGCCTCATCTGATCACGACAGTCTTTTGAGGTTAATACAATGCAGCATGTCTCTAATTCTTCCTTTCCATTTCTCTCCAATAAAGAGAGAGAGAGAGAGAGAGAGAGCACAATCCCTGTGGAATAATCACAATGGTTCCTATATTCCCCCCTCATCATGGTATGTCCTGCCATGAACCACCTTTATTGAAAAGTTACATCGATTCAATATATAGTAATACAGGCAAAAATAATTACAGCTTTGCGAGCAGTGTAAGACCTTAATCCGAAGCTCACAAACATTCAATAAAAAGTAGTGCAGACTGGGAAATAGGCTTTTGACAGCACAGCCCCAAAGGGGAGGAAGGGGAGAAGCATCGAGCAGCTTCCAAGAACAAAAGGTAGGCTACAAGCTGCCATTAAGTCATCTCACAGAAATAGGTCAAATAGAGGATTGGACATTTTAGAAAGCAATTAATACCCTTGGATTTTATCACTGAAAGCAGCAATAAAACCAGAGGAAGCTTATGCCACATCATATCAACAACGGGGAAAGCATTCACTTGGCCCCACAGTAGTTGCTGCCTTTCTTGGCAACCCCCCCCCCCCCAAGTTCTCTCCTCACTGAGAGTGTTTGCTGTTAGGGGGACACGAGTGGTGCTGTGGGTTAAACCACAGAGCCTAGGACTTGCCGATCAGAAGGTCGGCGGTTCGAATCCCCCCGACGGGGTGAGCTCCCGTTGCTCGGTCCCAGCTCCTGCCGACCTAGCAGTTCGAAAGCACTTCACAGTGCAAGTAGATAAATAGGTACTACTCCGGTGGGAAGGTAAATGGCGTTTCCGTGCGCTGCTCTGGTTCGCCAGAAGCGGCTCAGTCATGCTGGCCACATGACCCAGAAGCTGTACGCCGGCTCCCTCGGCCAATAAAGTGAGATGAGTACCGCAACCCCAGAGTCGGCCACGACTGGACCTAATGGTCAGGGCTCCCTTTACCTTTAACCAAGAAAGGGTAAGATTAAGGTTGAAAAGAGATGGAAGCTGGCCCATTGGGGCAAACAGGGCACTGCCTCTCCAGCCCCGGTCTGCCCCCAGCCAGGCTCCACTTGCCTTGCTTCTTACTTACAACCAGTCTGGAGGCTGGCATTGTCTGTTGGTTTCTTCTTCCTTATTCTCAAGTGTTGCCCTCGTAGAGCTCAGCAGAGAAGGGGCTGGGGACAAAACTAGAATTAGTTGGTTCTGCCTGTCATTTACTTTGGCCCCAATTCCTGTTGGTCCCTGTTGCCTACCCTATCAACTCCAATGGGCACTATTCATGGCTGGATGGCAGCTGAGGCCGCCCTACCCCATCCCACCCCAGAGAATTAAAGGTGATACGATACAGCTATTGTTGCGCACATTTTGTACACTTTCAGTTTTTTGTTTTTTGTTTTGGCTCCCATCTCTAAGCAAATCTGCAAAATGTTCCAAAAACTTAAATGTCTACAAAAGTATTTGTTTGACCAGGTTCAGGAGTTAGATAGTAGAAATCCATGTGCAGAATTGTGACTGCCACATTCAGCATTCTGAAAAACAATTGTTTCTAGCCTAGGACAAGTTGATACAGTGGTACCTCTGGTTATGAACTTAATTCATTCCAGAGGTCCGTTCTTAACCTGAAACCGTTCTTAACCTGAGGCACCTCTTTAGCTAATGGGGTCTCCTGCTGCCACCAGCACACAATTTCTGTTCTCAACCTGGGGCAAAGTTCTTAACCCGAGGTACTACTTCTGGGTTAGCGGAGTCTGTAACCCAAAGTGTTTGTAACCTGAGGTGTTTGTAACCTGAGGTACCACTGTATCACTCATTCACAGAGAATTCAGATGGTATTATTGCATCGCAGGGATGCCTCCCCACAACCCCTTGTGGTTGTGGTGTGCTTTTTTCTTGTTGTTGTTTTGCAAAATTAAATAAATAAAAATAATCCTCATAAATCAGGGTTACTAGAAGGAGGATCTGTGGAAAGGCAACCCTGGAGTGCAATGATTTGTCAAGGATACCACCGCAATTCTCTGTAAAAGTGAGTTAACAAATTATCATAGAATTGTAGAGTTGGAAGGGTAACATCTATCCAGTTTGGAAGGGCAAAGTACATATTATGGTTTCAAATCCTGCCTATTTTATTGCTTCTTACTGACCATGGATAGAGGAAATAGGGATGAATATTTATTTATTTTAGCAGTACACACAAACATATGGAGTGTCCAGCCTGGAAGTGACTAGGGATAGATCCAGCTTCATTTCTATATATTTCTATTTTAACGAGCATTGGAAATGTCGATGTTAATGAATAACTAATAATTGAACCATCTTTGTCTGCTATATTTCTATTTTGACAAGCAGCTGAAATGTTAATGTTGTCCCTTTTCATTTTCAGCTATGACAGGTCTTGTCGTTCCTCCAATGTGAAAGAAGAGGAGGAGCTGCTGGAGTCCCCTCCGACATTTCCCCCCCTTTTTTTTACAGCACAAAACTACTTATTGTTATGGAGCACTAAAAAGGGGGGGGAGCACTACAAGCTCTTTTGCTGGGGGAAGCCATGTGCAGAACGCAAGGGCACTTTTTAAACAAAATAATAATGAATCAGACACACCAGGAGGCTGCTCTCATCTGTTCCAGGTTTCATATACGCTTACATCAACCCACCCCCCTCTCACAAGAACATTAAAATGAGGAATTGGCCATGATCCAAATGCACACTGTTTATGGGATTGAGTCCGGAGTACAAGATTTTTTTTCCTTATGGACACAAAGCCTTCCTAATGTTTGTAAAATATTAAAAGGAGGAACAAATTGGCCAACCATTCAAGCTTGATATTTTGGATACTCTTTTGTTTTACTTTGTAGGAAAATAAAAATAAAAATGTTGAAGTTTCTATTTTCTATGGAGCCTTTCAGATACCAATTTAGTTTGTGCAGAAAATAATAATAACCACAAAACAGGGTACCAGCATGGAAGACTTTCCTATAAAACTGATATGAATGGTGGAATGTGGACGTATGTGTGTATTTGCTTATAGTTTAATCTCTTTTAAAATGGAAATGTAAGATGTTTTACAATTATTTAAATAAATAAACTTGTAAGTTATTGTATGTAGAGGTAGAAATTGAAGACTTTGGTGGGGAGGGGGACTTTTTCTGTCTCCTGTTGTACGATGAACAAAAATAATGCAAAAAAAAAGCAAGCAGCTCCAAGCGTGCATCTTTATAGTACAATCTGTCTTCACCTTCTCTCCTGCTTCTGATTGAACCAATGTACAAGAATTCCTTAAATTCTTCACGAAGGACTCATCCACAAGCTTTTATACGCATAATGGTATATATACATATATATAAATATAGGACAGTAGTTAATGTATGAATATTATACACCTTTTTCACCTTTTGATTCAATTAAGGTTTCAGGTACTGACGTAAGCTGTCTAGTTTCATACATCCTAACCAGTAACTATGTGGCATGTATGGGCTTTTTATCAGGTTTTTGTGCAGAACTGTCAGGTTTCAATTTGAGCAAGAGGGAACAGAAAAAGGTTTCTCCCATTGGTTGCTTTTTGTGTAGCAAAGGCAAAATTCTGTGTGTGTTTCGGAGAATGTTGAAACTCATGTATGAGGGATTTTGCCCAAATTCTATCTTGGATGCCAGTTGATAGTCACCAACATTCTTAAGTTTGGGGAAATTTGTGATATTTGTCCAGAATTGTCAGTGTTCATATCTGAATGCTGACACATTTCAATCAAATTTCAGTTATTTGATGTAACATGTACATTATAAGAAACCTGTAGATTTTTTATGTGATGCAGGAGTGACAATGCAGCAAAAAAATAAGGAATTTGGATTCGAATATACATTTGGCTCCCTGGCAGGCCACTGATTTGCATGGGTTTGTACAACGCTCTCCTTCCTTCCTTCCTTCTTCTTTTTTTAAAGAAAAAGAAAAAGTGGCTAGAGGGACAGGTTCTGCACATGCAAACAATGGGGCCCTCCATTGAAATGAATGGGGAAGCATGGCTGCACAAGAGATTCATATGTGCTTTAAATGTAAACGGATCCATGATTCAGGGCACCCATCTCTGAAAATTCATGAGGACTGCCGTGAATAAGCTGACCCATGCCCTCCTATTCATGTGCTGATTGCTGGTAAGAGCTGTTCTAATGAATTGGTAGAGTCCCTAAGACTTTCTAAACCCCCTTCTGCTTCTGTCATTGTAATCATCTCCACTGGAGTCCCATATGTCGATAATATGCCTATAAAATCTATTGATCACTTATTGGCTTTTTACAATATACTATTTATATATGTACCTGTATTTTAAGGTGAAACCCAAACTTCTGTGCACCCAATGAGGGTAACTGTGTTTTTCAGGGGAATAAAAACATTAGTGTTTTCCCATGATGATTGTTTGTGAAAGTTCATGACAAAAAGTATATAGGAAATGTTTACTTAATTCCTGTTTTCTTCATTAGGGCAACTGCGCGCTCTCTCTCTTTTATACACCTGCAACTCTCGGTTATGTTAAACAAATGAAACTACTCTCATGGATCAGCAATCACAGTGCATTCGCTTTTATTATGCTGAACACACCCAGCAAGATAACGGTATCATTTATTACATCTAACTAAATAATAATAGGCACAAAACAGCAAGATAGTCAATGATGATCTTCATATCCACATTAATTTGCTTAATGCAAAGAACCAGTTCAACAGTAATGGACCGTGAGGTACAGTGGACTCAAGAGTTGCCCTCCAGACATAATTGTGATTCACCTGGACAGGACTGGAGTTGACATGGACAGGCAAGATATGGGCTGAGTGGAGGCACTGGTGGGAACAGCAGATTGCACCCACACTGCCCTGCCCGCTGGCCTGCGTGCCAGATCTAGTTTCCCACCCCTTCCCTAAAGCTTTGAACAGTAGACATCCATTTCAATTCAGCTTTGATGGATCTGAGTTCAAGAGATGTCTCCCCCTTCTATTTTATAGTACTAGAAACTGGGTCACCTAATCAACTGATTGTCAGAACAGAGAAAAGAATGTATTTCACCCAGTGAATTATTAAATTATGGAATTCACTGCCACAGGAGATGAAGAGGGCCACTCAGCCTTTAAAAAAATGATTAGACACATCAAAACAAACAAGATGAATTTTAACAGGGAGAAATGTAAAGTATTGCACTTGGGCAAAAAAAATGAGAGGCACAAATACAAGATGGGTGACACCTGGCTTGAGAGCAGTACATGTGAAAAGGATCTAGGAGTCTTGGTTGACCACAAACTTGACATGAGCCAACAGTGTGACGCGGCAGCTAAAAAAGCCAATGCAATTCTGGGCTGCATAAATAGGAGTATAGCATCTAGATCAAGGGAAGTAATAGTGCCACTGTATTCTGCTCTGGTCAGGCATAGAGGAGGACAGGTGAAGTGAGTGGCAAAAAATTTAAAAATCTCAGCATCACCTCTGCATCACCAACTCTTTTATTGGAAAGTAGTAGCCATGTGGGTGGCACTGTGGTCTAAACCACTGAGCCTAGGGCTTGCCGATCAGAAGGTGAGTGGTTCGAATCCCCATGACGGGGTGAGCTCCCATTGCTCGGTCCCTGCTCCTGCCAACCTAGCAGTTCGAAAGCACGTCAAAGTGCTAGTAGATAAATAGGTACCGCTCCGGTGGAAAGGTAAACAGCATTTCTGTGTGCTGCTCTGGTTTGCCAGAAGCAGCTTAATCATGCTGGCCACATGACCCGGAATCTGTACGCCGGCTCCCTCGGTCAGTAAAGCAAGATGAGCTCCGCAACCCCAGAGTCATCTGCGACTGGACCTAATGGTCAGGGGTCCCTTTACCTAGCCATCTGTGGAACAACTCCAACTTTATATCTCTACTGATGCCATCCAGGCTGCCTTGTGTCCATGCATCAGCTATTCATTTTTATTATTTATTATTCATTTATTATTTGTTATTATTTATTTGTCAACCATTTCTGTTTAATTATAGTCATCTCTAAGCAGTGTACAGAAGACTCCATACTAAAAAGTATTAAACTGTTTAAATAAGAATTTAGTCAAAATGTATGCTGGGAACTGAAGAAGACTTCAGTGAGCTCTTGAAGTTCAACAGGGAAGGGTCTTGCCTGACAACAATGGGAAGGGAATGTCCCAAAATTGGGCCCACAATCCTGAATGCCCAGCTCCTAGTGGATCTGAGCCACGGAGGACCACTGACAGTGACTCCCACAATCCAGCAGCGGTTGCAATCAGGTGGTTCCTGTGGTATTCCAGACCTGACATGTTAAGGGCCTTGTAAATTAACAACAACAACAACAACAACAACAAAAACCCTTTGGAACTTGTCGAGTAGCATAAGGACAGCCAATGCAAGCTTTTGAACGCAGGAGTTACGTGCTGGTGAAAGTGTTGTTTGAGTCTAACGAAAAATAATTTAAAAATGTGTCTAGTGAGACTCACTCAACACAGTGGTTTTCTAACCCTGCCATTGGGGAAACTCAACAGTTCCTTGGAAGCCTAGAAGGACTTATGCAACGAGAAGGTCAGTAATGGCAGAGAAGGTGAAAGGTAATTTCCCCACCACTAACCATGTTTCGTCACAGAACGCAGCCTCCTAAGGAGTATTGCTTCATGTTCTAGTTGCAATGTTCAAATTCTACACTGTGGTTAATCTTAATGGTGGCTTATTAAAAGAAGCCGCTTTCATAATTTATTGTTCAGAATTGCCTTGTTTCAATTAGTTAAGACTAATAATAGTTTGCACCAATTTGGACATACAGTTAGTTAAAAACAAAAAAAGTTTCTGATCTCTTTCTTAAATTCGTAACAGAGGGCAAGTGGGGAGCTCACAAGACTCCCTCCTTCCAATACCTGTGAAAAGCAAATATTTCCTTTTCTCTTTCTCTCTCTTTATGCACGCACACTGTTCCAAGAGTTTGTTTGGGTCAAACTTGCATTCCACATTAATCAGCAGGGAAACAGTAGCCTCTCTTTCAGCCACTTATGGGGGACAGCTAGGGAATTGATGGAACAGTTAAACCATTTAAGTCATTGACAAGGCACAGCTGCTGCAAGAGAGAGGATCTGAGGAGTTCTAATCACGCCAAGCTATGGACGTGGAAGTGTCTCATTAACTCTGCTTGCAGGACTAGATTAAACTGACAGCTGTGGGGCTGTGCAAGAAGCAGGGGCAGGCAGAAGGGCTGTGATATGGGAGGCAATACATGGTGAGCAGGAGGCGTGGCAAACATGGAATGGGCAGCTTCCATTTGAACCATGAAACGGGGGGGGGGGGGGAATCATTCTGACTATGCAACAGAGGGGAAAGCAAAATCCTGCCCCAAAGAGAAATGGACAGTTGAATCTAGAAAGTGGGCTCAGCTGACAGATTATTTAACTATTTGGATGAGAGGGGTTTCTTCATATCTGAACATCCCATCTCCCTACATTGCTCAGTATTTGACCAGCGTAATTCATAACAGCATATTACACAAGTCCGGGAAGCATTACCTGTACTCTTAATGTAGAAACCCCTAAATGGCCTAAGAGCAGGTTATCTGAAGGACCACCTTGCCAGACCACTGCAGTCATCTGCAGAAGCCCTCCTGACTGCCCCACAGAATGGCAATACCCATTCCATGCAGCCAGCCCAGGATGATACCATGGTCAATTGTATCAAATCCACAGAGAAGTCAATAAGCAGGAGAAAGGTCACACTTGCCCTATCCTGCTGTCTGTAAAGGTCATCCACTGGGGTGACCAAGGGCATTGCAGTCCCATGGCCAGGCCTGACTTCAGATAGGAATGGATCTAAATAATAAATGTCATCCATGAATGTCCTACCACAACTCTCCCCCCCTCCCCCCCCCAGGGGGAGGTATTTGTGAATGGTCAATAGTTATTCCAGTCTGATGGGTCCATTGCTGGTTTCTTAAGGAGTGAATGCACCACTGCTTTTTTCAAAGCAGCATGAACCACCCCCTCATGCAATGAACCATTAAGCACACTCTGGACCCAATCAGCCAAACCCCTTCTACTACATTTAATAAGCCAGGAGGGACAGGGGTCAAAGGGCACATAGGTAAACCCATAACCACCAACACCTTGTCCACATCATCTGGCTGCAGGAGCTGTAATTGATCACACAACACATCTGGCAATGGACACTTCATCTGGAACAGCCAACAACTGGAGATTCCAGGGCACTCCAAAGTCAAGTGACTTCATCCTCAGTGTGCGTGGCCAGTAGGTCACAGTGGGTCACTAAATGTTCCAGAGGCCCCACTCCCACAGTGGCAGTCAGTAACCTTCAGACAATCCACTGTGAGAGTAACTTCACCAGCCAACTACTAGAGGATGCAATACAAGCTGCTCTGTAGCCCATTATGTAGGCACCATTATGTGCACTAACCAGAGTCAGCTTCAGAACAAGATTTCTGCCACTTCTGCTCTAGCCTGAAGCTCCCAAAATACTAATAAGCCACTTGGGCTCCAGAACCCCAGAGAGGAGGCTCAGGAGTCAAATATCACAAGAAGTCCTAAAACTACCCTTCTGTGTATATTAAAAACAAAAGAAATACAGATGTACAATTGACTCTCAGTCTGCTAACAGGAGTAAAGTTTTACATTGCACAGTTAGAAAAAAGAAAATAATTCAAACATTAAAAGAATGGTTACAGAAGATGTGGGAAACTGACATATCAAAGAACAACATCAAATAAACAAGAAGAAGATAGATGTACAGTGGTACCTTGGGTTAAGAACTTAATTCATTCTGGAGGTCTGTTCTTAACCTGAAACTGTTATTAACCTGAGGTACCACTTTAGCTAATGGGGCCTCCTGCTGCTGCCGCGCCGCCAGAGCACAATTTCTGTTCTCATCCTGAAGCAAAGTTCTTAACCTGAAGTACTATTTCTGGGTTAGCGAAGTCTGTAACCTGAAGCATCTGTAATTTGAAGTGTCTGTAACCCAAGGTACCACTGTACATAAAGGTAGACACTTTTGAGTTAACTTCTGGAATAACAAAATTAATGATAAAATAGCACCATATGACACTGAGTCCTTCTGTCCCTGATATATTCATAATTTCAACCCTTTGTTACTTCTCTGCCTAAACAGAATAAATAAGTGGGAGGGGAAGAAAGGAAATAGCTTCAATGAAGCAGTTATGATATCTGAACCCAGGCATGGGGCAAATAAAATGCTGTTTTTGAGCTGTAACATAAGCTGAAAGGGTCCCCTGGATTTTATCCAATATTCTCTGTCGACTAGTGGAAGGGCTCTTGTGCTAGTGGATGGGTGAGCTTCAATGTTGCACCACAGAGGAATAAATGCAACAGCTGCACTAGAGGAAACTTGTTTTGCAACATATTGTGCAATCTGTTGTGCAACAAATTTATCAGCAACCTACTTATGCATTCTCCTTGCAATAGATTTCTACTGGAGCAAAACATTTCACCAGAGGTTAATGGCACCCAAAATCATGGTGCCCTGAAAGACCCATCTCTGCCTGAGACCCTGAAGAAGTACAGATAGCACAGTGCCAGGTGGCCAGCTTCACGTGTTCAACCAGGGTTGCAAGCTTGACTTGGCTTAATCAATCAAAACTTTAGTTGACTGGTCAGTGAAGAGGTAAGAATTAAACACAAAATTTTCTATTCTGAGGTCATTTTGGTTCTTGTGGATTACTTGTGGGGTGCATCCAAAGCACAGTCTTTACTTTTTAATTAGAGTGCCAAATTGTGTCATGTTTATAGACCTGAGACCTTTATTTCCAACATTTCCCATTTCTTCCATGGGAAATATTAGTTTTAATATTACTTAAAATGGGATTTTAAACTATCATTTTAGCTTCACTTTTATTTTTCCAAATGGTTTCTAACAACAACCACCTTCAAGTGTTCTGGAGAAATTTAACCATGTTAACTTTTTCTCTGAACTTCTTTTTTTTAACTAATCCCCTCGTTTTTGGGAAATCTCCACTTTTGAAGTCAGCTCTGACAGGATTGAACTTTTTTTTGGCAATAGTCTGCTTACCTAGATGTTGAATCTGATAGCACTGTGATCACTGTTTCTAATTGGTTCAAGTTGTTGGCATCTGCCTTCCTAGGGAGTCAATGGAATAGTGCACCTTTGGGGGTGAAGTCAGACTGTAGCTGTAGAGATCGATACAGGAGAGACCTGTTTTATTGCAGCAGGGGCTGATGAAGGTGCACTTGTTGTGCACTTAAATCTTGCACCAGGTCCTGGGTCCTGACTCTCTCTCTCTCTCCCTCTCTGACTTTGCACTTAGCTTATATAGCGCACTTGCCACCACTGGCAACATTAAGTACATGGTCACAGTACATTTCAAGCACATTTCAAGCACATGGCTTGAAGAATCCTGGGAAGTGAAATTTACTCCACACAGAGCTATAATTCCCAGCACCCTTAACAAATTTCAGTTCCCAGGATTTGTTTAGAGGAAGCCAAACATATATTTAAAATATATTTCAAATGCATGGTGTGGTTGTGACACGATCAGTCATTTGATCCCCTTGGCAATGGGCTTTGGGGACCAGGCTACATATCGGAATCAAGGCTTCATATTGTGTGGTTGTAGACTGCAAAACAAACTTCTCAATTTTCCCGAAGTTCATTGACCTCTGAACCCTAAATAGGTCTATCTCTGCTGGAAGATTTCAGAGCTTTTAGAAGCATTTTAGCCTCACAAGCAACAGGAAGGAGAAAGGGTGGGGAAAACCAACTCTTTGTTTATTTGTAGGCCCCTGTGGCAAAGCAAACAAATCCTTAAGCAGCTGACATCAAAGATTCTCTCTCTCTGAAGTTAAAGAGCCTATTAATCGCAGTTTAAAACTGCTCTTTAATAACCTTCTGATATAATGACACACTCCAAAGGGAGGGGGGAAACAGACAATTTTTGGAGTTCTTTGTATTTATTTGTGTTTCAGATCTCATCAGATATTCCACTGTGGCCCCTCTTTGCTTTTGGATCTCCATTTCACTCCCCTTTGGGCATTGTTTATTATTTAACTGGGCTAAGCATTTAAAAATTGTTGGGCGGGGGAGGGACTGATCCTGAACTACTTTTCACTGCACAAAATTGCAGTGGATCTGCAACCATGTAGGGCTTATTCACACAGCATAGGAACACAGGAAGCTACCTCATACTGAGTCAGAATATGGGCCCATCTAGCTTAGTATGGTCTACAGGGACCGGCAGCAACTCTCCAAGGTTTCAGGCAGCTTTCCCCAGTCCAACCTACTGATGAGTCTGGGACGTTCTGCGGATGCTCTGCCACTGAGGGAAAGATGGCCCTTCCCCTCCATGCTCACCAGTGGAGAAGGGAAGGGGAGGTGCAGGGACCTAAGTGCCATGCAGTGCAGCATGGTGGGACCAGTGCGTCATGCCTCCCCCACCCTCCAAGAAGCACCAATGACATGCTGTGTTTGGAAACTAGGAGAGCAGTGTTCCAAAGTGGGGAGTTCCAAAGTGCAGGTGCTGTCACAGTAAACAATGTAATACAGATATTATGTGGAACCTGTAGTAGTGCTTGAAACTACTGAAGGGGAGGTTTTATTTATTGTGATTTCATCGTGCTCTGTATTATCTGAAAGGGAAAACATTTATTCAAAAAACAGGACTGCACAGCAGCAATCTAATCTCATCATGATCAGTGGGACCTATTCCTGAGCCGACGGTGCACTAGATGGGCTTCAATCGTTTGCACCCCTCGCATCCAACCTGTACCTAAAACTTTGCACAAGCCTGCACCAGAGAACTGTAGAGGAGGAGGGGACCCCTGAGGGTCATCTAGCCAAACCCCTGGGGCAATGCAGGAATCTCAACTAGACCATCCCTGACCAATGGCCATCTGTCTTCTGTTTCCCCCCTCAGCTAGGACACCCAACAACGGAGACTGGAGGTGGGGGAAAAGGTAAATTTTGACAATGAGGCAGATTTGTCAGGTGTGTGCAGAACAGCTTGAAGACTTTACACAGAGAGGAACTCCACACGGGTTTCCCCACATGTAACGTAACAGGCAGGGAGCCAGATCAGATAGAGAGAAAGACCTTGGGGGAGGGGAGGAGAAAAGAGTGCCAAAGTCCGCCCATTTGATCCTCTTTGGGATGGGGACACTAGGGCTCTGGGACCACCCTCCCCAAAATATTTACTTGTCTTCAATGTATTGTTACCACTGTTATTCTATAGTACAGATCCTTTTTAAATTAAACACTTTCTCTAAAATTAAAACGGCAGAAGTAATCAGTAGCATAGATATCAAAGGAAAGGTGAGAGAATAGTCCCTAATAGATACAAGGGAGACCCAGATACACAATCATCCGGCCTCGGGGAAAGGGGTGGGAATGTACAGTTTGCTGTACTTAGCCTCAAGATGGGAGACTGAAAGGGCTTAAAATATAAAAAATAAAAGTCTTGTGTCTAGGAATATTTTTCTGCAAAAGCTTCAGACTGGTTGTCAAAAGTGTGAACTTCATTAAAGGTAAAGGTAAAGGTACCCTGACCGTTAGATCTAGTCGTGGAAGTCTCTGGGGTTTCGCGCTCATCTCACTTTCAGGCCGAGGGAGCCGGCGTTTGTCTGCAGACAGCTTCCGGGTCATGTGGCCAGCATGACTAAGCCACTTCTGGCAAACCAGAGCAGCACACGGAAACGCCGCTTACCTTCCCGCCAGAGCTGTACCTATTTATCTACTTGCACGTTGATGTGCTTTCGAACTGCTAGGTTGGCAAGAGCAGGGACCGAGCAACGGGAGCTCACCCTGTCATGGGGATTCGAACTGCCGACCTTCCAATCGGCAAGCCCTAGGCTCAGTGGTTTAGACCACAGCACCACCCGTGTCCCTAGTAACTGGTTTTATAGTTTGCTGAAATTACAAACATGAAATCACAGAGCTTGAAAGGAACCTAGTCCTGCTTCACTGGATTCAGCTACATAGCCACAAGTTTTTCTCCACCCAAGGCTAGGGTGACACTTTGCCAAAAGCAGGATGAATTAAAGATAGAGGTACTTCCCAAAGTGATGAAGGCACCTCCTCTCTTGTTCTATATACAGAAATTGATCAGATCTATTAATTCAGGCAAGGGGAACAATATCCTCCACTGCACCCATGGGCAGCAGGCTAGCACATAATACAGGTGTGATATTGTGGGAGGGAGTGGTGCAAAACTGAAACTAAGAGGATTGTATCCAATGTAGCACCAGGCATCTCATTCCAGTAGTGCAAGGATTTATGTGTGCACCCTGGAGTTTACCCCCTCTTCTCCTCCTGCCTGCCCGTAAATCTCTTCTGAGGGTCCTCCAGGGCAGATTTGTGGAGGCTGCGAGGTGCACATGAGTCAGAGGGCGGAGGCTTCATTGTGCAAATGTAAATCCTTGTGGTAACAAAATGAATGTATTGGATTTTGCCCCAAATGTTCATGAACAGCTTGTGCATGCTCACAAGGAGTGCAACAAAGTAAGAATTTTTTAAGAGGTGGTTGACTATAATGACTAGACACCCAGGTATCAGTCTCATAGCCTTGCAGAAAATATGTTGTTCCATTTGTGTAGTAATAACTTGTGGGGTAATGGATGGTGAGACAGCAGTAGGTACATTGACCATGAAATTGGAATAAAAGATCAGGAATAGGTAGCTAGAGATCATTAAGCATGCTGCAAAGTCCTTTGGGAGACTATTTTTGTTCAGCTTTGGCCTACAAATCCTAATGTTTGTGTATGTATAATCTGGAAGGAAAGATTCTAGGGGATGGATTGTGCTTGCTTCTCTGAGAGTTTTTGACTCACCTAGGGAGCAGGAGGTGAGGTCTTCGGCAGCCTGTAACAGAATGCAGCTGTCTGGATTTGGAAGCCACATGCTAACCTTGGTCACTTGTGAATCAGCGTGTGAGATTTGAAAGTGCATTTGTGACCTAGGCTTCTGCAAGCTGCTGAAATGCTACAGAATCTCCACAAACATTCTAATTGTTTGGGTTGAGTGTGCCAGTATTTAGCATCTGACAAATGGCATAATTGCTCTAAAGAAAGCAAAAAGATGCTTGTCAGAGTGAAACATCACCCAGAGCCCCATGAATATTGAGTCAGGGGCTAAGCAACTGGGAAAACTAGTTCCAGTTCCTTCATCCTTAGATCAAGCCTTGTGTTCTGCAACACTAGCATTAGCCTGAATGGCCCTCATTCTTCCTGGTTTAAATTTGCTGTGAATATTCAGGGGCAACAATTAACAGTCTGGCTAATGTCCTGGACTGTTGGGTTTGTCTTTGATTATATTTGCTGCTCAGATTCAGGCAGTTGCTAATGAAACAGTTGCTGTTTTGTTGACAGAACATTAATTACTCGATCTTAGGACTTGGTAATTGCACGGGCCCCCTCTGTACAAATCACTAATTACATTAGCAATTATATGGCATTTTAAAGACAAAGAAATGACTGCAGCAATTGCAGCATCAGAGATACCCTGCTGGTATATTTCTGTCAAATTCCTAATGTTTCCTAGAACCATCAGGATAGGGCCACTTGGCATAAGATCCTGCACTGTTTTATACACGTTGCATTTTTCTTCTTCTCAGTGATACCATCAAAGATGTTATTTCAGGATCTCTGGATAGCATTACATATTCATATAGTTGTTAAATAGAGCTAATTAGGTTTTTTTTATGTGAGACCGTTGAATAAAAACTGAGCCTTTCATTCTCTCCCCCCCCCCCCCCACACAAACACACATTTTTTCTGTTAAAAAATTCTACACACATAAAATAATAAAACATGACATGATACTGTCATGGGGTGAAAAAGGGACACGGGGGGGGGGGTAAAATACTAAACATATTGTTTTACAGTACAGGCAACTCCCCATTTACACACAATCAAGGCATGCGCAACCGTGAAAGCACGCATTGCCACGATCCTGAAAGTGGCACAAAGGGGCAAAAACAGCCCTAAAAGAGTGCAAAAACTGGCAAAAATGACATGAGAACAGCAGCTAGCAATCCCATGAGCCTTTGCAATTCCAGGAGCCCTAGCATTACTTTTGAGGGTTGGCATTTGAGCAAGGAGGAGGAAGCAATTGTCATGTCTGCAGACATTTTCACTGGTGTTCCCAATACACACGATTTCACTTAAATACATGGTGCCTCAGAATGTAACCCCCACGTAAACGGGGAGTTGCCTGTATAAGATAGTTTCCAATTCACAAAGACTTTTAAAATAAAATAAATGAACTGATGTGGAAATGTGGAGAGCTGAACTTAAAAGTGGAGAAATGAGAAAGTTACGGAAACCATAACTGACAGTTTTGCTCATCCTTAGGTAAAGGTAAAGGTAAAGGTAAAGGTACCCCTGACCGTTAAGTCCAGTCGTGGATGACTCTGGGATTGCGTGCTCATCTTGCTCTATAGGCCGAGGGAGCCGGCGTTTGTCTGCAGACAGCTTCCAGGTCATGTGGCCAGCATGACTGAGCCACCTCTGGCAAACCAGAGCAGCGCACGGAAACGCCGTTTACCTTCCCACCGGAGTGGTACCTATTTATCTACTTGCACTTTGACGTGCTTTCAAACTGCTAGGTGGGCAAGAGCTGGGACCGAGCAGCAGGAGCTCACCCCATCATGGGGATTCAAACCGGCGACCTTCTGATTGGCAAGCCAAAATTCTCAGGAAGTGGACGCAGGAGTGCATGTGTAGGCATGCCATAAGTTTCATGACAGAAGAAAAAGGCGAATAAAAGTACCAAAAAATAATGGCTGACCTAAACACCATCAAGGATTTTCATAGCTGCAGGGTAAGAACAGAACCTAACAAGAGCCTCCTGGTTCGGGACAGCAGCTCCCCTAGTCCAGCATCCTGTTCTCACTGGGTCCAACTATGGGAAGCCCACAAGGAGGTGCTGAGGGTGGCAGCACTTTCCCCTCCTGCCCTTTCCAGAAACTGGTACTCAGAAGAAGTACTGCTTCTGACAGTGCAGGCATCATAGCCATGGGGATTAGTAGCCACGGATGGCCTTCTCCTCCCTTGTCTAGCCTGGGGGCAGCAGAGAAGCAGAGCTCCCTCCATTGGCTCTCCTGGGACCGGCCAGCCCCACCCAGCTTCCTCTCCCCTCCTGCAATTCCCTGCCTATTGAGATCAAGCAGGTGCCTTCGCTGTCCTCTTTTCACCACCTGCTAAAAACAAGCCTGCCCAGAAGCTTAGAAAGTTGAGGTGGTTTTAATCCGGTTTAGTATTTTAACATTCGTACGTTTTAAAGTTGGGTTGAATTTCTTCTTCTTCTTGATTTCACTGCATTATATTTTGTAGCATCTTTTCAGGTTTCTTACAATCAAGTGGTGTATACTGTAAATGCTATGAAATAAATAAAATAAATAATATGGGGGCAGCCATTCCATTAGGTTGCCTCAGCAGGAAGAGATAGGAAGCATCAGCTTCACTGGAGGCGCAGCTCAGTCATGCACCTCCTGCCCCTGAATGCTGGGCTTTCTAGGAACGACTACTCAGAAATTGATGCCAGAATTTTGATTTTGATTTTTTCCTTTCCTCCCTATAGGCAGAGACTGTCTTAGAATAATAGAATTGTAGAGCTGCAGAGTTGGAAGGGACCCTGAGGGTCATCTAGTCCAACCCCCTAAAATGCAGGAATCTCAACTAAAGCATCCATGACAGATGGCCATCCAACCTCTACTTATAAACCTTCAGGGAAGGAGAGTCCACCACCTCTCATGGGAGTCTGTTCGACTGCTGAACACCTCTTACTGTCAGAAAGTTCTTCCTGATGTTTAGTCAGAACCTCCTTTCTTGCAACTAGAAGTCATTTCCTTGAGCCCTACCCTCCGGAGCAGGAAAAAATAAGCTTGCTCCATCCCTTCCGTTTGACAGCCCTTGAGATATTTGAAGATGGCTATCATGCCTTCTCTCAGTCTCTTCTATTCCAGGCTAAACATACCCCAGCTCCTTCAAGCACTCCCTCATACTTTCCAGACCCTTGATCATCTTGGTTGCCATCCTCTGCACACGTTCCAACTTGTCAACATCTTTCTTAAATTGGGGTGCCCAGAACAGGACACAGTATTCCAGGTGTGATCTGACCAAGGCAGAATAGAGTGGTACTATTACTTCCCTTGATCTGGACACTATACTTCTGTTGATGCAGCCTAGAATAGTATTAGCTTTCTTTGCTGCTGCATCACACTGTTGACTCATGTTAAGTTTGTGGTTCACTAATTCCCCTAGATAATTTTCACATGTATTATTGGTAAGCCAGGTGTTCCCCTTCATATATTTGTGCAGCTGGTTCTTGTGTTAACTGATTGTATGTCAGCCACTCTGGGAGCTTGTTTGGCTAAATAGGTAAAGGTAAAGGGACCCCTGACCATTAGGTCCAGTCGTGACCGACTCTGGGATTGCGGTGCTCATCTCGCTTATTGGCAGAGGGAGCCGGCGTACAGCTTCCAGGTCATGTGGCCAGCATGACTAAGCCGCTTCTGGCAAACCAGAGCAGTGCACGGAAACACTGTTTACCTTCCCGCCAGAAACTTGCACTTTGACGTGCTTTCGAACTGCTAGGTTGGCAGGAGCAGGGACTGAGCAATGGGAGCTCACCCCGTCGCGGGGATTCAAACCGCCGACCTTCTGATCGGCAAGTCCTAGGCCCTGCGGTTTAACCCACAGTGCCACCTGCGTCCATAAATAGCCAATAGTTTGGCTAAATAGTGTAGCACAAATGCTCTAAATAAATAAACAACCCTCCACTAAAGCCAACCAACATGGTAGCCATCCATGCCTCTTGTCTGAGAGTAAAGGTCCATCTAACCATACTTCCATTGATTTCCAAACACTTGTGTCATGTCTACAGGCTGACAGTCTGCCTGCAGTGACCTTTCAAGTGGCTGCACAACATCATCCCAGGCCACCTGTTGCTATTCTAGGAAACATCAGAGATGAAAAAGCCTCGCTGTAGTTCTGAGGTGGGTGTCTCTGCTGATTTTTCAGTAGCAGCAACAGCACCCAAGACCAAAAACATGTTTGCCCAATGATGATACAGTTGCAGAAATGCCACTGCTATCCCAACTACAGTTGTTATTTACACACAACTCTTTCATTTGTATGGTGTGGTGCATTTTATGCCATATGTTAGCTGCTTAATTTATATAAGGCAGTTTGGCAGTGACTAACTCTGACTAATAAGATTCAGCACCACAGTTAAGAAGTGTTGGGGTGAACTGTGCTTATTTGTTTGTATTTAACACATACTATTTTTAGTAGTTCACATTTATGAGATTCCACCCCCCACCCCTGGCTGTGGTGGATTAGATTATTCATAACTTCTTGTTCACAAGATGTAAGCATGATTTAATAAATCCAGATAAATAATAACTTTATAATGATAGATGATACATGTCTAGATGGATCAACTAGGTATAGGACTAGTTGAACTGAGATCTTAGCCACAATACCAAGCTACCAGTCCATTTCCCAGCAAAATTCAAAGTGTTGGTTATAACCTATAAATCCCTATATGGCTTGGGCCCAAGCTACCTGGATGATCCTTATAGGAACTTGCCCGGGTGCCAGGATCTTGAGTGAGCAATTCCTATTGGTCTGATCAACATCCAATGCACAATTGGTGCTGAGACGAGAGAGGGCTGTTTCTGTGGCTCTCATATAGTGGAGCTCCCTCCCAAGGGAGGTTAGATTGGCTCCTGCTTTGTTATCTTTTCACTGGCAGACCAAGCCCTTCCTCTTCAAGGCAGACCATTAGAAACTAAGGTGCAGATGATGCTGATCACTGGGCTGTTGTCAGGGCAAGCTGTATTACAGCTGCTTGTTTTAGATGAGATATGATGTACTCCTTTTAACTAGTTTGTTTTTATTATTATGTATTTTATAACTGATGTTTTTAAATACTGCCTTGAAGCCGAACTTGGAAGAAAAGCAGGATATCAATCAATCAATCAATCAATCAATCAATCAATGGCATCTGGGACAGAAGAAAGATGGTTATAATTAATTTGCAAGCCAAGGTTGGGGGGAAACGACTTGATTCGTCTATCAGTGGTCCTGGGGAGCCTCAGGTTCAGAGGCCAAAGGTGACTCTCCAAGCAGCAGTGGAGGGTGGAGTGGGGTGGAAGCACATACCTGACCTCGCTGATGCTTAGCAGGAGGGGTGGGGTATCAGGGAGAGCAGCGTGGTACAAATGCACCAGCTGAGCCAATCTGGCAATCCTGCAGATGTGTTTCTACAGCTCACCCTGGGCTGGCTGCACTTGCTTGACTCCAGACTCCCTCCCTCTGTCCTTCTGGCGACCACCTGGCAGGGGGCAGGGTGCCCCCCCCCAATATTTTATTTAAGTTGGTGCCACTGGGAATGAGTCACAGAAGCTGAAACACAGGACGTTGCTTTATACCAAGTCAGACCATTGGTTCATCTAGCACTGACTGGCAGTGGCTCTCTGGGGTTTCAGACAGGGAATGTTCCCACAAGCAAAGCAGATGCGCTGCTACCACTGAGCTGCCGCCATTTCCAGATTTGATACTGTAGTAACTAGTTTTCCCATATGCTAATCTCTAGAACACTACCAACGGCTAGCACAAAAGACCCTATTATCATGCCTAAAGAACTATGGTTGGGCTTCACACACTTGTTTCCAAGGTGTCGGCTGAAAGTGCCTTAGATATCTATTTCAAAAGCACCAATCTCTACATTGTAGCTGAGCACCAAACACAGGAGTTAAGGTAGCAATAATCATGTCCACAGGGACAGCAGTGCTATTCCTGTCAACGATTGCTCATCTTTGTGTTGCCTAATGACGAGAACTACTTTTCCATTGCTTCCACTCCTTTCCCCACTCGCAAGTCCAATTTCTCCCATCTGCACCTGACCCTGAGTAAGGTACTGTTGCCAGATCAAAGACTTGTGTGATTTTATCTGGACACAATTAGTGCACACAGATGACGTACCAGTTAAAAGGTATTAAGATTCAGCTTAGCATCTTTGTTAGTGCATGATGCTTTTGTCATTGCTGTTTGACTCTATGCCCAGATTCTCTCCTCAGACAGTTGTTAAGTTTTCACATCTCTATGCAGAAAAGGTATTCTAGATCTCTTTCATTCAATCACTTTTGGAAGAAGGAGAGAAGGAAATGGTAGTGGGGGCGAGGAGGAGAGAAGTAGCCAAGTTTAATACTGCACAGCAGCAAGACGATTCTCCTGGGCATCAAACATTGTTCAGGTAGACACATCTGGTGACGTGCATCACATCAAATTAGTATCAAGGGTATTGAGATTCCAAGTCAGCCAGCAGACAATTCCCCTTCTAATGTACTGCTTTTTAGATTGTTGAAGAAACTTGAATCCCAAATCTCATGTGAAATGAGTGATACTAACGTGCCGGCTCAAATACTGAAAGTGAAGATCAAAGAGGCGGGTGTCCAAATTGGCTTTGCAAACAAAGCAGCACCACAAAGCCCCAAGAGACGGTGGTGCTAATTTTATCAGATCTCCCGGACTTTTCTACTCCCCCCACCCCCGCTCTTAATGCTTTTGCCATTTCAGAAAGCAAAACAAAAACACACAAACACACACGCACAAAAATTGCGTCTCTCCCTGCCTCTGTCTCTCTCTCTCTCTCTCTCTCACACACACACACACACACACACACACACACACACACACATGCAGCCATGAATATTTCAATACAACTCCGTCTTACAGATCAATACTGTCGACTCTCAAGCTCTATTGATTTTCAGAGGTTTGGCTCACAAAGGTGATAAAATATTTCTCAAGTTATGAAGCTAGAGTTAAAGAGCTTTTGCTGACACTTCAGCATTTACAAGACACATCTTTCTCCTCTTCCTCTTTCTCCTTCTCCTCCTCCTCCTTCCCTCTTTCTCTCTAGATTTATGACGAAGCATTAAGTCCTGCTAAGGTGGACAGCAGCATCCCATCGGGCCCACTTAAGGTCAGAAAGAGAAGTCAGTGTAACTGAACAGCAATCAGGTCCTTAGATTCCACTTTCCTAAGCAACCTTCACTCCCACCCGCATGTGCCCCCAGCTTTATGCTTCTCCCACACATCCCTGAGGCCCTCAAGTTCATCATTCCAAAAAGCCATTCATTAAACAGTGGATGCAACTCCCCTTCAATATCTCCTTTGAGCCATGTTAAAGAGGTGGCTTGGAATGGACACCAAAATAGATCAAGAAATGTTCTGCTCTCTAGAGGACATTAATCCTTTCCATATGGGAAGGGAAATATATTTAACTATATGTATTTATATGTACTATTATTCAGATTTACAGGTTGGTGCGGTTACTTTTCTCCCTCCCTGACTCAAATATGAGTCCTACATAATATATACATCAGAAAATGAAGCTGTTGCAGCTTTCCACTTAATTCCTTGCAGCATTTTAATGGATAAAGTGGTGATGTTTAGCATAACCAGGTTTTGTTTTTAATCTCCCATAAAATACATGCAAAGATCTGTTGAAATTTTGGTCATTAGTATTGGAGTTTCTTATTACTTGTGGGATTATTTCTGGACTCTGCCTGTTTCACCTCCATAGAGATAAATATCTAGGGAATGTCATAATTTGAACTTTCGTAAATTAGAAGGGTGGGCACATATCACCATAGTTGAAAATAGGTGGACTTCACTATGCATTTATACTATTTTAAACATTCATGGCTTTCCCCAAAGCATCCTGGGAACTGTAGTTAGTTGAGACTACTGAGAATCATTAGGTCCCCTCAGAGAGTGAACAAAATCCCTCTTCCCAGAGAACTCTGATAATTGTCTCTTTCAGGTGGGGTTGATGGGAGCTGGGATCCAGTATCATCTGAATTGCAGCAGTTTGGCTAAAGACTTAGAAAAACCATTGAAATTCAAACACAAGGAGAAAAACTTTTGATAGTAGGAGTACATGCACCGAATGAGGGGAAATCTGAATTTTATAAGAAGTTGCACGAGACTTTGCTGGATTATATGGATTACAACATTATTTTGATGGGAGATATGAATGGAGTGGTATCCACAAACATGGATAAGTCGCAGAGACAGGTAGTTACCAAAGATGGTAGACTACCAAAAACTTTCTTTGAATTGACTGACAATATGGATTTGATTGACATTTGGAGAACTAGGAATCCCTTGGGTAGAGAGGGAACCTTCTTTTCTGAAGCCAAAATGACGTGGACAAGAATTGACCAAATCTGGATAACTAGAGGACTGGCACCTAAGACTCGAAAAGTAGAGATCTGCCCTAAAACGTGCTCTGACCATAATGCCGTGAAAATGGAGATGAAATTAACACCAACCGGTTCCTTCAGATGGAGGATGAATGACACCTTGTTTAGAGATCAGGAGGTTACTAAGAAGGCTCAAAAAACCTTGAGAGACTATTTTGAGATAAATTTGAATACTATCGTGGAAAAAAGAGTAATCTGGGACGCAAGTAAAGCAGTTATGAGGGGGTTTCTGATTCAGCAGAATTCAATAAAGAAGAGAGCTCAAAATGAGAAAAAAGAAAATTTTTTGGAAAAAATAAAAGAGGGCGAGAAGAAACTGAGAGTGAAACCAAATTCACAAGAGATTCTGAGAGAAATAAAGTTATACCAAGTGCAATATATGAAGATGATGAACCAGGAAATTGAATGGAAAATTAAACAAATGAGACAAAGGACTTTTGAATCAGCTAATAAATGTGGGAAACTGTTAGCTTGGCAGATGAAAAAAAGACAAAAGCTTAACACCATTGCTAATTTGGAAGTGGATGGAAAGAACATTCAGAATCCAGTGGAAATTAGAAAATGTTTCCAGAGGTATTTTAAACAGTTATATACACAAGGGCCTCAGAAAGAGTTTGATATAGACCAATTTCTGAAAACAAATGGATTACAAAAAATCTCTCAAGAAAATAAGATAATGCTGAACTACAAAATTACGGAACAGGAGGTAGAAGGTGCCATTCAGAACATGCAGTTGGGCAAATCTCCAGGGCCGGATGGTTTAACCTCAAAATACTATAGAACTTTGAAGGACTGCATAATTCAACCACTAAAGGAGGTTTGCAATGAAATTTTGGAGGGGGGAAAAGCGCCAGAGTCGTGGAAAGAAGCATATATTACACTTATACCGAAAACTGAGTCTGAAAAGACACAACTCAAGAATTACCGACCCATATCCCTGTTAAATGTGGATTACAAAATATTTGCTGACATTTTGGCCAAAAGACTAAAAAAAGTATTAGTGGAAGAGATACACAAGGACCAAGCTGGCTTTCTCCCAGGCAGACACTTGTCTGACAACACGAGGAATATAATCAACATTTTGGAGAAGTTGCAAGTGGACATTAACACCAAAGCAGTTTTAATTTTTGTGGATGCGGAGAAAGCCTTTGATAATATCTCTTGGAGTTTTATGAAGAAAAATCTTCAGGGGATGGGGGTTGGTCAAGGGTTTGAAAATGGTATAAGTGCAATTTATTCAGAACAAAAGGCTAAACTAATAGTTAATAATGTGGTGACAGAGGAATTCAAGATAGAGAAAGGGACACGACAAGGCTGCCCAATTTCCCCATTGCTTTTTATTTCGGTCCTGGAGGTTTTGTTAAATATGATTAGAAGGGACCATCTGATCAAGGGTATAAAGGTCGGAGCTAAACAATACAAATTGAAAGCTTTTGCAGATGACTTAGTATTGACTTTACAGGAGCCAGAATCTAGTACTAAAAGAGTATTAGAACTGATCCAAGAATTTGGTCATGTGGCAGGATTTAAGTTGAATAAGTTAAAAACTAAAGTCCTTGAGAAAAATTTAACACCGACTGAGAAAGAGAGGTTTCAGAATGAGACAGGCTTAACAGTGGTTAAGAAGGTGAAATACTTGGGGATTAATATGACAGCTAAAAATGGGAACTTATTTAAAGACAATTATGAAAAATGTTGGTCGGAAGTGAAAAAGGACTTAGAAATATGGTCAAATTTGAAGCTTTCCTTGTTGGGTCGAATTGCTGCTATAAAGATGAATGTATTGCCAAGAATGCTGTTTTTGTTTCAATCACTACAAATTCTGGACAAAATGGATTGTTTTAAGAAGTGGCAGAGAGACATTTCTAGATTTGTCTGGCAGGGCAAGAAGCCCAGAATAAAATTTAAAATATTAACTGATGCAAAGGAAAGAGGGGGATTTGCCCTGCCAGACTTTAAACTTTATTATGAATCAGCAGCATTCTGCTGGTTGAAAGATTGGCTGCTTCTTGACAACACAGACATTTTGGATCTAGAAGGTTTCAATAATGTCTTTGGGTGGCATGCATACTTGTGGTACGACAAGGTTAAAGCATTTAAAAACCATATTGTCAGGAAAGCATTGTTTAATGTCTGGACAAGATATAAAGACTTACTTGAAAATAAAACCCCAAGGTGGTTGTCACCGATGGAGGCAAAGGCCCAGAAAAAGCTCAATATGGAGGCCAAGTGGCCAAAATATTGGGAAATCTTGGAGCAAGAAGGAGACAAATTGAAATTGCAGAGTTTTGAGAAACTAAAAGATAAAGTGCGAGACTGGCTTCATTATTATCAAATAAGAGAGGCTTATAATTTAGACAAAAAAATTGGCTTCCGGGTGGAAAAATCAAAGTTGGAAACAGAACTGTTAGATCCTAAAACAAAGATACTTTCAAGAATGTATAACTTGCTGTTAAAATGGAATACTCAGGACGAGACGGTTAAATCTGCTATGATTAAATGGGCACAGGACGTTGGACATAACATTATGTTTGCTGACTGGGAACAGTTGTGGACCACAGGTATAAAATTTACGGCATGTAATGCCCTAAGAGAGAATATTATGAAAATGATTTACAGGTGGTACATGACATCAGTCAAGCTTGCAAAAATCTATCATTTGCCCGATAATAAATGTTGGAAATGCAAAGAAACTGAAGGTACATTCTTTCACCTTTGGTGGACGTGCCCAAAGATTAAGGCGTTCTGGGAGATGATCTATAATGAAATGAAAAAGGTATTTAAATTTACCTTCCTGAAGAAACCAGAGGCCTTTCTCCTGGGCATAGTCGGCCAGTTGGTGCCAAAGAAGGATAGAGTTTTTTTCATGTACGCCACAACAGCAGCAAGAATACTTATCGCAAAGCACTGGAAGACACAAGATCTACCTACCAGGGAAGAATGGCAGATGAAGCTGATGGATTACATGGAACTGGCGGAAATGACTGGCAGAATCCGAGACCAGGGAGAAGAGTCAGTGGAAGAAGATTGGAAAAAATTTAAAGTATATTTACAGAAATATTGTAAAATTAATGAATGTTAGAAGGATGCTGGAAAGAAGTTATATGACTTTAGCAGAAATGTTACAAAGAATTAAGTATGAATAGATTGACAATGGGTAAAGGTGCAAAACTTAAGGTTAAATTGTGTTAAGATAAATTATGGAATTAAATTTGAGAAAGAGGGAAAGGACTTGCTGGAATAATTAATTGAACTAGAATACAAAAAAGGAGGTGTGAGGAAGTCGAGGAAATAAGCAAATGAAAGATAAGGATATGAAAATATGGGGTCCTTTTTATGTTTGTTTGTTCTCTTTTGGACCAGGGAGAAGAGTCGGTGGAAGAAGATTGGAAAAAATTTAAAGACTATTTGCAGAAATACTGTAAAATTAATGAATGTTAAAATGATGTTGGATTGAAAATAAGTGGTTTTGGTAATAAGGTTAATAAGAATATGCAAATATAGATAGATATATGGATGAAAATATATAGTTATAATAGGTTAAGATATAGAGTAAAGATAAATGAAAGAGGGTAAGGATTTGCTGAAAGGATTTTGTAAACGGGAATACAAAAAGGGAAGGTGTGAGGAGGTCAAGGAAACAAGTAAATGAGCCTAAAGATATTGAAAAATGGATTTATTTATTTTTATTTTTTCTTAGCTATCTGTTTTTTGTATTTTGTATTTTCCTTTTTTTTTTCCCCTAGGTCTTTTTCTGGTAATTTTTGTATTTTTCTTGTTATCTTTTTTCTTCTTCTTTCTATGTTTTCTTTTTAGTTTGTTAATCTTTGTTTTAATTTTCTTAACTCTTTAAACCTATGTTCATTGTAAAATCCTAATAAATATTTTATTTAAAAAAAATAGAAAAACCATTGGTCTGATGCAACAGAATTCTTCTATATATGTTTTTAAACAGAATGCTAGATAAGTAGTGAGATCCAAACAAAAAAAACATGGATACAAATATAACTGGTACAAAAGCACATTTGGCTCATTTGATTAATCTAGGGCTGAGCCAGAATTGGTGCAAGAAAACTTCTCTGGAAATATCCCTCCCCCAATTTAAGTTATAGTTTGGGATTAACATGTTTGCCCATTGAGAGTGAGGACAGGAAGAATTTTACCCTCACTCTGATTTCATTTGTGGCCTTTGTCCTGTTCAATGATTCATAGCATTGGCATGTAAGCAATCGCATGAGGAGCAGCAGCACACCGCCAGGCTCCACCACCTCTGGTTTGCCATAGAATTGTAGAGTTGGAAGGAAGCCCAAGGTTCAGCTAGTCCAGTGTTTCCCAACCTTGGGTCTCCAGTTGTTTTTGGACTACAACTTCCATCATCCCTAGCTCGCAAGACCAGTGGTCAGGGATTATGGGAATTGTAGTCTGAAAACAGCTGGAGACCAAAGGCTGAGAAATACTGATCTAGTCCAACCCCCTGCAATGCAGGAAATTCAGCTAAAGCATCTATGACAGATGGCCATCCAACCTCTGCTGAAAAGTCTCCAAGGAAGGAGATTCCACAACCTCCAGAGGGAGACCATTCCACTGTCAAACAGCTCTTACTGTCAGAAAGTCCTTCCTGGTGTTTAGTCAGAATCTAATTTCTTGTAATTTGAAGCCATTGGTATGAGCCTTACTTTCCAGAGCAGGCAAAAACAATCTTGCTGTATCCCTTCCATGTGGCAACCCTTCAGATATTTGAAGATGGCTGTCATACCTCTTCTCAGTCTCCTCTTTTCCAAGCTAAACATACACAGCTCCTTCAGCCATTCCTCACAAGGCATGGTTTCTAAACCCTTGATCATCTTAGTACTCACAGTACTCCAGGCATGGTCTGACCAAGACAGAATAGAGCGGTGCTATTACTTTGCTTGATCTGGACATCTTTATTCTATTTTTAGCATTTCATGTCTTTCAGGGTAAAAATCTACCATGGGGAGCATCATGTACTCTTGGAGGGTCCCTTTGTGATTGAAAACCACAATTTTCCAGAGTTCCAAATACATGAGTAGAAGAGACTTCCCACTACAGACCTTTTCTCAGATGTTATATAGGGTAACATAGTTTGAGATAGGAATGGGAGATAAATTTGGTTTGGCTTATATTCTAATTTTAATGCAAACTACCTAATTCTACTTTTTGAGACAATATGCAAACTGAAACACAGCTAACCTTCAAAAATCATATTTCTCTGAATTTTGTGATACAGTTCTCCAACCAAAACATGTAAACAAAATCTGTGTATTAGTAGAAAGCATGTCTAAAAATGTACATATTAGATTGTATTGTACAGCTTAGGGGATGTTTCCTCCTATTTTACTGAGACGGTTGCAAAGAATAATAATTATCTAAGCTTAATGCCAGTCAGGAGAAATTTTTTGCTGGTTTCTTGGGAGATGAAGAAGTCTATGTAGTTTTAATTGTTTTAACAAGCTATATTTTTATTTGTTTGCATAATTTTATAATAAAACATTAATTCACATATTAATGAAAATAAGATACAAAACTATATCATATTATGGAAAATGTCTTGCAAAAAATGGCATATTGGGAAAAATACGTACTAAAACGCTGAAGAAGCCTTTCTTATGGATTTGTTAAGAGTGCTGTGGATTGCAACTCTGGGCTGGGTAAACTACACTTCCCAGAATTCTTGGAGGGAAGCCATGTGCTTGGTATGTATAATGTGGATGTTACACTTCTAGTGTGGATAGTCTCTCTGGTGTGCTGTTAAGTTTCAATGAACATGCAAATAGTGTGCTAATTACCCCCAAATTACCGCTGTGGGTTAAACCACAGAGCCTAGGGCTTGCCGATGGGAAGGTCGGCGGTTCGAATCCCCGCAACAGGGTGAGCTCCCGTTGCTCGGTCCCTGCTCCTGCCAACCTAGCAGTTCAAAAACACATCAAAGTGCAAGTAGATAAATAGGTACCGCTCCGGCGGGAAGGTAAACAGCATTTCTGTGCGCTGCTCTGGTTTGCCAGAAGCAGCTTAGTCATGCTGGCCACATGACCCAGAAGCTGTACGCCGGCTCCCTCGGCCAATAAAGCGAGATGAGCACCGCAACCCCAGAGTCGGCCATGACTGGACCTAATGGTCAGGGGTCCCTTTACCTTTACCTTACCTCTTTCTGCAAAGTTGTTTGCAGCTCCCTGAGCAAGGTTTCATTGGTAGGGTTAGGTCACATTCCTACAACTCTTAAAACACTAGCACTTTGCTTCATTTTTATGTTGATGTGTGCATGTCCATAGACTAAACATTGCCTCCCCCAAGCAATGATGTGACCATATGTTTTGATGTGATCCTAGATTTTGCATCAAGATTCTTTTGTATGCATGTGCAATTCTTCATTGATGTACATATGTGCTCTGCCCCTTGGAAAAACACCACACATAAGCATCTTGGTGCAATATCAAGTATTTTGTTTGCTTGTGTGCAGAATTTACAGAAAGCTCCTCCAAGTATAGCTTTTAGAGCACTATCCTTACTGGGTTTTTTCTATGGTTATCAATGCGTCACTGCATTGGACCTTCTGCATTACTAGAATCATCTGGCATTCTCTGTCTGCTAGTGCAAGGGCCAATGAATTAAAACAAACAAGATTACAATAAACAACTGTTTTATGCATGAGTCTTCTATTTTTTAAAAAAGATGCCCAGCTTGCCTCCTCCTGAATAAATATTTTCCAAGGGTAAAAATGCCTGGCAAAAATGAATTCCAAAAATGACCTCCATGCCATGGGCAAAAATGTCTTCCAAAAGATTCTTCAAGAGCAAAAACATCCTCCTCCTACAAGTTCAAAATGTCCTCCAAGTGCAAATCAGCTCAGATCCATCACCTCCCAGAGCAGTCGTACTTCTCTGAGTTTTTGCCATTATGTTAAAATCCCTCTTTTTCTTTTCGTTTTCTTTTTTTAAAAGAAGGCACCCAGGTTGCCATTCCTCTAATCAAATTACACTTTTCAAGCTGTTCACTTTCCCAAATCCCATAAAAATGCTGCCTAATAGTTTTCCCACAACCAGCGTCAAATAGTAATTGCTTGCTACATCTTTTGCCCCCTTTGAATAATGGGTGTTACATTTTCCACTTTTAGAATCCTTGAGAGTATGACCTGTCATTATAAAACTTCTGAAAAATTCAGTTGACACATTGTGATTTTGTTTTTCCTTTCCCAAAAATTCAAGTACACCCCCCCCCTTTCTGTTGCCAAAACCCTTGTGAGATGCCTCTGAGCATCATCTCTCTCTTCGGCAATCATTGTTTGTGATTTTCACTCTTAACACCTTTAGCAAGTATGAAAATAGAGGGACAAGATTTCCAGCAGGAGGAAACTGACATCACTCTGTTGAATTGGCCGTAAATATATGCTAAATTACACCAGGTGAAGTTCCATCAATTTTTTCTATCTGTCCAATTTGTTAAGACATTTCTGTTCCTTAAAGAAGCTTCACTTAGATGTAACGCTTCATCCCTCAACAAAGAACTACTGACTATTAATGGGGTGGGGGAGGTTTGTTACAAAAATGCTAGGGAAAACATTCCCAAGTTTACTATTACAGTGGTACCTCGAGTTGCAAGCGCCTCAGGTTACAAACACTTCAGATTACAAACTCCACTAACCTGGAAGAGTTACCTCAAGTTGAGAACTTTGCCCCAGGATGAGAATGAAAATTGTGTGCTGGCGGCGCAGCAGCAGTAAGAGGCCCCATTAGTGAAAGCATACCTCTAGTTAAGAACAGTTTCAGGTTAAGAACGGACCTCCGGAATGAATTAAGTTCGTAACTAGAGGTAGCACTGTAATATTATTATTATTATTATTATTATTATTAGTTATAATAAAATTATTTGTATCCTGCCCTCCCCTGCCGGAGTTGGGCTCAAAGCGGCTAACATCATATTAATAACACAATATACATAAAAACAAGCAATCAATCGATTAAAATGCATCCCAAAATTATTGCCCGATAATAAATGTTGGAAATGTAAGGAAACTGAAGGTACATTCTTTCACCTTTGGTGAACGTGCCCAAAGATTAAGGCATTCTGGGAGATGATCTATAATGAAATGAAAAAGGTACTTAAATATACCTTTCTGAAGAAACCAGAGGCCTTTCTCCTGGGCATGGTAGGCCAATTGGTGCCAAAGAAGGATAGAGTTTTTTTCATGTACGCCACAACAGCAGCAAGAATACTTATCGCAAAGCACTGGAAGACACAAGATCTACCTACCAGGGAAGAATGGCAGATGAAGCTGATGGATTACATGGAACTGGCGGAAATGACTGGCAGAATCCGAGACCAGGGAGAAGAGTCAGTGGAAGAAGATTGGAAAAAATTTAAAGTATATTTACAGAAATATTGTAAAATTAATGAATGTTAGAAGGATGCTGGAAAGAAGTTATATGACTTTAGCAGAAATGTTACAAAGAATTAAGTATGAATAGATTGACAATGGGTAAAGGTGCAAAACTTAAGGTTAAATTGTGTTAAGATAAATTATGGAATTAAATTTGAGAAAGAGGGAAAGGACTTGCTGGAATAATTAATTGAACTAGAATACAAAAAAGGAGGTGTGAGGAAGTCGAGGAAATAAGCAAATGAAAGATAAGGATATGAAAATATGGGGTCCTTTTTATGTTTGTTTGTTCTCTTTTGGGTTTTTTAAATGCTTTTGTTTTTTCTTTTTTTTCTTTTTTGTATTGTTAATGTTTTGTATTGCTGTATTCATTTTTGTTTTTGAGGTTTTGTAATTGTTTATTGCTTGTATTTTTCTTTTGTTTCTCTTTTCTTTTCTTTGTAATGTCTAAACTTTAATAAATATCTTATAAAAAAAATGCATCCCAAAATTAATTTTTAAAAAATTAAAATTAAACTAAACAAATGGCAGTCCTCAGGTTAAACTGAAAGCGGTTAATGCTCACCAGGACCAGCTGTTTGCACTGATATTATAAGGACCTGTGAGAGTGTCAGGAAACCTCCTTTATGCTTGTTCTTATACAAGGTGAAAATGAGTCAGACTGAACCCTGACCAAAGGCCTGGCAGAAGAGCTCCATCTTGCAGGCCCTGTGAAAAGATGTCAAATCTTGCAGGGCTCTGGTCTCTTGTGAGAGAGTGTTCCACCCTGGCTCTGGTTGAGGCCGGTCTGACCTCCCTGGGGCCCGGGATCTTCAGGATGTTGTTATTAGCAGACTATAAGGTCCTCCGTGGGACATACCAGGAGAGGCGGTCCCATGGGTATTATTATAAATACTGAAACGCTTTCTACAATATAATGAATGCACAAAATCCAATAAAAACACCACTTTGATTAGCACTGTCTTGGTTTTTGTTTAAACAGACAAAAGTCAAGTAAATAAATAAAGCTACTTAAGTAACTGACCAGATAAATTGGTTATGCCCCCCTAACATAAAGCCTGCTCCCCCAAAGTCCTGGCTACGCCCATGATTGAATTCCCTCTCATTATAGTCCATCCCAATGAGAGAAGGCATACCCAGCCTCAGCTCCTTTTGAAAGATGAACTAGTTCCTACATATCTGCCATTGGTCCCAGCCACTTAACAAGTAATCAGGGGTGATGGAAGTTGTTGTTTAGTTGTTTAGTCATGTCCGACTCTTTGTGACCCCTGGACCAGAGCACGCCAGGCACTGAAGGCTCCCCTTCCCAGGTCTATGCAGTTGGGCATTTTATTCCACAATAATGCTGGTGATTTGAGTTTGCAGTGATTAGCACAATACAAAGATTCCCTAAGAATGCTTCAGCCATCACTTCGCCATTGAGAGGATGCTCCCTCCATCAATGTGAATGGGCCGGCCAGCACATCCAGGATCTCTGATGGTGCATTTGGCCCCTCAAGGGACACTGGGTTGGGATGAATGAATCACACTACAGCACAGTGGCAAACAAAGAAATACACGATTTCCAAGAATTAAGGCTTTTGGAGGCTTTCCGTTTTCTACGTTGTTGCAAGGGCTTTATTTGGGTGGTGGGAAAGGGAGTGTATAGCAATATTGAATGTAACTCTTTGCGGGGCTGGTTTTGCTAGCGATGATGGCAAAATAATGGATTGAAAGCTCAGAGCGTCTAGTGTGCACCAGAATGAAGATCATTACTGAAGCTCTGGCAGTATGTTGACCCCATGGCCTCCTTTTTAAGAAAAATCTTTAATACATAACATTATGGGATTCCTGACGGCCCTTGTTTTGGTGCTGGCAGGGCAGAGGTCAAAGCCTGGAATGTCACTGGGGCTGCTGCTTACCAGGCGGAGACAATTAGATGAAGTGTCTAGACTGCTGAGTTTGGGGCACAGTGATAAGCATGTTATCAACTCTCCGAGGTGATATAAACAAGATGCTGCGGAGTGTTACCCCCCTTTCCTCTGCCTGCCTTTTCCTTTCCTTGAAAACCATTTGGCTCCAGCCTGCCCCTCACAAGTCACTTCTCAGTTCTGTTCTGGATCTAAGTATTTATATCTAGATAGAAAAATACAAAACATGTGAAGCACAGTGTAGCTGTAATGCCGAATGTTAGTAGCTCATGGTGGAGAACAAGAATCCACGGTGAGAATGTTACAAAAGCCTTCCACTGTCAGTGGCTGTGGCGTGGATGTTTGTTTGTTCTGGGTGAACGGTGGCTGTGTGTATGTGACCCATCCAAGGCCCAACGCACAGCCCTACTCAGCACTCCCCAAAGCCACACAGATCTGCAAAGGAATCTATTCTGTTTCTACTCCCAGCCCTTTCCAGTTAGGTTCAGCATCACCCCTGGTCCTTCTCCTGCTCCCCATGGTTGCCTGCCTCATCTCTCCCCAAGCTGTGGACAAACTTGCCTTCTCTGTTCCTGCAGTTGCTTTAAACAAGAAGCTGTCTTACACCAGGTCAGAGTAGTTATCCATTCAATGCAGAGTTGTCTATTCCGTCAGCCGTTCTCCAAGGACTGGAAGAAACCTTTCCCCATCTCCTGTTGGATGGCATGTGAGACCTCCTGCAAGCAAAGCATGTGTTCTGCCACTGAGCTATACTTCTTATTCCTTTACAGATCTTTCATGCTACCTGAGGTTTTCTGACCACACATAACACATCCTTGGCTATGCTATAGAGGAGCTGCATGTCTGTCACTTTGGTGAAGGAAGAAGGAAGCCCATTGCCCTTCCTCCTCTGCCTTCTGGTGCATGGCAGGAGTTACATCAGGGGCTGCAGCATCCCATCTATATCCATATGTCACTGGTGCAGCTGACTAAGCTACATTTACCTGGCCTTGTAGTCCTCTGATGCTATCATTTTGGGGATACCCTCCTTAACCACACACCACTAAACTTTTTTTCTGTAATATGTAGACCAGATTCATTGGTCTTCAACTAGTGGTTAAGCTGAGACCTAAAGTGTCTTGTGCCTAAAATGGTTTGCATCATTGCCATTAAAAAGAGAGCAGGGGTGGGATGTGGGAAGAAAGAGATGGTCATAAAAGACAACAAGGAACAGGAGCAGCTGATAACAAAATGTAAGTGATTCGTGTACAATTGGCATATTTCAGCTTGCCATGCGCTGACAATCTTGGTGCATGTCAAACCCATTCAGTTACACCAGTCCCTATGCATTAATTTAAACCATGTTGACGCACCCTCCTTAAAAAGACCCTTGGGACCTGCATTCCTTTTCACACCATCCAAAATGTGACTGAATTCTTATTATAAGCATATACAGGATTTGTTTCAGTTATATTCCTTAGTATGGGACCCAGTGGACCAGTTGGGCTTTTTTTCCAGACCTTTTAAAATCAGCTTTCCTCAATTAACTTAGAAATATTTTCATATCAGGCCCTACACATGCATTTGATTACAGAAAGTGCCCCGCTTACCAGTAGCCTCTCAACCACGCTGTGATGAAATCAAGAATACAGAGATGGTCAAGACTGGCTGTTTGGTATCCAACCGAAAATGATGTTGAACTTTTAAAATACAAACACAGTTTTCACTGAACATGTTGCAAACTGCAATCCAATAGTCACTAATATACAGACTAATTTCTAGATTATTCTATTTAAAAATATAAACTATGTCAACATAATATAAATGTTATGTAATCCTGGGACAATCAATGAAGCTCAAAAGAAAGTATTTTCCCCCACACGTTTAAACTATGGAGTTCACACCCAAGGGATGCAGTGACGCTTTTGCTGGGCCTGCCTCTAGCTTCATGCATTTCTCTCTATATTGTATTTGCATAACTGCAGACATGGAAGGTATTTTTACCCAATAATAATAATAATGTGGTATCAGTATTAAAAAGGCACATTCAGCTTTTCCAATTCTAGAAAAAATATATAAGCTTTGCTCAGAGGAACATTATCACAGAAAGCAATATCAGAAACAATAGCCAACAAAAACAAATTCACTATATTCTGCAATCTGAAGGATGTGGGGATATTCCAAGGAAAATAGGAAGAGAGTACAGATGCAGAAAACAGATTCCAGTCATGGGTTGAAATGGAAAAGGAGTAATAATCTTCCATGAGAATACAGACAAGTATCAGTATCTTGTTCCAATGCCCCACAATGGATTTTATGGTACTCCCAAATCTAATTGCCTGTAATATGTATGTGTACACACACACACACACACACACACACAATGTATACTTTTCCCCAGCCATTTTAGCTGGCATCAGAAGTTCCAGGCTAGAAAAAAATAGATGACAGCAGCTTGTATATTTATGGGCAACATGAGGAAATGATACCATTGCAATGTCAGGTCAAACCAAAGAGATGCCTATAAAGAAGTTTGAGAATGGGGGGATCTGAAACATTTTACTGGAGAACCAAAGTTACCACTAGACAACTATAAAGAAGGCCCTCAGAAAAGAAAATGGAAAAAAGCCATTCTCACAGAGACAGGGACACAGAGGCAGAAGATGTCAGACGAAGCTTCCTCTTATCACCATCTTCTGTTACAGGACCATCTGTCTCAGAGTCCCAGTGTAAATGCAGCCTGTCAGAGGAGGAGTTTCTCAAAGCCATAAAAGCAGCCAAGGACTTCCAAGGCAACTTCCAGCATCCAGCAATCTCCAGGTGTTTGCATTGAGAAAGAAAGCTCTGAAAGACAAGAAGGGTTGCCGCAGAATTCAGATCAGAAATTGCTGCTGTTCGCTTATTCATCCCATGTCTGGGATTGATCCAGTGAATACAATTCACTATTGTTCTTGCGTTTAGTCAACAAATGATACCTAATGGATTACAGGCAACTCCCCATTTACATGCGGGTAACATTCCAAGGCACATTTAAATGAAATCATGTATATTTGAAACACCATTTTTAAAAAGCCTGCAAACACCCTGTTCCACCTTCCACCCCTCCCAGCCCCATTCCACCCCTATTAGTGACGTTTTTGTGACATTTTTGGGTCACTTCCGGATTTGGTGCAATACATGCTTGCATGGTCACCCAAATATTGGGCACGCCTTAAATGCTCACTGCCTGTACATTTTCCCCAATTTGCAATCTGTTTTCTTTGCACTGAAGCGAATGGGGTAGAATAATGGCAATGTAACATGTAACATGTAAGTTACATAAATTCAGAAGAGCAGACAGTGAGATGAACATAGGCTTGGGCAGAAGACAAACTGCATAAAAATGGGCACTGCAATAAAGAAAGGGTGGAACAGAAAATGATGCCCTCTTACACCCTTAAATACACATATTTGGTTCTTCCTTCTTAAATCAGGAAGTCTGAGGATTTGGAGAACTACATTCATTTTGGAGGATCTATGAGGTTCTAAAGATAATATCTTTGATATGTGTGATGTGTTCCCTGTTCAAGAAGGGAAATATACAGTGGTACCTCGGGTTAAGTACTTAATTTGTTCCAGAGGTCCGTTCTTAACCTGAAACTGTTCTTAACCTAAAGCACCACTTTAGCTAATGGGGCCTCCCGCTGCTGCCACATGATTTCTGTTGTCATCCTGAGGTAAAGTTCTTAACTCGAGGTACTACTTCCGGGTTAGCAGAGTCTGTAACCCGAAGTGTTTGTAACCTGAGGTGTTTGTAACCCAAGGTACCACTGTATAGTCACTGGTTTAATACTGTTAATACTGATTTATTAGACTAGATTATATAGTGGCATTTAAGCTTATTTCATTATCATTCAGTGACTTCTCTTTAACAGGACAGAGGAAGCTGTCCCATTAGAGCAAATGAGACACTGCACTACCAACCACAATCTACTCTTAAGCAGACACCACCTGCCTGCTTTCTTACATCCTGCCCGGAAGATGATTATCACCTTCCTCCTTCTTTTGCCCTCCGGTGGGGAGAACGATGAGGACAAAACTAGAATTAATTGGTTCTGCCTGTCATTGACTCTGGCTGTGCCTAGTGCTGGCCTCCTTGTCTTCCACTTTGCCAGTACCAGGAGGCACCAGCCCACCACCAAGCAGGAAGTACCGTTTCACTTTTCAGTAAAAGGGGTGGGCAAGGTGTTCTGCAAGGTTCAAAGACTTGCTGTGTGCTACATTCATTTATTCTGCAACAACACTTATTCCAGTGTTTTAAAAACCCAAGAAGATGTTTTTGACTTGGGTTAAGAACTTAAGAATAGTTTGATGAATGAGGCCAATGACCCATCTAGACAAGCGTCCTGTTCTCCCAGTGGCCAACTAGATTCCTATGGGAAACCAGGGAGCAGAACATGAACACAAGTGCTCTCTCCCTTCCTTTGGTCTCCAGCAACTGATATTCAGAAGCAATGCTGCCTTCAGCTGTGGAGAGTAGAGCACAGCCAATGTGGCTACTAGCCATCAATAGTCCTCTCATCCATTAATTTTTCTAACCCTGTTTTAAAGCCATCCAAGTTGTTGGCCATCACCGCCTCCTGGGGGATTGAGTTCCATAGTCTGGCCATGAATTGCATGAAGTACTTTCTTTTATTTGTCCTAAATCTTCCACTATTCAGTTTCATTGGATACCCTGAGTTTTGTGTTATGAGCGTGGGGGAAGGGGCTTTTCCCTATTCAAATTTCAAATATAATTGTTAAAATCGTACAAAACATAGGGCTGGCATCTTAGCTGTGTGGCACCTTATCAGTCATGTGCATGCGTTTACATGCATCTGCATTAGAGACAAAGTTCATCCCCAGAATGAAATTCAGTGATAGAGCATCTGCTTTGCATGCTGATGGTCCCCATTTCAATACCTGGCATCTCTAGGTAGGGCTAATGAATGGCTCCTGCCTGAAGCCCCATGGAGCTGCTGCCACTCATTGTGGGCAATACTTTGCTAGAAGGTTCCTATGTTCCTATTTATTCCCATTCAAACTTTTAACTTTCAGAGACCCTGAGAGAGAGCCCAGTCCTGAGGAAAGACAACTCTAACGTCATGCACTGCCTACATTTTAAGAGGGCCTCCCCAAACTGAAAGCAGAGGGCACTACATCTGATGATACATCTCCTCTAATCTGGCCCATACATACGTTTCAGCGTGTATAGAAGGGAAATGTTATGTTTGACTTTTAAGCAGAATAATCAACTGCACAATGTTCACTTTTGTATCATCATCATAAAATGATGATTCTAGATTCTAGATTCTAGATTCAGGTAGGTAGCCATGTTGGTCTGACACAGTCAGAATAAATATATAAAATTAAAAAATTGTTCAGTAGCCAACTAAGTTTGTTCTTGGTGTAAGCTTTCGTGTGCATGCACACTTCTTCAGATACAGGGGACGCTCAGGTTGCGAACGTGATCCATGCAGGATGCATGTTAGCAACCCGCAGTGTCCACAACCCGCAGTGCCGCGTCTGCACACGCTCAGGTTGCGATTCTGCACTTCTGCGCATGTGCAAAGCGCGCTTTAGCGCTTCTGCGCATGCACGAGCACCAAAACCCAGAAATAACTCGTTCTGGTACTTCCAGGTTTCGGCACGTCCGTAACCCAAAAACGCGCAGCCTGAAGCGTCTGTAACCTGAGGTATGACTGTACACTGAAACAGAAGTCACCAGACCCTTAAATACAGAGGGAGGGTGGGGTGGGGTTTTTCTCAGAAGGGTAGTAGGAGATGGGTGATTGACTCAATGGGTATGGTAAACCTGTTGACAACAGCATCTGGGGCTGGCACACACGGATCATATGTGCTAGATGGGCAGGGAGGAGTTGTGCACACTCAAACTGCTAGATCAGGAGAGTTGTATTATCTGATAGGGTACTTTACAGAGGACAGTCTGTATTTGATAAGATCCTCTCTTGGAAGGGCTAGCGTCTCCAAGTCCAGATTAAAAATAAAGAAACTTCAGAAGGGAGAGTAGGGGCTCACCCCAACTTTCACTTATTCCATGCCTAGAAACCATGGATCTGAGCAGTTTTCTGCTTGAGCAGTACTTTCTAGGTACAAGTCTGAGCAGTTTCCCACTTGCCCCACTCCTTTCTCAAGGAAAATGCTCTTTGTAATTCTGAAGCAGAGCAAATGTCAATCCAGAGAAAACTCAAATTGCTGTTTGCTCCAAATGAGTGCTAAAGAGCAGTTTCTCCCAGGCAAAAGTGGTAGGAAATGTGGAGTTGCCCACCAATGGTCTTCTTTTTGGAGAGCAGAATGAGCAGATACACAGGGCTCTCTGCCATGGTGAAAGGCACTGTAGTTCTATTTAACAGTGATTCTTGCATTATAGGGGCTTGAACTAGATGATCCTTTGGGTCTTTTCCAATTCTACAAGTCTATGATTCTAATATTTTTAAAGAGAGCAATTATTTCTAATTTTTCTTCTATACAATAAATTAGCGTATGCAGATTTTATGCAAATCTCTGCTCCCCTTTGCCCTCTTTTTATGATGTTGGCCACCCTGTCATTTGATCCACCCAGGGTCAATGATTTGCCAGGGAAAGTAAATAGAAAATAAGGAGCATCCCCAGTAAACAGCGACAGTTCCTTAGCAATATATGATATACAGAATTAACACAAGCTTGATGTTGTTGGGGGCAGTGGGACAATATATAAAAGAGGTTCCTTGGGTAAATAACCACTGGGCTCTTGATTCTTTTATAAAAAATAGACTTAACACATAAACCATGTGTGCACAGCTCAACAGACTCCAATCTTTTGACAAGAGTGGCTTTTTGATTGGTCAAAGGTCACATGCCAAAAATGTAGACTAAATATAGACAGCAGAGAAATTATTCTAGCATCTTGATGAAACAAGACCCTCCATAGTTTCTCCCATAAACACTCCTTACCAATATGGCTACCTATCACATTTTCTCCCCCGTTTTTAAATAATGTTTTATTAGAAAATACTCAGAACACAGTGAATTCTAAAACAGTAAGGAGCTGTTATTTTTAATGCACTGTAAGAAGTAAATGGCTGTGAGGGCCAAAAAGAAAAACCTTTAGTGCAGAAATAACATGGAAGTTGACCTAAAGAATGTTTATTTTCCTTGCTGGGCTGACAGCTTTGAAAATCAGCAAGTTTCTCTTTCAGGTCAATTAAACTTTTGTTCAGTGAAATTGCTCTGGAGCCAAGACTCCGGGAACATGAGGTATTGATTGTGAACCTCGCACATGCTGTACAGGATCTTTGCAGCCTAACACAGGTAAGTGATATCAGACAGGCAATTTCCCACACAGGCGCTCTGCAAGTGTGAAGAGTTTTCCGGTGATGGAGGAGATTTACTGCTGAAAAACCAGTTGTGTGGTCAAGAGAGATGTCACAGCTTACATGAGGTGGAGGGTATCCCAGGACATGTCTGAAACATCAGGGCCAGTGTCAACATCTGGCATTCTCAGGCCAAGGCACCCTCATCCTGCCAGGACCTCCTGTTGATGCTTCCCATACCCTCCCACCTCATTTATTTTTTTATGGTCTGGTACAAACATCAAGTATCTAGATGAAGCCACCCATTAGTTTCCCACAATGCCCCAGACCTAGCATTACTTTGAGGCATTGTGAGAAATTAAATGGGTGGATAGACCCAGCTGCCCAGTGCTACTTGGAGGACTGCTACCCCAGGGCCACTGACAGGGAAAGGATACTGTCAGAAGACATGCTTACACAGAGCCCTTAAACATGGAACTGAATGGCTAAAGACAAATATAGGCCCTGGTGAAACTAAGCAGGTCTGGATCTGTTCGGTGCCTGGATGGGCAACCACCATGGAACCCTCTGTGTGCCATCTTGAGCTTCAAGCAGGGATGGGTGAATCTGTCAGTTTTGATTTCTAATCTTTCCAGTCTTCAGCTCTCCACATTTGGCCATGCCAGGACCTGCCCACCCATGAGGCCAGCCGAGGTTACCACCTCAGATGGCAGGATCCCCACAGGCAACAGATGTCAACCTTTCTTCAACTCTTGTTCCTGATGTAGATCTTCACTGACTCTTTCTTCCCTCATTGGGAAGAGGGTGCCAAAATGTATTGGGGTAGCCCTGGTTTGTGATTATCGATTTTAAGAAGTTCTCGTGAAAAGTGACCCACAAATTTTTCCTAACATGCACATGTATACAATTTTCTCCAAATATGCATTTTCAGAGAGACTTAACAATCCATTGCTCTTCCCAGGGAACTGTTGGAATTGCAGTTCTGAGATGGGAATGGGGGTCTCTTAACAACTCATAGCACTCTTAATAAACTACAGTTCTCAGTATTTTTTTTCGGGGGGTGGGGAGCCATGACTATTTAAAGTTGTATGTTGGTGTTCTAAATGAATGGCTCCAGTAACCCAAGATGGTGCCTCAGTGTAGGCGATACTGAGTTAGAGAGACCAATGGTCTAACTTGGTATAAGGCAGATTCATATGTTACACATCTAGTTTGGCTGAGAAAAGAGTAAAGAAGAAGTACCATGCTCATTGATGGGTTGAACTCAGTAGCAGAGTGCTTGGTCTGGATGCACAAGTTCCTTGATCTAATTCCACGCATCTCTATTCAAAACCGACTCCAGCCACTGTCAGTTCAAAAGACAGTATTCAGTTAGAGGGATCCATCATCTGAATTATTATAAGGCAGCTGCATATCGTAATTATATGAAGGTATATCAGTCCAAGCAAATTCGTGAGTACTGAGCATCACTTCCAATTTATACTTCAGATTGTTTCCAGTACTATTTAACATGGGGACACCTGAGGCTATGAATGGCTTTGCCAATTTTGATTATTTTTTCAGTTTCTCAACTTAAATCCAGTTTTCCACATTTCTGCAGCAGTTAAAAAAATTCTCATGAACATTTCAGTATTGTAGTGGGAATTGTTTCGAAGAAACACATTTCTGCATGCAATTTTGCTTAACATACACATTTTTGCAAAGCTACCCCACCCCCCCCAGTTTAGTGCATTTTTGTGTGTTATTTTCACTGTGCATTTTCATATACAGCTTATGTGGCTGGAGAACTGCACTGCAAGTGCAGAGGAGTGCAAATTTCAAAGGTTGGGTGTGTTTCAGTTTGCATATAGCTTCAGAAAGTGCAAATTGGGTAGGTTTGCCTTGGAAAGCAAACTTCACTGAATTTCTGAGGCCCTTCAGTTTTTCCAGCAGAGAAAGAAGGCTTACATTTTCAGTGCACACAAATGACATGATAGCACATAGCCTCCCACGTACGAAGAAAGTAAGAGGGCGACTAATATTGCTTCATGAGTGGCAGCAGAACCTCTATAGAACAGAACAATTGCAAGCTAATAGAACTCTTTCTTCATTTGCAGTTTCCCTCATGCTTATGATATAAAAACCCCTGCTAGAAAACCAGTCGTTATTTACAAAGTAGAGCCAGAGGAAAGCCGCCCCCAGAAACACAGAAACACAGCTGTTTGTTTCTGCTATGCGATGCCAATTGAACCCAAATCCAACCATACTTTTTCTTGGTAGGTTTGCCCTCCGAGTGGTAAACACGCAGCTGGGAAGCTAAGCTGGGCTAATTTGACCAGTTATTATTTGATTGAAAGGTGATACTGTGTGTTTAAATGGTTATCCCTTCCTTGTTAGTGGCATCATTCAATCACGGCCGCTAAGCCTCGGAGAGAGTGGAGATGTGAGCGCTGAGGGAATTCCCTCGCTCACTCAGACCAGGAAATGTGAGGTTTGTTAGTTCAAACGGCATCTGTAGGAAGCTGGTAAACAACAGCTGAGATGATGAAAGATCAAATCAACTCCTTGCTTTGAAGTAAAGCGATATTAAAACCGTGAGTGTAGCAATTCTTATTATAAAGTGCAGGGAGCCCCCCCCCCAGTCGCCCACTTGATGCGCTGCCCCCCTACTCCCTGTTTGCTGCTGGTGAGCAGTGACTCTGTGATTCCTCTGGCCACATAATGAGTCGGAGGAAAGAAATCCATAGCAATCTCTGTGTCTGTTCTTGGGTTACTGACTACACCCCACACCATACCAATAATGTCTCCATGCCAGAAACCAGGTTGGACAGGCCACAGATGTGGTTTCCTTCCCACCAGGGAAGGAAAAGTTTATTCCCACCTAGCTCAGTTTTGTGGGATAACCATTTATCAACATGCTTAAGTCTAATCAATGCATGAAGGGGCTAAGACCATAGATCATTTTGCAAATATTGCTATCATCATCATCTCATGAACATGAGAAAATGCACTGGATAGTGTGCGATAATCCTTGGTTGACACAAGGTTGTCTAACCTCCCCATAACAAAACAAAACAAAACAAAATAATTTTCAATAAACCAGCTGCCTGAAAACTCTCTTGGATTCACTTCTCAATTTATGAGACAGAGCTGTTTGGATTAGCTGGAAGACATGGACATAGTGTCAGCCACAGGTACCGGGAGTCCATTGGACAACGTGCACCTACTGAGCCCCAATCCCTGCATGGCTTCATCTCCTTGCTATGGTCACTGCTGCTCATCTGCTTGTACTGCTGGGCAGAAGGAGAGGGCAAGGTGTGAAAGCTCTTGCTCCTTCTCCTTACTCTTGTCACTGCTTGGATACATGGAGAAATAAGCAGGTAGCAACAGAAGGAGCAGTAAGAATAGAGCCAGGGTGCCCAAGAAGTCAGCAACAGATCCGTGCCAGGATGTGACTCCTGGCACCAGCCCTGTTTAGGCTGGCCCTGTCTGCATCTTGGAAATGCAGCACACAAACCTGCCCAACGCTTCTATTTTGTCTTCTTTGAAACTCTCTTCCCTCACACACAGCCATAGAAACACGAGGAAAGCCCTGCAACTTTCACAGAGTCCTTGGCCAGCTCTTAAAGCCCCTTGGGATCTGCCGGTGCTTCCATGGAAACAGAATCTCAGGAAAGCTTCCCCTGAAAAAAATATCTCTGTTTCTTTTATGGTATTGCTGTTGCTGGTGTGTGGGTGTGTGCGCGCGCATGTTGGAGTTTATAGACTGTGTTTGCAACCAACATCTATTGTGGAGTAACTGCAGTCCTATGCATGTTTACTCAGAAATAAGCCCTGTTGTATCTGAAGCCTATGCAGGTTTGCAGCATGCCTCTTGTGGTTGTGTTCATTAGGATTCCACAGTGATGTGTCAACACAACAGGCAGCCTTGAGGTGAGCCAGGAGTCAAATCAGAGCTGAGGAACAAAGTCAGGAGGATCTGGTTGCTCAAGCAAGGTGCCATTGCAAAGCAGGAAGCAAGTATTGTCCTTCCTGCCCAGGAAGATCCAATGGCCAGTCAGACTAACCCAGAGCAATGAGAGAACTGAACTACAAGCAAGCTTGTCCACAAGGTGTAGCTGTAAAGAGGGCCATTTTTTTTAGCCTTGTGGCTCCTGGCCAGTAGTGGATTGGGGTGGGGGAGAGGCAGGGGAGAAAAACTTCAGGTCTTGCCCCCCCTCGATGGTGTTATCTGCTGAGGAGCTGGGGGGAGCGGAACAAAGGAACCTCCTTCCTCCAGAAATTCATTGAGGTGATAATAAGGCTTTCAAGTTTCTTTTTGGCAGGTTAGGGTAGAAGCTGCCAGAGAATGGAGAAAATAATGAAGCAGACCCCTTGATGGGGTTTCTTCTTCATGTTAGCAGATGAAATGATAACATTTCTGTTCAAGATTGCCTGATTAAAAGCTCAATATATTTTGCAGGTTACATCTCTGAAGTCAGAAAGAAGCACTACTAAGTTCAATGGAGTTACTCCTAGGAAACTATGTATAAGGCTGTGTATGGGCTCTTGGTCTTAGGCTCTTGTTTTGTATTTTTATGTTGTGAACTGCCTTGTGATCTTTGGATGAAGGGTGGTACACAATAATAATAAGCCCCCCAATCTGATTGGGGGCCCAATCTGGGACATTAGATCAGCAGTCAAGGAGGAGGGAAAACTCAGCATAGCCTTCTTCCCCTGCCCCCTCCCAACAGTAGGTTTAATTAAGTGTTAATTAGTTAGGTGTCATCTGCATAATCCTGGATGATTTCTTCTGGCAACTTCATGTAGATATTTAGTAGCATGGGGGAAAGACTGGAACCCTAAGCAACCTCAAAGGCTGAGAATTAATCTCCTAGCATCAGCTTCTGGGTACATCCAACCATACAACAAAACAGCCCCACGATATTGGGAAGATTTTAATGTTTGGTGTTTTATTATGTTTCTATATGTGCTGGAAGCTGCCCAGAGTGGCTGGGGAAACCCAGCCAGATAGGCGAGGTAGAAATAATAAAGTTGTTGTTGTTGTTGTTGTTGTTGTTGTTGTTGTTGTAGTATTGTGCCTTCCCCCACAGCCCCATATCAGCCAGCCATCCCACAATGAACCTATTGCTAGTGGTATCAAAAGACACTGTGAGGTCCAGCAGAACCAACAAGAAAAACTCACTTTGCCTAGCTCCAGGTAAAGGGCATCCACCAATACACTCAAGGCCATTTCAGTCCTAGATACCAGTCTGAACAAGATAGGAAGGGTCTACATAATCCAAGAAAACCTGGGGCTGAGTAGCCATCTATTGCTTACTCAGAAAAATAGATGTTGGTTGATAAATATCCTGGATGGGAAGAGTGAAATGTGGACTCTTTAAGTAAAGGTCTCACCACTGCTTCCATTATCATCTCATCATCTCATCTGTCCTCCCAGTTGAATGACGTGGCCCAGGGAGAGAGAGAAAAATAGTGGAAGTGAACAGCTGGCTTCGCAAATGGTGTAAACAGGAACGGTTTGGATTCTTAGATCACGGACTGCAGTTTCTTGAAGATGGACTTCTGGCAAGCGATGGGCTGCACCTCACAACGGCTGGGAGGAATGTTTTTGCCAAAAATCTCAGAAACCTCATCAGGAGGGCTTTAAACTGACTAATGTGGGGGAGGGAGACAGTGCTCCTGAAGGTAGGAGTCTATCAATTGATGAAGATGATCATCCAAATGTCATAGACCAAATGGAGCAAACAGCACGCAGACCTAGTGGTGGGAGGACAAAATCCTTAAATAAGAGACACGGGGGAATGATTAATGGACTTCAATGTCTGTACACTAATGCGCAAAGCATGGGAAATAAACAAGATGAGCTTGAGCTCTTGGTACAGCAAACTAAATATGACATAATAGGCATCACTGAAACCTGGTGGGATAAGTCCCACGATTGGAATGTAATAATGGAGGGTTACAATCTATTTCAGAGAAACAGACCAGACAAGAAAGGAGGAGGAGTGGCGTTATATGTCAGGGATGTGTATACCTGTGAAGAGATCCAAGATTTAGAACCTCAAAGCCAAAGTGAGAGCATTTGGGTCAAAATTAAGGGAGAGAAGAATAACAGTGACCTCATTGTGGGAGTTTACTATAGATTCCCCAAGCCAAACGGAGGACAATTTCTTGACTTTAAGAAAGCCGACTTCATAAAACTTAGGGAAGTGCTGGGTGAGATCCCATGGACAGTAATACTAAAAGGAAAGGGAGTTCATGATGGCTGGGAGTTTGTTAAGAGGGAGATAGTAAAAGCACAACTTCAGGCAATACCAATGAGACGGAAACATGGAAGGTGCCTAAAGAAGCCAGGGTGGCTATCTAAAGAACTTTTAACTGAGTTAAGATTAAAAAAGGATGTGTACAAAAAATGGAAAAGGGGGGAAACCACCAAAGAGGAATTCAAACAAATAGCCAGCACGTGTAGACACAAAGTCAGAAAAGCTAAAGCACAGAATGAACTCAGGCTTGCTAGAGAGGTTAAAAGCAACAAAAAAGGCTTTTATGGGTATGTTCATAGCAAAAGGAAGAACAAAGAAACAGTGGGGTCACTCAGAGGAGAAGATGGTGAAATGCAAACAGGGGACACAGAAAGGGCTGAACTCCTCAATGCCTTCTTTGCCTCAGTCTTCTCCGATAAAGAAAACAATGCCCGACCTGAAGAATTTGGAGCAAATGATTCAGCAGAGGAAACACAGCCCAGAATAACTAAGGAGATAGTACAAGAATACTTGGCTAGTCTAGATGTATTCAAGTCTCCAGGGCCAGATGAACTGCATCCAAGAGTATTAAAAGAACTGGCAGATGTGATCTCAGAACCACTGGCAGTCATCTTTGAGAATTCCTGGAGAACAGGCGAAGTCCCGGCAGACTGGAGGAGGGCAAATGTTGTCCCTATTTTCAAAAAGGGGAAAAGAGAGGACGCAAATAATTACCGCCCAGTCAGTCTGACATCAATACCAGGGAAGATTCTGGAGCAGATCATTAAGCAAACAGTCCGTGAGCACCTAGAAAGGAATGCTGTGATCACCAATAGTCAGCATGGATTTCTGAAAAATAAGTCATGTCAGACTAACCTGATCTCGTTTTTTGACAGAATTACAAGCCTGGTAGATGAAGGGAAAGCAGTGGATGTAGCCTACCTTGATTTCAGCAAGGCATTTGACAAGGTGCCCCATGATATTCTTGTAAAGAAGCTGGTAAAATGCGGTCTTGACTATGCTACCACTCAGTGGATTTGTAACTGGCTGACTGACCGAACCCAAAGGGTGCTCATCAATGGTTCCTCTTCATCCTGGAGAAGAGTGACTAGTGGGGTGCCACAGGGTTCTGTCTTGGGCCCGGTCTTATTCAACATCTTTATCAATGACTTGGATGATGGACTCAAGGGCATCCTGATCAAATTTGCAGATGACACCAAACTGGGAGGGGTGGCTAACACCCCAGAGGACAGGATCACACTTCAAAACGACCTTGACAGATTAGAGAACTGGGCCAAAACAAACAAGATGAATTTTAACAGGGAGAAATGTAAAGTATTGCACTTGAGCAAAAAAAATGAGAGGCACAAATACAAGATGGGGGACACCTGGCTTGAGAGCAGTACATGTGAAAATGATCTAGGAGTCTTGGTTGACCACAAACTTGACATGAGCCAACAGTGTGACGCGGCAGCTAAAAAAGCCAATGCAATTCTGGGCTGCATTAATAGGAGTATAGCATCTAGATCAAGGGAAGTAATAGTGCCACTGTATTCTGCTCTGGTCAGACCTCACCTGGAGTACTGCGTCCAGTTCTGGGCACCACAGTTCAAGAAGGACACTGACAAACTGGAACGTGTCCAGAGGAGGGCAACCAAAATGGTCAAAGGCCTGGAAACGATGCCTTATGAGGAACGGCTAAGGGAGCTGGGCATGTTTAGCCTGGAGAAGAGGAGGTTAAGGGGTGATATGATAGCCATGTTCAAATATATAAAAGGATGTCACATAGAGGAGGGAGAAAGGTTGTTTTCTGCTGCTCCAGAGAAGCGGACACGGAGCAATGGATCCAAACTACAAGAAAGAAGATTCCACCTAAACATTAGGAAGAACTTCCTGACAGTAAGAGCTGTTTGACAGTGGAATTTGCTGCCAAGGAGTGTGGTGGAGTCTCCTTCTTTGGAGGTCTTTAAGCAGAGGCTTGACAACCATATGTCAGGAGTGCTCTGATGGTGTTTCCTGCTTGGCAGGGGGTTGGACTCGATGGCCCTTGTGGTCTCTTCCAACTCTATGATTCTATGATTCTAATACCACAAAATACAAATGCTCCTCTGAAGGAACATTTATAACCTCTGGGTTATAACCACTGTTAGTCATACTCAGAGTAGACTCACTGGAATTAACCAAAATGATCAACTTAGTTCCAATAATTTCATTTTTCAACTCTGAGTAGAACTTAATTGGACCCTCTACCACCCATATGACCGGTCCCTGTCTGGGAGCTTTTATTGGGCAGGAAGGACATGGGTCTGATAACTAGGAGCCATTCCTCCATGAGTTTGTGAAACCCCCCTTTAGTCGTAACTATCACCACTTCTTGTGGCAGTGAGTTCCATAAATTAATGATGGACTCCCTTTAGCTGTCCCTGAATCTCCTGCCAATCAGTTTTGTTCAATGACCCCAAGAGTGCCAGTATGATGTGGATAGTGCCGTGCTATACTCTGTGAGTAATCCCCCAGACAGAAGAGGTACCGTACTCTCAACCATCAGCAAAGAGCCCTAATGCACTTCAAAATTCCCCACTGTCACATACGCGTTCAGCACAACCCTGTTGGCTTTACGTCTATCAGACGGGAGGGGGGGGGACTTATACTTTCTCCCCTTCAGCCTTCATTATTCCCCACCCCCTGCAAACAATTAATTATCAAGCTGCTCCTAAATTATAAATTAGTAACTTTAGGGGGAAAGAAAAAGAAATAGATTTTACTCGATGTTACAGAAAAGCAGGGATGTCAGAGCAGCAGCTGTGTTGGAAACGTTGCCTTTTTCTTTGTTCAGAATGCTATTTAAACATTGGCAGGGGGCCTCATTAAAGATGAATCGATGAATTAGTAAGTAGAGTTGTAGCCAGGAGAGACAGCGGGCGCTCCTGTGGCGCAAACAGATTTGCACAAAAGAAAGGGGAAAGGGGGAGAAATAGAACCCCAATCCCAATATGTAACAAAGTCAATATTTTATAATAACCTGCCAAAAAGGAAAGAAAGACAGAGAGAAACCTAGTGTTATCAACCAGTAAGCCAGGAAAGGTTTCAGAGTCATTCCAAATAATGTTTCCTTAATAGGTGTGGATGTTGGAGACCAAAAATCTAGACTGGGCCAAACAATATCAAACTTTTCAAGTCTTCAGCACTATGAGGTTAAGTGCAAAGGAATAGTCATTGCAAAGTCAAATACATATGGACAGATGTGCATATTTTATTTATCTACTTCATTTAAGAATAACTTCCCAATGAATCATCCCTATGCGACATGGTGAGCTCCCGTTGCTCAGTCCCTGCTCCTGCCAACCTAGCAGTTCGAAAGCACGTCAAAGTGCAAGTAGATAAATAGGTACCGCTCCAGCGGGAAGGTAAACGGCGTTTCCGTGCGCTGCTCTGGTTCGTCAGAAGTGGCTTAGTCATGCTGGCCACATGACCCAGAAGCTGTACGTCGGCTCCCTCGGCCAATAAAGCGAGATGAGCGCCGCAACCCCAGAGTCGGCCACGACTGGACCTAATGGTCAGGGGTCCCTTTACCTTTACCTTTATGCGATTTAACAATAGAAACATCAACGATTTTATACATTCACACTCACACACGTCCAATAGAGATAAAGACTGAGATTTTAAGAATCTCCACTCAAAAGGCATGAATTTATTGATAAGGTGATATCTATAGGATGCCCTCTCCCACTACTGCACTGATTGGTTAGGCATCTAAGGGATGGTGTTACTTACTTTAGGGCTGTGTTTAAGACATAGGATGTGTTGGGGTTTGTGGTACACCAAAGGAAAAAAATGGTGGTGATCCTCTTTTCACACCAAGAACAGACCTTTCCAAGCTTCTGATTTACACACAGATAGAATTTAATTTTCAAGTTTTGTGTTCAAGACCCACTTGGGACAGGAGCCAAAAATGGGCTAGCAGAACACACTTTAGCTCCTTCGTCAAGATGCCAAGTTTTCAAGTTGGAAAACTTCTCTATTTTTCTTAAACACCCTGCTTCCTTTTTCCCATCTGGAAATTCAAACCCTCTACCTGCTACCTGGAGGGGGCCAGGCAAACCTGGAAACTCCAGGTCAGACCATAAATCTGGCAATCCTAAGTCATGTGAAGAGAGGAAGGGAAAGTCCCATTATATGAGCAGAACTCAGCACAACCAGCATCTTTTATCGGTACTAGTAACAAAAACAAACTTTGGGTTTAGTAGAATTGTTATCTATAATATTCTCCTTGTTATGATATCCACTTCCTTGCAAAATTATTGATTTTGTTGCACTCCCACCACATCTGCATTTTGTCATCAGACAAATTCCTGTGGTTTTTTAAACCATTCAGGTTTCTTTTATTCCAATTATATTAGACTTCAAAGTGACTGCCACATAGCTTCATGAGGATAGGATATTATGTTATAATAATATGTATGGTAAAGGGTAAAGGTAAAGGACCCCTGGATGGTTAAGTCCAGTCAAAATTGAGTATGGGGTGCAGTGCTCATCTCCGCTTTCAGGCCAATGGAGCCGGTCTTTGTCTGCACAATTTTCCAGGTCTTGTGGCCAGCATGACTAAACCACTTCTGGTGCAACAGGACAACGTGATGAAAGCCAGAGCACACAGAAATGCTGTTTACCTTCCCAATGCAACAGTACCTGTTTATCTACTTGTGCTGGTGTGGTTTCAGACTAGTAGGTTGGCAGGAGCTGGGACAGAGCAATGGAAGCTCACCCAGTCACATGAACTCGAACTGCTGACCTTACAATCAGCAAGCCCAAGAGGCTCAGTGGTTTAGACCACAGTGCCAGCTGTGTACCCCTATATTATGTATATACCACTTTAATAAAAAATATTTGGGTGGTTAACTTAAAATGACATAAAATATCAGTTTTAGAATAGAAACAAAAACAGACATTAAAAACTGCAGACATCACAAAATGATCAAAATATAGACATAATCAACAGTTTTTTTAAAAAATGTAAAGAATAAAATTACATGCCTGTGTAGTTTGCCTAAACAGAAGTTTTTTTCCAGGCATCGAAAACAGGATGCAATGAAGGTGCCTGCCTCATATTAATAACGAGAGAGTCCTACAGAGCACTGCTGCACTAAAGGATCAATTCATTGCAACATCAGAATGAATATCATGTGCCATTTGCAAAATTACCTGTTCTTCAAATCAAAGCAGTTGAGTGGTCGTATGTGGGGTAAGGTGGTCCTTCAAGTACATTGGTCCCAAGCTCTTGAGAGCTTTATAGACTAACACTGCAGTAGCACCTTGAATCTGCCAAGCACTGGACTAGCTGCATAGTTACAGGCAAGTGCAAAACTTCCTATCCCCCATGGATTGCTCCACAGTGACACCATCTGGTGCCAAAGCATCCCACTGGAGGCTGTTGTAGGTGAGGTATGACTAGTATTGCAAAAGGGAGGGACCCAGTAAACGTGAGAGTCTAAAACAGGAGAGACAGGGTAAAAGTGGGAGATGTAGTGGGATTCGAAGGAAAAGCAAAGCTGGCTTAGTTGAACAGCCTTGCTTTGTGAACAATATTACTGGAGGGTTGGTGCGCTTTCCATATTAGAAGGGATATTGGTTCTCTTCTATCAAAGTAATTGCACAGATCCTGGTGTCATTAGAAGGATGATATTGGTGTGCATTAAGGAGGAGACAATCTTTTTTAATTAACTTCCTCTCCCTTGCTGTTCTCCCTCCCTCCTCCACCCCCAGCCCAATAACATGCCTGGTATTCATTTGGTTTCTCTTTTTTTCAGAACTATGCCTTGGATTAGATCTGGAAGGCTGACATTCAAGCAAGTGGCTAAATGCCACAGGGGACAAGTTATTACGGTATGTCTCTTCATGCCCACGGTATCCTGGCGCAAGATTGTATATAAGGGCGAACATCTGAGAAGAGTGACAGTTGGCAACTATTTTTCCTGAAAGGCCAATTTCAGAAGTGACAGAGGAGTGGTTCATTAGCAATTTGACCTCTAACCTGCTCAAGGGGCTTCGTTGGCATAAAGGGCATTTTTCCATGGTTTCCACTGGACTACAGCAGGGGCTGGGAACCTGTGGCCCTCCAAATGTTATTTCTGGACTATAACTCCTATTATCCCTGGCCATTGGCCCTGCTGGCTGGGGCTGATAGGAGTTTAATTCAAACAACTTCTGGAGGGCCAGATGTTCCCCAGCCCTGGACTATAAGTGACATTGTTGTTAAAACCTTTATACCGGCTACCAAACCAAGTTCAATGTTTTTGTGTTAATTTACTGAACCGCTTAAGTCCAGGATATCTCAGGGACCACCTGATCACTGGGATCATCCGTAGAAGCATTGCTGGCCGTCCCCTCAGTTGGTGAAGCTCATCTGACATCAACACAAAATGGAACCTTCAGTGTTATTGGTCCCCTGCAGCAGAAGGCTCTTCCAATAGAGATTCAGCAGACACCTTCTCCACAGACTTTTAAACATTTTCTGAAGACTTTTGTTTGCCAGACTTATGCAGAGAAGAAAAACATGCTCCATAATAGTCAGCTTGTGATCTTTTCTAATTGTATTTTAATTGTTGTAAACTGTTTTGATATTTTTATGAAGCTGAAATATGCAAATATTTGTTATAATTAATTAATTAATTAATTGGGGTGGGATGGCATCCCTCAACAGGCTAGATATGATATAGAAATGCTAGATTCTGCTGCTCCAAAAAATCTCAAAATCTGCTTCTGGAAGTCAATAGAATTTGCAGAAATATATTTTTTATATTTTATTCCCCCCCACCCAGTTTTATTTATATTTTCGTCATTACAGTATAGCATTACAATCACAAATTAAAAACATTGACTTCATTCCACCTTTTCATAGCTTCCTTGGCTTATCTTTTATCACTGCGTATTCTAGTCACTCCATAATTTCTCTTTTCACCTTTTCGCATATTTCATACTGCTTAATTTATTCTAAACCTGCTAATGTTTTGACCTGTTTACAGTAGTTCTCCATATATTCTACAAAATTTTTCCAATTCTCTTTAAATCCTCTTTTATCTTGCTCTCTAACTTTGCCAGCTCTGCATCATCTTCAGCTGCCATTTCTCCCTTGTTGGGACTGCTCCCTCAATCCACTTTTGGGAATATAAAATTCAAGCTGCAGTTGTTGCATAGAGAAATAAGTTCTTATAGTTCTTGAGAACATCTGACTCAGTTATTCCTAGGAGAAATGCCTCTGGTCCTTTGGGGAATGAACTTTTAAGCATTTTTTCATTTCATTATAAATCATCTCCCAAAATTCTTTACAGTAGCTACTCTGCATGACCACCACATATGATAAAGCATCCCTTCTGTTTCTTGGCAGAATGTACCTGATTCAAATTTCTACATCTTTTCTAACTTATTCAGTGTTAGGTACCACCTATATTTCATTTTCATATAACTTTCTTTCAAAGTATAATGTGCTGTAAATTTTTTGTCTGTTTTCTGCAGTTTCTCCCACCGAGAGAATTCTGTATTGCGCACCACATCTCTAGCCCAGTGTATCATAGTAGACTTATCTTTTGTTGAGTAGGCTCATCTTTTGTTTCTCATTCTAACAATAACTTAAGCAGTCTAGAAGTTATTTTTTCTGTTTTCTATTACAGTGGTACCTCGGGTTACATACGCTTCAGGTTACAGACTCCGCTAACCCAGAAATAGTGCTTCAGGTTAAGAACTTTGCTTCAGGATGAGAACAGAAATCGTGCTCCGATGGCGCAGCAGCAGCGGGAGGCCCCATTAGCTAAAGTGGTGCTTCAGGTTAAGAACAGTTTCAGGTTAAGTACGGACCTCCGGAACGAATTAAGTACTTAACCCGAGGTACCACTGTACAGGATAAAGGGAGTCTTTTATTTGGTTGTTTGTATTGTTGTATATTTTGTTCACTGTATGTTATGTTCACGTTTAATGAGGATGGACTTGTGTATTGGGGGGTGGGGGGTTGTGTTATGTTGCAAATAAAATTCCAATAAAAATTTAAAATATTGAAAGAGTGATTTGTGTGTTTTGAGAAATAAACCTGAGTTAATTGCTGCCGGAGTTGTCTCGCTTCTGTGAGAGAGACCCAACCATTACAGCCAGTGGCTGGGAATCACATGTGGGGAGAACACAATTGCACCCAAGTCCCGCTTGCTGGTTTTCCACAGGCATCTGACTGGCCAGTGTGGGAACAGGATGCCTGATTCAGCAGGGCTGCTCTTATAAAAAATGATGATGTTAGATAGACAGATTCCCAATTAATTGGAGATACCATTACCCCAAAATGTTCTTAATCAATTCATCTATCCCATTAATTGACAAAACATGACAAGCCTAGTTAAAATGTTTCTAGGACGGTAGTCTTTGTTTTATATAGGTATATGTGTACATCCCAATTTAGATCTATATATTCAATCACAATATAATACCTCTACTGCCTCTCCTCCCCTATATTTTCCATCCCTCCCATTTTCTATTCATGGTGATACTCTATAAATTTATCTCTGAATAAATGCTAAGAATTTCACAGCTCTGATACAGTTAACACATCCTGGCCAGAGAACACATCTCTCATCAAAACCCACTTTGAAATTGACAAGGCTGCCTGTCTGGAGCAGAGGAGGGGGGGGGATGAGGAAATGGCATATATCCCCCCCACACACACACACACATACCCCTGGCTGTGCTGTACTTTCTGTGGTTCGGGTCATAAAAAATATTGTACCTTTAAAAAAAATGTACTTGAAACTATTGATTTCTGCTGCACTAAAGCCCCTGACATTCTGGTGCAATGAAGTTATTGCTCTGGACCCTGTGTGCTTTCCCATACCTCTCCAAGGATGGTATTAAAGATATTGTAGCTCCCACTTCCTGACTCTGGGATATCAGAGAGATCCTCCTGTGTAAAGAATAATTATCAGCACTGCTGTTACCTCTAGTAAGTGTGTAATTACATGCTCTGTTTTTCTGGGCTGTGGGCTGTGCAATTTTGAATTATAACCATAATGTCAAATTCTGCCCATATCCCCCCCCTCCTCGTTACCTCCACACCACTCCATCCCCCCCTTAAATCAAAATGGATTGAATCCTTTTCCTTTTGCAAAGAAAGATTAGCAAAGGGGGACTCCTGTATTTGTGTGTGTGTTTCCTTTTCTATATATATCTATATAGATTAAGAGATATTAAATACGAAAAGATTCTACTTTCATGCTTGAATGGAAAGCTAAGAAGAGAGGGAGAAAAATGGAGAAAGAATGAATTGGGGGGGTCACATTCAAGAGAAATGGCAGGAAAGTATGAATGAAAGAGCATCAACTGGGGTTAAGAATGGAGTCACTTTCACACATGGAATGCTTACTCTAATACCAACAACATGTTGTTGTTTTTTCTGATGAGAAAAGCAATAAACAAAGTGATCCTGGGGTTCAGACTACGCTGGACCAGCACCTTCCGACCTTGCCTTGCTCTCTAAATACAAATGTTAAGAGCAGTAGAGAAGAACTGTCTGCAGCTCAGCGCTTGAGTACCTGCTCTGCATGGATAAAGTCTCAGGTTCATCCCCCAGCCTCTCCACTTAAAAGGATCACTGAACAGGTGAAAGAAATACCTCTGCCTGAGACCTTTGAGAACTGCTCCCAGCCAGAATGGGCAGTATTGCCTGGGCTAATAATAATAATAATAATAATAATAATAATAATAATAATATATTATTATAAATCAGCTTCTACACAAGCATCTCAAGGCAATGTAAACAGTTAAACACACAAACAAGAGCAGATACATTTACAACTAAACTAAAATAATACAAAATAGACACTCATAGGAAAAAAACAAGCAATCTCCCCATCAGCATTTGGCTCAGTATGGTTGATCAAACTTCAAATTTAAACATAATTTATTATCTTCACTTTGAACCCACCTCCCACAATCATCAATGTACCAACACCTAATATTGTTTCAGTGGTAGCATAAGAGGAAACGGGACTATTACTCATACTTGACCTAAGCACAACCACAAAGGTTCCTGATTAGGCATTTGGCTATGTGATGTTGAATGTTATCTGTTAACTCTGTTCTGTTCCCCCTTATTTTTGTTTTTCTTTAAACCAATCCAGGAATCACCGACCACTAATTATGAACCATATGTCATAAAAAGGTCCATTGTCCAATGGTTGCGTCTATATTAAAGTCAGGTACATCTTGATTTTTCAGCACAAAGCCAAAAGCCATGCATTTATACACTTCCTAACAAGAACTGCATATGATCTGTAACACAGTAAAAACACCAATATTTTTTCAAAATTATATTTTTATTTATTTTATATTTATATTTATATATTTTTTCAAAAAAAGACACTCTTGGAAAAGACTCGTTTATGTAGCCTAACAGAACAAAATATCTTCAGTTGTTTCCGGAAGATGCAGATAGTGGCCCCCTGTTGTATCTTGCCCTGATTGCTCTTATTCCACAGAACAGAGGCAGCCACACTAAACGTGCTGCTCTAAGTTCTTGCAGGGTGGGTTTCTGAGATGCTGGAGGAGGACGTTTCCCATAGGCCACAACAATCTACTGGGTGCATAAGAGTATGGCAGGGTTTTTTCAGGGGAAACTCACAGGAACTCGGTTCCTGCACTTTTCAGGTGGGTGCCACTGCCATTCTAAGAGAATGAGGCAGGTGAGTTCTGGCACATCTTTTTCTAGAAAAATAGCACTGAACACAGCCAACCTGTAGGGTGTGGCCAAAGGCAGAAGTGGGCCGGATAAGAAGAAAAAATAAAATAAGTACAGTGGTACCTTGGGTTAAGTACTTAATTCGTTCCGGAGGTCCATTCTTAACCTGAAACTGTTCTTAACCTGAAGCAACACGTTAGCTAATGGGGCCTCCTGCTGCCACTGTGCTGCCAGAGCACGATTTCTGTTCTCATCCTGAAGCAAAGTTCTTAATCCGAGGTACTATTTCTGGGTTAGCGCCGTCTGTAACCTGAAGCATATGTAACCCGAGGTACCACTGTAACAAAATGAGGAAAATGTACAAAGTTGATTTAGAGTGGAATCAGTCCTCTCCTCCAAGAACTGCTGCCCCTTTAGCCATGGCAGAGTGGACTGGCTCACCCTATTTCACAATTCAGAAAGTAGCCAGCTTCAAAAGGACCCAGGAATGCTTTCTCCAAAATTCTGAGTTTTTCAGTACCGAAATTTTAATCATCCACTTCTTCTAGAGAGAATGCTTATCTGAAAGCAGAACATCCCAGAGGTAGCACTCCAGAGCCTCTAGCTCTGGAGTGCTAGAAAGGCAAAGGTGAGTGGTGCTACATGCAAGGTGTAAGCAAACAGAGCATCAGAAGCAGAGCAAACAGATTCCCTTGTGAGCAATCATTTGCATCTCTAGAAGAAGCAGCAGGGAGCAAACCTGCTCAAGCAAGCAGAGAGCCACTAGCAACCAGAAACTCTGGCATCTAGTGGTAGGAAATGGATGCTGCAACTTTCATACACCAAGTGAATCCCATTCCCGCCAAGAGCAGTGGGGATGGGAAAAGATGCCAAAATCAAACAGTGCCCCCATTTTAACCAGATTCAAGTTCTATGGCACAGAATTGCATGCACGCACCACGGTCTTCCAAATGCTCAAAAGTGCTCTAACTTTACTACAGGAAGAGCACATGAGTCTGGGTGGTGTCAGAGGACGAGTGGGAGTGGTTTGCTGCAAAGGGCCTGGCGGGCCAAATGGAGAGGTTCCCCAGCACTGATATAAAGGATTAATTTGATTATTGGTCAAGACAGTCAGGCAGCCCAATCCACACATAGAATCATAGCATTGTAGAGTTGGAAGGGACCCCGTGGGTCATCTAATCCAACCCCTTGCAATGCGGGAATCTCAGCTGAAGCATCCATGACAGATGGCCATCCAAATTCTGCTTCAAAACCTCCAAGGACGGAGAGTCCACCACCTCTTGTGGGCGTCTTTTCCACTGCTGAACAGCTCTTACTGTCAGAAAGTTCTTCCGTATGTTTAGTCGGAATCTCCTTTCTTGTAACTTGAAGCCATTGGTTTGAGTCCTACCCTCCAAGCTTGTTCCTCTTCTGTGTGACAGCCCTTGAGACATCTGAAGATGGCTGTCTAAGATGCACACCTAACCACCCACCCACAGCACAGATATCTATCATCTATCTATCTATCTATCTATCTATCTATCATCTATCTATCTGCTTATCTATCTATTACTTATCTATTTAGATCTTGCCTTTCTCCCAGGGAAGCACCCAAGTATTATTTATCTACGATTTATTTTTTTAATTTTCCAAATTATTACAAATCAAACCAAAATACTTTAATTTAATACAATTTCTTAAAATCGGGTTTCCCACTCCTGTAGCAAACATATGTACAGTATACATATGTTTAGGACCCAAGTATTTAAAAAAATAATAATAAAGAAGTCACCCTATTAAAAAAAACCTGAAAACACTTAAAGCCATTTAAAAGCATGCACACCCACCCACATGCGCTAAGAACACGCCCCCCCCACCCTCAGAAGAGCCTGCCACCACAGCCAGTGCCTGACAGCTAAAGGAAAGCAGGGAGGGGCCACTCCAGCCTCCTAAGGCGATGACCACATATAGCTGGTTGTTCTCTAAAGGAGTGAAAAATTTGATGTTGACTAGGGTTGCCTTCTTTGCTCAGGCAAAATACGAGACAGATTACAGGCAGGCCAGGTCCGTGCAAACCCCCTCTCTCGCTTTCCAAGTCCGACCCAATCCCACCCCCTCTGCCCATGCAAAAAATATCTCTCCCCAACTGGAGCAGGCCTCTCCAAGCCTCCCCCCCTCTATGACCCACACCTGTATAAAACCTGAGACTCCACCATGGCAGGCCTGTGCCCTGCGCTCTTGCTCTCCATGACCCACTCTCTGAAATTCCACCAAATCATCTCTTCTTCTTGCTGAATTGTGCAAAAGAGCAGATCAGACTACACCACCAGACCCAAATATCGTAGATTATAACAATGGCTAGAATTTTATATGCAAGATCTTGGAAAAATATTTGGAAGCCTAATAAAACAGATCTATTGAGAAAACTTTGGGGACAACTAAGTATAATAAAACTAACAAGAATATTTAAAGATAGAGAAAATATACAGAAACTATAGAGTTGGAATCTAATAGCACAATATGTAAAAAAAGAAAAAAGGGGAGGAATCATAGGAAAGGAACATGTTGTCTTTTTCTAATGAAGAAAAGTAAAAACAAAACTACTTCTTGTGTTTACAAGATCTGAATTGAGCATATCAACAAGTGTATACTCTTTGACATAAAGAGTTGTAGGGTGTGGAGATAGCTTGTACATTTATTAATTGTAATGTGCAAATAAGCTTTTTATATACATATTGGAATACACCTTCTACGCTTGTGGAATGTAACCTCTGAACACTGCTATGCTGCTTCAAGTCCTGCATGTATTCTTCCTGCATGTAGTCTTCCTTTCCTCCCTTTTTGAAGAAGGGGACAATATTTGCCCACCCTCAGTCTGTAGGGACCCAGAGGCATAGCTAGAGCTCAGTCTGTAGGGACCCAGAGGCATAGCTAGAGCGAGGGCGGGGGCCACTGGGTGCCACACCACAGGGGGTTGCGCTTACCACAGGGCCTGCACAGTGGCTCAGGCGCCTGCAGGCTCCTCATTGCCCGAAACAGCAGTGTGGGGCTTGCGACCCATCTGCCCGCCATCTCCCCCTCAGCCGGCCAAAAGCTGGGGGGGGGGAGAGATGGGTGGCTTCTTGGAGGATCCGTACAGCACACTCTGCACACTGCGCCACCCCGGGAGCCCGAGCGGCTAGCTATGCTGCTGTGGGGACCTCACCTGTTCTCCAAAATTCTCAAAGGTAATAGACAAAGGCTCTGAAATTAAATCTGCAAGCTCCTTTATTACCCTTGGATGCAGCTTATCAGGCTCTGGAGATTTGAATTCATTTAAAGTTGCTAGGTGTTCCCTTACTACCGTACCTCTTTTCCTATCTTGGGCTGCAGCTCCCTCCAGAATCATTTATTCTGTTATCACCAGCTCAGGCATCGCTTTCCTTTTGGGTGAAGACAAGAGGCAAAGTAGGTGTTGAGCAGTTCTGCCTTTTCTCTGTCACCTAATAGCATTTCTCCATCTTCTTCATGCAAAGGACCTACCACTTGCTTATTCTTTCTCTTACTTTGGACATAGCAAAAGAAACCTTTTTAAAATTATTTTTAACCTCTCTTGGAAGCCTGAGCTCATTCTGAGCTTTAGCCAGCCTGCCCTTCAATCCTGCAACTGTGTGCTCTCCTCCTTTGTGGTTTCTCCTTTCTTCCATTTCTTATATATGCCCTTCTTAACTCTCACCTCATCTGTAAGCTCCTTATGCAGCCACGCCGGTCTCCTTAGACGCTCCCTACTTTTCTTCCTTGTTGGTATTGTCTGCATTTGGGCCTTCAATATTTCTCCTTTTAGAAACTCCCATCCATCTTGGACTCCCTTCTCTTTGAGTATTTCTGACCACGAGATCACACCCAGTAGCTCCTTCAGCTTTTTGAAATTGGCCTTCTTAAAGTTGAGTGTGTGTGTCTGGCTACACTCAGCTTTGCCTCTGTATCCTGAAACTCAGGAGAACATGATCACTTCCTCCCAAGCCACTTCATTGATCAGTTGTTCCTTATTGATGAGGACCAGGTCCAAGATAGATGATCCTCTTGTTGGTTCTTCTACCTTCTGGGAAATGAAATTGTCAGTGAGGCAAAGGAAGAATTTGTCTGACCTTACATTCTTTGCAGGGTTTGAGTCCCAACAGATATTGGAGAAGCAGAAGTTCCCCATGATTTCTCTCCTTTTCGAATGTTTGGTAATCTGCTCTAGTAAGGCATCATCCAAGTCTTCAGTCTGGCTTGGCGGTCTATAGCAGACACCCACAATAAGGTCACTGTTGTTTCTCACTCCTACAGTTTTTACCCATATACTCTCAATCAGCTTTTCATGCTCCAGGTCATGGATTTCTTCACAAGTGTAGACATCCTTTACATATAATGCTACTCCTCCTCCCTTCCTGTTTGGTCTATTCCTTTTGAACTGGTTATACCCCTCAATTCCTACATTCCAGTCATGAGTCTCATCCCACCAGGTTTCTGTAAAGCCTACCAGGTCGTATTTGCCACCCTGTATTAAAAGCTTCAATTCATCTTGCTTGTTTCCCATACTCTGTGCATTTGTGTAGAGACAACTGAAACCATGAGTCATTCCCTCCAGCTGCTTCCTTCCTGTAGTTTCTTGCCCTTTAGCAGGTTTATGGAGCACCAGCTCAGTTTCCTGTGCCTCAATGAAGCTATTATCCCCAGTGCCAGGTGCTCTTCTGTCATTTGTAATGTTGTCTCCCTCCCCCTCAAGATCTAGTTTAAAGCTCTCCTGATTAGATTCTCAAGACTCTTGGCAAACACATTCTTGCCAACTGCTGAAGTCCTACCTCAAGGAAGCGGAGACCATGATCCAAGAATCCAAATCTTTCCTGACATCTGTGCAACCAGTGGTTTACCTCAAGTATTTTCTTCTCTCTTCTTGGGCCATGACCATCAATAGGAAGGAGAGATGAAAAGACTACCTGTGCCCCAAGTCTCTTCAGCCCTCTGCCCAGTGTCTCATAGTCACTTACTATGCATTGCAAGCTGTGTGTGGCAGTATTATTTGTACCCAGGTAAATCAGAAGGAAGTGGTAGTGGTCGGTGGGCTTTATAAGACTTGGCAACTTCTCTGTCCACCTGTGGGTGTAGACAACACTGAGAGTAGCTACCACTTTAGATGATGGCATCATGCAAAGTTTTGTACAACTGCACCTTGATACTGTGAAAGAATGAGCCCTGTGCATTTCAAAGGCTAAATGTATACACAGCCTTAAAACAGAGCCATCTTGCCTTGCTGTTATTTAAAATTCATGTTGTTCCAACTTCCATTTGTCATTGTTTTGATGATATACATGAGCAGAATTTAAAGCTTTTGAAATGACCTTCCAGAAATCATAGCAACACTTTACACATTTACATATATGCTGCTCTTCTTTGATTTTTTAAATTTCATTAATTTAACTACAGGTAAGGAAAGAGGCATGTGGTTGGGGACCAGTAGAACAACCATCCCTGTTTCCATCATATGTCCTGTTATTTTCCACCAGATGAGGGCTTGTTCCCCGGATAATGAATAGACTGAAATGCAATACCTTGCCACATGTGATCTTGCCCTAAATGCTCTTGCTGCTTTTAAATAAAGGTGTTTGCATAGCCCTTTGAGATTGTGCTATAGAATTTTAAGAGGGAACAAACCATCAGGGATCTATTGAAGTTATTGTGTGTGCCTAACACATTTAATAAGGCATAAAAAGCCTTTCTGCAGGAGATTTTTATATTCATCCAAAATGTAGTGTTGAAAATGCACTGTATTCAGGGCTGGTCAAACTCAAAAGAGCTTCCTCGCCAGACTTCTTCTCTGCCCCCCCCCCCCTAATCCAAAGAGCTGAGGACTAAGGATAAGACCAAGTTCATTAAGAGAGAGCAACAGAGCTTGCAAAGCTCACAAGATCACCCACAAACTGGTCTCCAACCTCTCACACAGGAGTTCTTAAGCAGTCTGATACTGATCTCAAGATACCCTTTCCATCTTGAAATTCTCATCACTGGTCTGATCTCTGCTTAAGCTTACAATTCGGCTCAACTAGCTTCATTAATTTTGTGGTTCCCAGTCAGAACTGATGTGATTACAATGTGTATTGGAAACAATCTGTGCTTGTTTTAATCACTTTGTCTAAAAGCAGATACTCTTCACAACTGACATGGCTATCAGCAACACACACTTGCAAAAGCAGAAAAGAGAGGAAATAGTTGACGACACTTTGTTTTCAGTAGCAGATTTTTTTTCAAGGAAAACTTTCTTTTTTCAGTGCAGTAAATAGATACATCACACCAAATATAGTTATTTAAAATACCTTTTTAAAAACTAAAACACTTGTTTTGTTTTGCAAAATAAACACCTAGAGAAAACTTGCAAACCGGTGTTCTCCTCTGCAATACACGACTCAAGGTGATTTGGGGCTGCCGTGACATAGCTCAGACTAAAGCCAAATCCCCCTAAATTGACCCACTTCGGTTTGACATTTGGCTGAATCTGGCTCAATTCAGCCTACCTCCAATCCAGTTGACTTTGATAATGTCCATCTCAAGCAGCAAAATATGCTGGGTTGGCCCTGAGATAACCTTGGTGCCTTCTCAGTCTGCTATCCAGTTGTTAACCTTGCCAGGTAAGGTTCTTTATCTTTAAATCATACCTTCAAATGTAGGACTGTCCTTTGTAAAGTAGGACCCTAGCAGCACATGAAGAATACTTCAATTTTATGATTGATTGATTGATTGATTGATTGATTGATTACATTTATACTCCACCTTTCTTCTAAGGAGCTCAAGGTGGTGTACCTAGGACTCAGCCTCCCCACTTTATTCTCACAACAACTCTGTAAGGTAGGGTAGGCTGAGAGCGAACTTCACTCACTCAACTGCAGGACTGGTGGGGATTTGAACCCTGGTCTCCCAGAATCTAGTTGAATAACCACTATACCACACCAGCTCTCAGCAAAACTCTGAGATAATTTAAGGCTGAGAGCTGGACCATACTAGCTGAGAAGACAGTTTGGAAACCGTAGCTGGTACCATGTGCAGAAGCAAGTCTTCTGATGGAGGCTAGGCAGTCTGAAAATAAAACACCAGTATTAACACAACTGCCTATGCATTTCAAGATGCTGGTTTTTTAAAACCTATATGGCTCAGGGCCTCAATTTCTGATTCATTGCCTCTTCCGAAAAGAATATACCTGGATATTATAATCATCATTTGAGGCCCTTCTCTGTGTGCCCCATCTGAGAGAGACTTGGAGGATGGCAAAAAGGGATATGGCCAATTCCACTGTGGTCCCTTGACATGGGGAATGTTCATCCAATAGAGTCCCATCTGATACTAGAGATGGGAGGGAAATTAGGTTCAGATCACATTTAAAGCAAAATTCATTAAATCTGTTCTTCCCAAATCAATATGAGAACCAACCCATAGCCATCCTTTAAAATCCTCACTTATCCAGATTTTGTGATGCAGGTCTCCAACCAATCAATGTTTCCAAGGCAGATGCATATATTAGGGAGAAAGCTGCATGAAGTTGAATAGACTATTGAAAATAATACACAAACATGCATTACATTATGAGAAATCGATTGCAAAAATGTGTACGGAAGTTAAAATTGCATACTAAAAGTGTTTACGGGGAGAAATTTTCACTGAAATGATGAAAGATGCTTTTTGAGTTTTTCGGTTTTTAAATTCAAATTGCTGCAGAAATGTGAAGAACTAGATTTAAGATGGGGAAATGAGAAAAAGAAAGCTGAAAGTGACAGAAACCTCCCATCTCTACCTACACTGAGATGTTTTTAGCACCAGATTAAGATTGTTCTCTTTGCCCAGGCATTTGAAAAGGTTCAGAACTTGACTACAAGGCACTGAGAGACTTATTAGGTGACAAACAAACAAAGCCATATTTATTCATGTGTCTGCCCTGTTCATACCTAACACAGGGGCTGGAGTTAGCTTCTTCTTTTTTGAATGACACAAGTAAGGGGAATTGAACTCTGATGAGACTGGGGCTACATCCACATCACCAATTTAAAACACATGAATTCCCTCAAAGAATCATGAGAACCATAGTTGACCACGCACAGAGCTATAATTCCCAGCATCCTGAACAAAATACAGTTCCCATGAGTCCTTGAGGGAAGCCATGTGCTTTAAATGGGTGGTGTGGATGTGACCACCACCAACGATTATGGATGAGTCAGGAACGATACAGTCATTCCTCTAGGAGCTTGGAGGCCCCCACTTAAGACAAGCTCTAGAATTCAAGGTGCAATTTCAGCCCCCCCCCCCCAATATCACCTGCCCAGCCTCTGCTTCAATGCCACTGGTGAAGGATAGCCCACCAGCTGCCAAAGCATTTGTCGTTTCACAGACAAATGCCAACAACCCTTAGGAATCTCTCCCCAATGTTCTGCTGAAATCTGCTTCCTTGCCATTTTGACACTGGTCTTCCTCACTGGGGCAACAGAGACAAGAAATGCTCAGTCATTTTTAAACATGTTCCTGCACAGAAGGGCACAGTGCCCATCTTGGATGGGCAAGCTCACTTCATAGACAATTCCACTGCTAGGAAACTTGGGAAGGGGAGTTGCTGGCAGGGAGGGACAGACCTGATCTCCCAGCAGCTGCATCACTGCACTCAGCTAGAAGGAGATGAAGTCAGCACCCTGTGCCCACAGTGGTAATGTCAATTCAGTCCTGCCACTGCACCTGCAATGTGCCACCCACCCCTGCTTCCCCTTCCTGGCAAGCACAGCAATGCAGCTGACAGAAGGCCAGATGCATCATGCCACCACTCAACACCAGCTGCCCCCACCAGGATGATGTCCCAAGCTCATGGGCTGCCCCTATTTAAAAGCTGCACACTGAGCCAAAGACCCCAAGTTCTACTTGCAGCAGCTCTAGAGAAGCCTTCCAGCCTGAGCTCTGTACGGGGCACCAAACAGGTCATGGCTTGGCCTGTTTGCCCAAAGTCAGCACCTTGGAGAGAGAAAGCAAATGGTGGCTTCCTACCTGAATTGCAACTGAGGACAAACATCCAAGTTGTCTCAGCAAGGTTCTGGAGAACCTGGCTTAGTTTAGGCAGTCACTGGCCCTTCATGAAGTCTCTTGACCAGTTAAAGACCACTGTCTTCTGCAGCCATTGATTCCTTTGAGGTAATGGAGTTTTCAGCTACGGGGTTCTCACCTCGGGGCTATCTTGATTCTCCAAGGACAACCAGACTCCAAGGGTCTGGGGGTAGATGTGTGGCTTCAGGATTCAGAGGAGGGGAGTTGGGGATCAGTGCTTGTGGTCCCACACTAGATGGACTAGGGCATGGGTAGGCAAACTAAGGCCCGGGAGCCAGAGCCGGCCCAATCGCCTTCTAAATCCAGCCTGTGGACGGTTAGGAATCAGCGTGTTTTTAGATGAGTAGGATGTGTCCTTTTATTTAAAATGCATCTCTGGGTTATTTGTGGGGCCTGCCTGGAGTTTTTACCTGAGTAGAATGCGTGCTTTTATTTAAAATACACCTCTGGGTTATTTGTGGGGCAAAGGAATTTATTCATTCCCCCCCCCCAAAAAAATATAGTCCAGGCCCCACAAGGTCTGAGGGACAGTAGACCGGCCCCCTGCTGAAAAAGTTTGTTGACCCCTAGACTAGGGTATGGATCCATCTCTTCCTCAGAACTACAGTTGCTTCAGATAAGTCCTACTTTGGAACCATGTAAAAGGTAAAGGTACCCCTGCCCGTACGGGCCAGTCTTGACAGACTCTAGGGTTGTGCGCTCATCTCACTCTAGAGGCCGGGAGCCAGCTCTGTCCAAAGACACTTCCAGGTCACGTGGCCAGCGTGACGAAGCTGCTCCGGCGAACTGGCACCAGAGCAGCACACGGAAACGCCGTTTACCTTCCCGCTATAAAGCGGTACCTATTTATCTACTTGCACTTTGACGTGCTTTCGAACTGCTAGGTGGGCAGGAGCTGGGACCGAACGACGGGAGCTCACCCCACCGCGGGGATTCGAACCGCCGACCATGCGATCGGCAAGTCCTAGGCACTGAGGTTTTACCCACAGCACCACCCGCGTCCCTTTTGGAACCATGAGATACACACAAAAAACAAAATTGGGTTTTGTAGCTGCTGTTTTAATTTCCCTCAGTTCCCCCAATTGAGCATTCTTCTGGGGGCATTGTGAGAAACTGAAGTTAACTCTTTATTCAAGGAAATGGCACACAACTCAGCAACACTTCCCAGTAGGTCTTGCCCCTAGAACAGTTGCCAAGACTGAAGAGCCCTGCCTTCTAAGGCTCCTCCTCTCCCAGATGTTTCCCAAGCAGCCTCAAACTGTGTCTGCCCACTTCTGACCTCTGTTCCTCTCTCTGCATTACTCTGAGCAGTGCTTTTTTTCTAGAAAAATAGGTACCAGTACTCACCATGAAGTTGTTACAGTAAGTGCCACACTTTTTAACAACAAAAGAGAGGTGCCAGTACTGCATACCCCTGAGTACCCCCTGAAAAAGCATTGTAGACCAGGGGGGAGGGGAGCTTGTCTTAGAGGGAAAGGGAGACTCCTGGGATTCCTCAGCAGTGTCTTGACCTTCCTCCTTTGCTTCAGCCTTGGAGTCTGAACTGCTTCCTGTCACAGGCTCCTCCTGCTCACTAAACCCTGTTGTCCCTTCAACATCCAGCACGTCCTCCCAAACTCCCCCCTCTGACCTCTCCTCAGTGCCCCACCACCAGTCCCCAGGCTCTGAGCCTTCCTCCTCTGGGATTTCCCTTGGGGGTTCCCCAGCTGGCGCCTGCCACCACTCCTCGTAGTCCAGCCTATCCCTGGCAAGGGGACAAGTTTGAGAAGGGGTCTCTCAAACCTGGAGCTCAGCCCTTCAACTTACCTGCAAAACACATAGAAGAAGACATGAAAAATGGAATTGCCTTTTGTTGTGATTTCTTTTTATAACAAATCATATCATAGAGCACTTAGTAATGAACCAGAGATGTGGTGTTCTTGAAGAATGATCACATATCTCCTGAAAAAAGAAAAGGGGTGTGTTGCTGCTTATACAGTTTCCCACCAAAGCAATTTGGAGTGCTAGGATTGGAGTGCTAGGGTGCTAATCGCTATGTAGGTCTGTGAAGCATACATGCACACATGTACACACACACACACACACACACACACACACACACACAAAGGCATATTCCTGTCTGCTCTGGAGAGCTGTCTCCCATCACAGCTTGCTTCCCTGCCAAGTGATATTCATATATCACAAAACATATTTGCAGCGTGAATATGTTTACACTTGCATGAAAGTCACCCACATAAAAGATGTGATAATGTTATCACTTTCAGTGCGGAATTATAATGAGTGGAGAAAAAAAACCAAGAGGCTTCCACATGCTAATAAGAAGCAGATTCCACCCCACCCCTCCTCATCGTTGGCAGATGGAAAGGAAAACCAAAAAGAAAAAAGAAGAAGAAAGGAAGCAAAAAAAACATATATCATCTTAATAATTGCATTTGTCCACAATTTGCAGAATTTCAGGAAGAGAGAATTGTTGTTCCACTCATGTGATAAGATCCAATTCAGTACATAAGATCAGGTTTTTGCGAGGCGTGGAACAACAAGAAAAGTTATTGACTCAGGGGAATTAATTGGTGCATGATACCATCAAAATATGGGCCAAGTGAAAGTGTGGATGATCTCTAAGAGCTGGAAAATAACAACAGGGCTGCTCTGTGGCTTAGGGGTGCTGTGGAGTATACACTCCATTTCAGAAGAGTCCCCTGGCTCACGATGCCACAGGCCCATCTAGTCCATCATCCTGTTCTCACAGTGGCCAACCAGATGCCTAAGGGAAGCCCACAAGGAGGATCTGAGGGCAAAAACCCTCTGCCCACTTCTGATCCCCTCTGGAGGTAGAACATAGCCACCATGAATGGTAGCCATTTTGTTGCTCCTGCTTATGCAACATAGCGGGAGTTGCGCACTTCCTTGAGTCAACAGTATAAACACCTGCAAATGTAAAACTATGCACATTTATTCAGAGGTAAGGCCTATTGCACTCAGTGGGGTCTCCGTGCAAGTAAATGCACATGGGATTATCTGTCTGTTTGCTTAACAATTTATAGCCATTGCAGAACTCCAAAGCAGCTCAGAAACATCATTTAAGGCAATATACAATATGGGGTGGCAGTGAATAAGTGAGGCATACGATGCCTCTGCCACTTATAAGGAAACCGAAGGCCACTCAGAGGCAGCAGCCCCACCTCCCAGGAAGAGCATCATAGCAATGGGGAGATGAACCTGTTCTCAGCCAGAGAAGAAGTGGTCAGGCCAGTACTAACTTTCCCCTTCCACCTCCATTTCCTTTTCCTTTTGTAACACATCGATTGGATTGTGAGTTCATCGGTTAGGACCATGTAATCTTTTAATAAGACAGCACTTTGAAAATTATAGGAGCTTCGTAAGATCATAATAGTACAATTAGAAAAAAGAAGCAAACTAAAGCCAGCAGCGAAAGGTGAAACCAACAGCATGCTGAAATGCCCAGAAAAATGAGCCATTCAGGTCACCTGGGTCAGGGAGCTCCACAAGATGGTCACCACAGCTAGAAAGGTGTTCAAGATATCAGGTTAAGATGCATAAAATGCAACGCTTATTTAAGTTAAAAAGAAACTTATATAAAGGTTTGGATTTGCAAACAGAGGTTTGCATGCAGCAGGAAAATGTGGGTGTTTCCATTCAGGTTAATTGAGGACTGAGCTGCAATCTCTCTTCAGGAAGGTGAAACTTGAGAAGTCAGGTTCTCGTCTGTGGTGGAGTCAGTAGCAGCAGCAGCAGCACCTTCTCAAGTCCAGTTCCCTCCATGGGGTCTCTAGAAGTTACATTTGTGAGTAGGGGGTAGATGGCATATGCTCTTCAGAGGTCCGTTCGCCCCCTTATAGGGTGGGCAGTTTTGTGGGTGGGCCCCAGGCCTCCCTAGTAAACTGGCCTATCTCAGGCCAGATCATCTTCTTGCCACCAAATGGACCAATGGCGGCAAGAATTAGCTGGCATTCTCCTGGGTGCGGGGCCAACCGACCAATTGCGACCCTTGGCGCCACACCCAGGGAATTAGCTGGCATTCTCCTGGGTGCGGGGCCAACCGACCAATTGCGACCCAGGGAAAATTTAAATGTCTGGACTACGGGGCCTTTCGGCCTCTGTCTCACTGCGACAGTGGGTAAAGCCTACTCTTGGTTGGAGGGGGGGGTTGTAGCCTCTGACTGCCCCTCCATGGGTAAGGGTATCCTGTTAAAAGGATCTGGGAGGAGTGGCTCCTGTCCAATGCCCAGACAGAGGCTAGGGCCATACCACTCCTCCAACGGGGACCGCTTGGGGGATGCCCCAATTTGACATAGATCACAGGGCACCCCCACTGCCAAATTCACCCTTAGAAACACTCCCAGCATATGGGTGGGAATGACATGCACAGTTGGCCAAACCTCACATCTGTAACCAATAAAGTTGTGGCCGTATTTGATCCCAAACCAATATGCTGTGTGTTGTCTTGTTATTTGCACCTTGGGGAACAGGGTGGTCCCAGGGCCCTGAAACACAACATGTGCATGCATGAAATTAGTCTGAGGGCCACATAAAGTTTGAATAGGATTGGCGCATGCATGCTGCCATTTCTCTACACAGCAGCTGCTGAAAAATATATTGAATGGCTAACACTGCCACATCATCATCATCAGTTTATTTGTATACCACCTTCCATCTAAAAGGCTCCCAAAGTGATAAACATTCATTAAAAATACAAGCAATGAGATAAAGCAAAATAAAATGCAACAACATTTATAATTGCCAGGGTTGAAGAGTGCCCTAAAAGATATTCCAATCTAGTCTGTGTCTAATCCATTTTAATATAATATGTTGTTTAAAAACACTTAATTGCTGCTGTGTTTTTGTTGCTGTGTGTTTTAGCTTTTGGTAATTGTCTCATGAGGTCAGTGTTCTTTGAAAGGCTGGTTAGAAGTCCTATAATATTGTTATATCTCATTTTATTTTAATAACAAAATTGTAGGGCAGTGGTATATCCAGGTATATCCAGGTATATCTTTAATCAAAAGAACTAAAAGTCAGTGGAGAGCCTGCTACTGCAGGGTAAAGGTAAAGGGACCCCTGACCATTAGGTCCAGTCGTGACCAACTCTGGGGTTGCGACGCTCATCTCGCTTTATTGGCCAAGGGAGCCGGCGTACAGCTTCTGGGTCATGTGACCAGCATGACTAAGCCGCTTCTGGAGAACCAGAGCAGCACACGGAAACGCCGTTTACCTTCCCGCTGGAGTGGTACCTATTTATCTACTTGCACTTTGACATGGTTTCAAACTGCTAGGTGGGCAGGAGCTGGGACCAAACAACGGGAGCTCACCCCGTCGTGGGGATTCGAACCGCCGACCTTCTGATCAGCAAGTCCTAGGCTCTGTGGTTTAACCCACAGTGCCACAATGCAAATAGCCTATGCTAAAGATAATAGTGATAGTTGGCTGTGGCTCAGTGATAGAACACTTGCTTTGCTTCCAGAGGGTCCCAGGTTCAATCCCCAGAATCTCCAGGTGGAGCTTTTGAAGAAGCCCCTGCTTGAAAACCTGGAGTGCTGGAGCATGTCAGTGTAGGATCTACTGGTTGTCTTGTTAAGATTTCCCATTTTTATTGTAGAGCATTTTATTGTAGAGGTTTATCAGTGTTTGTTAGCTTCAGCTATATTACAGTGGTACCTCGGGTAAAGTACTTAATTTGTTCCGGAGGTCTGTACGTAACCTGAAACTGTTCTTAACCTGAAGCAAAGTTCTTAACCTGAAGCACTATTTCTGGGTTAGTGGAGTCTGTAACCTGAGGTACCACTGTATGGGCAGGTTATACATACCAGAAATAGGCAGCGTGAAATCTTCAGCAATGATTGAGAGCAGCAGCGTGTGCATGCCCTAATAAGACTCTGTTGCCAATCTGCGACCAGGACAGGTTTGAAGTTTAATGTGTTAATTCACAAAGCCCCAAACACGTTGGGTCCAAAGTATCTTAAGGAACTCCTGATTCCTTATGCTCTGCCTCGGTTGCTCAGCTCTTCTGATGGGCACTGACTTTTAATGGTCCCACATGCTCTAGCCTTTATTGGGAGCTGGGATTTTAGGGTAGCAGGCCCTGCCCTGTGGAACTCATTGCCAGCCGGGGTTCAGCAGGAGTCACCACTGCTCATTTTAGATGTCTTCTGAATCTGGGATTCTTTGCAAACCAGCTTTTAGTTATATGCCTGACATTTTTATTTTTAATTTATTTAATTTTCGTGATGTTTTTAAAAAGATTTTCGTATACTGCATTGTGATATTTTATATGAAATGGCAGTAGAGGTAGAGATAGATAGATAGATAGATAGATAGATAGATAGATAGATAAAAAGTGTCCTAATAAAATAGGAAGTGATTATGCAGCAGTAAGGTTGAGGTGTCTGAGAATCAAGTCATGTTCCCTTTTCCAGTGAGAAATTTATTGTTCTCATAATGAGCCATGCTGATATTGACAGGTTCTGCATTGCAATAAACATCCAGATATGGAGAGCCTTTTCCATGTGGTAGGAATACACCCATGTGCCACTCAAATGGAGAGCGTTATTAGCATTTGGAGGAGTAGCTTCCCCAGGGAAGGAGGAAAAAGCCCACCATTTCAGCTGTTACACAAAAGGAATAAAAAAAAACACAACCCTGGACAGAAGCACTGGAGAATATTCTAGTGGGAATAATCCCGCAATGGCAGGGGACCGATTTGGCTGCGCTAATAGGTATTTTCCACCCCCAGTTCCAGTGTCTACTGGTGTAAACTAAAGAATAGAAAAATAGTTTAGAAGTTAGTAGTGGAGACAGCATTTCAGTGAGGGCAGGGTGACAAAGTAGCATGGGGAAAGATTCTTGCAAGGCCCATGCTTGGATACAATCAAGATTAAATTGCAAAGAAATAGTGGTTTTCAAAAAGCATTTGTTAATGTGCACTTTTAATATCTCACTATAGCTACTGCATCATCAGTAATACAAAACAAAAATACAAAGAATCATGGAATAGAATCTTTGAGTTGGAAGGGACCCAAGGGTCATCTAGTCCAACCCCCTGCAATGCAGGAATCTCAGCCAAAGCATCCATCACAGGTGGACATCCAGCCTCTGCTTGAGAACATCCAAGGAAGGAGAGTCCACCACCTCTCGTGGGAATCTGTTCCACTGCAGAACAGCTCTTACTGTCAGAAAGTTCTTCCTGATGTTTAGTCGGAATCTCCTTTCTTGCAACTTGAAGCCATCGGTTCAAGTCTTACCCTCCAGAGCAGGAGAAAACAAGCTTGCTTCCTCTTCCGTGTGACAGCCCTTCAGATATTTGAAGAGGGCTATCATACATCCTCTCAGCTTCCTCTTTTCCAGGCTAAACAGACCCAGCTCCTTCAAGCGCTGCTTGTAAAGCTTACTTTCCAGACCCTTGATCATCTTGGTTGCCCTCCTCTGCACCCGCTCCAGTTTGTCAACATCCTTCTTAAATTGTGGTGCCCAGAATTGAACACAGTATTCCAAGTGTGGTCTCAATAAGGCAGAATAGAGTGGTGCTATTGCTTCCCTTGATCTGGACACTATACCTCGGAAGTTGAATGGGATCCATTCAACTTCCAAAAAGTTTGGAAACCAAAGTGTGGCTTCCTATTGCTTCCCAATTGCACAGGCACACCGAAAACAATAGCGGAAGCTGCACCAGACGTTCAGCTTCCAAAAAAACTTTGAAAATTGAAACACTCACTTCTGGTTTTCAGTCATTCAGGAGCCAAAACGTTTGACTCCCAAGGCGTTTGGGAGCCAGGGTATGACTACTTCTGTTGATGTAGCCTAGAATAGCATTAGCTTTTTTTGCTGCTGCATCACACTGTTGACTCATGTTAAGCTTGTGGTCCACCAAGATCCCTAGATCCTTTTCGCATGTACTGCTAGTAAGCCAGGTGTCCCTCATCCTATATTTGTGCATCTGGTTTTTCCTGCCTGAGTGCAGAACCTTAGATTTGTCTGTATTGAAATTCAAGCCCCCCAAAACCATTAGAGCTATGCAAGAGTTAAAATTTATAGTAATTCATTTGCCCCTTTTCTTTCTGAAAATAATAATAATAATAATAATAATAATAATAACAATAATAATAATAATAATAATAATAATAATAATATTTATATACCAGCCTTCATCCAAGGATCACAGGGCTGTTTACATCAGACACTATGTCCTTCCTTTAACCCTATGACTTCCCAATTTATGCAATAATCTTTGTTTCCCTCTGATAAAATATTGCAATATGTTGGCAGCTAAGATGCACACAAGAGAGAGAGAGTCCCTTTGTAATAATAATAAATAATAATAATAATAATAATAATAATAATAATAATGTCAGCCCCTCCCCCTCCCCATCAGCTTGCGGCTGGCCATACAGTCCAGGGTGTTTCCCCTCCTTCCTCTCCCTAGACTTTAATTGACAGCGAGAGTCTGATTGCCGAAACCAAGGTAAAGGGCTGAAGGTAGAGTGATCAGACCGCCATCCTGGTAATAAATCACCATAGCCCAGGTCATGGTTTGGAGTGCAAACGCAGTGTTCAATAAAGCAACACACTCCACCTTTCAGCTTCCAGCCGACCCCAGCTAATTGACCTCATTGTGGTCCCCCCATTAATCATTTTGGCACAAGAGGGCAAGAGGCAGCTGCACTGCATAGACTGATGTGGGAGAGAGAGAAGGCATGCAAGGTAAAAGGAAATCATAGACAATTCACCCTTAATTAACTCATTGGGTTTTCCTCTGCTTTGTTGCATGGGGCTGCTTTGGTGAAAAGGACTCGGTGAAAACAATAAGACACCATGTGGCCAGCATACATTTGGGAAGCCCCCCGAAGGCCCACTGCAGCACTCAAGAAAAACACAACCATGAATTGCTGAGAGTGGGTGAGCAACACAACAAATAGGGAGGGAGGATGTAAAGAAGTCATTGAAGGTCACTGATCTTAATGGCCAGAGGACTGCTAATGTACTGCAAAGGGGAAGGGCCACAACGCAGTGGCAGAACACCTGCTTTACATGCAGAAGGACTCAGGTTTGAACTGGGATAGAACCTTACCTGAAACTAAGCTGTAGGAACAGACCTGCCAAGGAAGCTGAAAAATATCTCCATGTGTGCGACAACGGTGGCGAGAGTTTTAATAGCACAAGGATGGAAGACTGAAGAAACCCCAACTAAAGAACTATGGCAAGAGAAACTGATGGACTATGCAGAATTGGCAAAATTGACTCATAAACTACAGGACAAGGATAACTGTGACTTTAAAGATGAATGGGAACCTTTTACAAAGTATTTAAAGAAACAACAAAGTGAACTGGGCTCCTTGGCAGGTTTTGAATAAACACTCACAATTTTTTTATTGACAATAACCAGTCAGATAAATGCAGAGAACAGCATCTGTAGAGAAACCAGAGATTGGAGCTGAGGGAAGTCAGGGGGGAGGGGAGGGGAGGGTGGGTTATTTTATGGGGGGAGGAATGGGGGGGAATCAAGGATGATATGTATTAAGACAATATGTTTTGTTTAAATTCTTAATAAATAAATAAAAAATTAAAAAAAGAGCCTTAGCTGAAACTCTGGAATGCCAATGCTTTTCAGTGTGGACAGTTCACACTTTAAAGTCCCACTATCTAAGTCCCACTTCCCAAAACAACATGCAAACCAAAACACAGCCCTTCTTCAAAATCCACACTTGCGGGCCCAGGCACAGTGGAGCCTCGGGCAGAAGGGTCAAGGCGTGATATAGCTGCAAGAAACAAAGACCAACTAACTGTGATTTAAGCAGAGCACAGCTTTATTGGCTACAGATGTCAGCAGGTTTCAGCATAGGAATCGGGTGTGTATCCTGAATCAACCAACCCTTCCTGGTTGATTAATTGGCAGGGTTAACTGCCCTTAAATAGGTAAGGACTGCCCCTATGACGTATATCATATCAGAGAGACCCCTCCAATATTACCATTTTTGAGGTGCTATGGCCCATCAACCTCTGTCTGGGAAGCACCCACATGGACTAGGCACACCTTCTTGCATGTACATGTGCAAAAATGTCTGCAAGAATTGAATTTTCATATGTACAACTGTGCACATGCATGAAGGCTTCCATTCTTCTGTGTGGTCAGGGTTCCAGATTGCCTGGAAGCCTTTGTGTGCACAGTGAATGTGTTCCTATAGATGTGCATGCTGGTTGTGCAACAGCAGGTAGTAGGGTTAGGACAGTCAGTGCACATTACATTGAGGGCATGACTGGGCAGTACAGTACTGCTCCAGCACTGGATTAACTCATGAGTAAAATGTCTGGGTAGCAATGGTGTAGCGTGGGTTGCCTCCACTCGGAGCTACACAGAGGGGTGTGCGGAAGGGAGGGAAACAGATGGAGTACGCATGCACATTCAACCGCCTAATGTCATCCACATCACCCAGGAGATCCCAGCTTCAGGGATAAGAAAAGAAGAGTCATTCCGTTGTCTGGAGAGGCCACTTCCTGGTTTGCATGGAGAAGCTGTTTTCAGTGGAGCCCAGCAACGGAAGCGCACAACTGTATTGAGGCAGTACTGGGTGTTGAAATTTTGCACCCCCTAACATTGTTGCAGCCGGGGCAACAACAGCTGTGCCCCCACTGCACCACAGCTGGGTAGGGCTACTGCCAGCAGCAGTTTTGGACCCAATGACTCCTATATCTCAAACCAATTCTTGATCCTGGTCAAAACAACCTATTTCCCTTAAAGAGGGCCAACATTTAATGAATTTAATGAACTGAATAAATATTTAGTCTGATAAGACATCTCTCTCCACCCCCAGCAAAGTGAACCCTGCTTGCCCTCAAGGAGAGACTGAAACACAATGATGGAACATACACTTTGTGTGTAGATGGTTCCAGGTTTAGTGCCTGTTGCCTCCTATTAAAGCATCTCAGGTAGCTGGACTAGGAAACTCTTCTGCCTTGGAGCTTGGAGAGCCACTGTGGGGCCATAGCGCATAGTATAAATGCAGACATTTTGCATGCATGTATGCAGTCATAGGAGAGTCACTGCCAATCGCAGTGTTTGACTGGAAATGGACCAGTGGGCAAATGAAACCAGGCAGGTTCACACATGCTCAAGAATTCTAAGCCTTGTAAATTGGCATGCATACCAAAGGCACAAATCTCTATGTAAAGGCAAGGAAAAGTATATATACAAGTGTGTGATTATTGTGATTCCCAGACAGCTGAATACCAGCTTGTGGTAGCTCAGAGGCAGGCTTTTTCACTGTTGGCACCTGCCTTGTGGAATGGTCTCCCTGCTGAAATATGCCCCCCCCCCCGTATTGGTGCTCCAATGGGTCTTGATGGCATACAAGCATTTCCCTAAACTCCTGACTTGACTCTCCTGCTTTGTTGTTTAAAATTTGATGCTGTTTTAATTAGCTTTAGCTATGGATGTTTTAATGTAGTTATTTTACTTTGTATTTTAACTACAGGTTATTACAGCTGGTCTTATTCTCACTGTTTTGCTGCTGGCTTTTATTTGTTTGTGAATCATCTTGACATTTCTTCTTGAAATGAAATAGTTTATGCATTCTTTTAATAAATACTAGTAATACTAATTTAGATGGTGATTGTTGTTACTCTAGATCAGGAATGGGGAACCTCAGGCCTGGGGTCCAAATGCACCCCTCCAGGTCTCTACACCCTCCTTGAGTTTGCTGTTATTGTTTTGCCTGACTGAAATGTGGCCTTTAACTATGAGAATGCCTCTGGCTTGCCTGGAAGGAGGATAGAGAGGGGTGTGTGAGTCTGTGTAGAAACTAATCTACTGCACAAAGGTAAAATTTATATTTGCTGCTCCGCTCACTTTTGCTTCTGGCCCCGCCCACCAATAACATGTGGCCCTCAGAATGTTGCATAGAAGGACATGTGGTGCTTTGTGCTGAAAAAGGTTCCCTGCCTCTTCTCTAGTTTTACAACAGTATAATAATATTTATGTGAACTTACGTAAATTAAGGTCCCTTTTTAAAAAAAAAAAATAACACACTGCTCTTTTTTTACAGCATAACCTTGAATTATATCCTAGCATGGGCCTCTGGACCTACCAACCCTTATTCTTCTTCCCCCAACCCACACTGAAATCTGAAGCAGTTCCTTTGGGGTTTGACCCCCCTAGTCACGATCCCCTGGAGCTGCACATACAATTTCTGACAAGTTGAAGTTAGCCACTGAAAGCTGCTCAGTTACCTGAGCTAGAAGACTCAGCTGGCGGGGGGAGAGTTGTCACATTTCCCAGCATGATAATTGTCACACTTTCCCAATTACATTAACGGAGAGATGCAAATGAGGCAGCCGCCTCCCGGCTTCCGCTAGGCCTGCGCTCTGGCCCCGGGTGGTGAGCAAGTCCCTCATCCCTGATCCTGCGCGATATGCAAGCTTGTATCTTATCACATCAAGGCCCCGATGTTCCTTTCCTGCCCTTGTTCTGTCACTCCTCACAGGGCATGAATTTTCGCTTCCTGTTCAGACACTAAAAGCGCCTAGCGTTAAGTAATCTCCCATACTTTGAGGCCACACGTGTAGATGGGACCCTGAAGGGAAGCAGTCCTCTGGTGACTGAGGAATTAAACAAGGAGGAACATACGCCAGCGCTTTCCATTTTCTTATTAATAGGTTTTGTGTATTGGGCTCCAAGGGGGATTGTCCTCACTTTGAATTGCTATAGGGAAAGCGTTCAAGCATTACTTGATGTAAATGGAAGAAAACTTGGAGAGGAATGGATAATTCTGTTGGAGACTCCCTCCCTCTCTCTCTCTCTCTCTCTCTCTCTCTCTCTCTGTGTGTGTGTGTGCATTAGCCTGAATTTAAAGAGATGTTGTATAAAGACAAACCATGTTGTATCATTTGCCCATGATGCACTAAGGATATTTGTAACTGGAAGTAAAAAAGAAAAATAGACAAGTGACAAGAACAGGAAGAGTTTCATGACAAGCTTAGATTGTAAGATCCCAGCTAGGGACGGGTGAATCTGTCAGTTTGGGTATCTGTCAGTTTCTCATTTTTGAAACCTTAAAATAAGATCTTTCAAATGTATTTATTTATTTTAAATGCACATGGAAATTCATCAGCATTTTAGTGTAAATTTACCCTAATATACTTTTTTTTTTATACAGTTTTACCTAAAATACTCAGCAGAGCAATTTCCCCCAATATAATGCATTCTGTATGTTATTTTCACTAAAACGTGCATTTTATTACATACTTTACCCCAACATATGTCTCTTGTGCAAACTGTTTGGCTGGAGAACTGCACTACAAAATCTGGTGACGTGTGAATTCTAATGATGTCTGTGTTTCAGTTTACGTATTTTTTTCGGCTAGTGTGAATTAGGTTACTTTACCTTTAAATGTAAATGGCATCAAATGTCTTTCTCCTCCTTCCCCCTCAAATGTAACCAAAGCGTGTATAACAATAGTCAGATCCTCTTCAGTAGTGAGGGGTGCAGCTAGTAATAAAGTAAAATAAAATATACATCTGTCACCTGACCATCTTGGAGCAGTGCTGGATGCGAAGGTGCTTACTGTGATACCTAAGGATGTGTTCAATGCAATCAGGCTTAGGCTCTTAGTCATTCTACTACATCAGCTCCCAGGAAAGGGCATAATGAGGATGGGACAATATCTGAAGCATGTCCAATGCTGGAAAAGGATCTGATAAATTCTGTTTTTCATAAGAACTTAGTTCTGTGCTCGCTAATCAACAAATCAGATAATTTGCAAATGCATAAAATATTACAGAGGAACACAGTGAAAGGTTCCAGTCTGTTTTAAAACATTGGTGGCAGGGGAGAATAGCAAGCTATTTTCTGCAGCTTTAATTTAGTGCTTCCTGTCCCAAATTGGTGCAACATACTTCAATGACTAGTTGCCATTAAGTTGTTGTTACTGTCACGGAGCATGTTTTAATATCCAATCAAACAATACTCATTTTAAAAACAAAGCTTCCAAAAGTAGATTTGCACAATAAATTGGCATGGATGTGAGTGCCAGTAATTTTCATGAGATTTATTTCCCTAACAAGGTTGCATAAGAGTGTGTGCAGCCTTAGGCATGCAGCCTTAGGAATTTGGTATTCTGTGCAGAATTTGGTATATCAGCTTTCATGTTTTAATAGAAAATATCATCCCCCTGGGTTAATTGAATTGAATTTAAATCTGGGAAAATGAGAAAATAGAAGAACCAAAACTTACAGACCTTTCCATCCCTAGTGAGAAGTATTTTAATGTTGGAAAGGAACCAAAAGGTCATCTACTCCAACCCCTATACAGTCGTACCTTGGAAGTTGAACGGAATCCGTTCCGAAAGTCCGTTCGACTTCCAAAATGTTCGAAAACCAAATCATGGTTTCTGATTGGCTGCAGGAAGCTCCTGCAGCCAATCAGAAGCCACAGAAGCCCCATCAGATGTTGGGGTTCAAAAAGAACCTTCACAAACCAGAACCACCACTTCCGAGTTTGCAGCTTTTGGGATCCAAAACGTCCAAGTTCAGGGCATTTGGGATCCAAGGTACAACTGTATAAGAATGAATATACAGTTAGAATAGAATATAAAAATATACCTATATAATGGTAATACTGTAATGGTAACAGTAATGAGCATGGTGCAATAAACAGTGAGCTGTAACTAATAATTTTCAGACTTATTATAACCCTAAAATATATCTACAAAGTTCCTAACAGAATATATAGTTCAGCATTATCTTGTATTTGGTAACAGTAGTACCAATAAAGGGCCTTCATTTTTTCAATAAACCAATTAGTAGGTTGTCTCCCTTCTCCTATCATAAATAGGTTTATAAGCATTATCATTTGTCATACCCAAAATATAGAAGTTTTATTGATTTCCAGTGTAGAATCACAATTACATAGTCCCCACCCCATTCCAACATGCTCCTCTTCCTCCCCTAGGAAGTTCAGCCTATTAAATTTTTGCCAAAGTCTAGTTGGTGATTCTGATGGATCCCATTCTTCGATATTATCATTTCAATATTTTCTAAGAGGATACCAAATTTCAGTCAAGTCATCTGTGTCTCTCGCATTATTTAGGTAGAAGAGACTTCTTGAGCGCATGACTGAATGTGCTTCCTTCAGCAGTACTTGAGAGTCACAATTAGATAATCCCATTACAAAATCAGATATGTCCATGTGAATATACAAGAAAGAATCATTCTGTTATTACTGTTTCAGCCAGGGCTTGCTGACAATAAATATGTGACTTTTGTGAACAGCTTGCACCTGAGAGAACAGATTAACTGGTCATCATATATGACCCGTGGCTAGAAGTATTGTATTTCTGTTTAGAGTAATTATTTTTCAAGTTGCATCTAGCCATAAAAATTAGCATATGCAAATACTATTTTGAACTGTGACTCTTTTTGGCAGTGTTGGAGTCACCTCCCTATTTAGAAGGGGGGCCTTACATCCCATAAACGCCATCAATTTCGGTGGGATGTGCTTCCAGGTAGACATGGTTAGGATCTCAGTCTTAGATCCCATAAACTCCATTGATTGACTCCTTTGCAAGAATGCTCAAGAGTGCAGGATTAGACTTTTCCATAGGAAGCTTCAGAGACATTTTCAGGCCCAGCCTTCATAACAAATGTTTCAGGATAAATTATATTCTGAAGTAATTTTCTCACAGTAGATATTGACACTTTCTCAAATGCAATCTCATCTCCTACTCCCTGGTGGCCATTGGTCATTTTAATGTTGAGAATGACTCGTCACACCTTTCAGCTGCCTGCCACCAGGCTGCCGATGTTCTTCTTGTTGTTATTTCCAACTGTATAAAACTGAAGTGACCAGAGAGTAACAATCATCTTGAATTCACATCCTACTTTGCATCCCAAGCAGCCTGAAAAATGCTGTGCTCCATTTGTCTTGCTGCTACAAAGGGAAGACCTGGCCCTCCAAGCACTTGGAGGCAGACATTCAAACAGCAAGAGAAACTACAGCCAGACAGCCCTAAACTAAATCTGCTGTTCTAAAGCAACACGTGTCATTTTTGCATTTTCGTATCCCACAAAAGACTAACAGCCAAGCTTTGCTGGCCTCCATTGGTGTTCTGCTGGCTGTTTGCCTGTGGAATAATGCCAACATCCCTCCTGGGGCACAGAGCTGCCCCTTCTGCCCACCACTGGTGAAAGCAGGCAGAAGTGATGCTGGAAGGATACTCACCAGTGGCAGGCAGTGGAAAGCTCCAAGCTGCCTCTTCACCTCCATGTTTGACTCTGGCCACCAGATGCCTAGGGCTGCAGGTCGCAGTGGTGGCCCCACTGCTCCATAAAGTCCTAACAGGCTTGAGATATTTCTAGAAAACACACAGAGGTAAAAAAGGATGTCAAGAAAAGTGAGAGTACTACAAAGTTTGCAAAAGATGGTGGTATTGTGCCTGATTGCAGTGACCCTGCTAACTAGCCAAACTATTGCAGCGATAATTTGCAACATCTTATAACAGCCCATGGACCCCAGCAGTTTGTATCATATTATTTTCTCAAAGATTCCAAAAACCAGAAGATCTTCTCCTGCACAGTACAAAAGGAGACAAGCAAATGATGGACTGTGCCATCAATGGTTGATATATTTAGCCTCAAAAGATGCATTTCTTATTTTTGCTGTAAATTGTTCAGCAAAAAGAATAATGAATCAACCCAACAAGAAACAGATTCAAAAGATTTGGAGAACACTGGAGCAATTCTGACTTCACATGGGGGGGGGGGATGTTGACAACTTAGAAAACTATCAGACCTGGGGAGAACATGAAAATCAATTGATGATGTTAACCAGCAGAAAATTAGGCAAGAAAAACCATATTCACGACAAATCTTGGAATGCTTGATTGTATGGGTCAGAGTTCTTGGCATGCAAAACGTGGCGATCTGAAAAGTTGTGCAATGCTAGCGACTGACATTTTTTTGAAGTTTGTAGAATATCTAGTCCTTTTTCATTGTATCATGAGTGAACATTTGTGCAGAGTTAAAGATCAAGAAACAATGGTTCACTACCTAGGAAAGATAGCCAAAATGAACCTATGAAGCTTCTAGCAAGTGCTATAAAGCAGAAAATACATGCAAACTCAGCCAATGAGATGTTGATGTGCCTGAAACTGAAATTTATAAGAGACTTAAATTTTAACATCACATTCACACGATTATTCAAAATTATTTGTGTGCTAAAGCATTTTCTTTTGTATTTGAGAAAGACAATCAAAAAACATTGTATTACTTATAATTGCAATTTAAAATAAATTTAGCAGTTAAAATTTTGTGCTTTTCATTTTTTTCTACAGGACACCTGTTTTTATAAGTTAGCAAAAAAAAAAAAAATTGAACTTGGGGGTGCATGTAGTTAGCCTAGCCTAGCACACAAAACAACCTGGCATTGGAGATGAGCTATAGAGATGGGCTCTGTGCTGGACTTCTGGCCATTTTGGAAGTGATGTTTCAGTTCATCTCTCCACCCTGAGTACCATACTACTGTTTCCATTGCAGCACAGAACTACCTCCTCTTTCCCTGTCAAAATATTCCAAATAGGATAATCAATAATGCCATCAAAACCAGTTATGCAAATTAACCAGATGTATGCAAATTTGCAGATGTTATTCCAACCAGATAGTTTGTTTGTGCGTGTGTGTTCCCCTGCTGGAAAAAAAAAATCAGAGATCGATGCTTTCTGGTTTTCTTGGTGCAAAGAATGACCAACCTTGCAAATGTTACCTCTGGCATACAGACTGAAGGAAAATATGATTCAATTCCTATTTAAAGGTGAACCTAAGTAATTTGCACTTCCTGAAACGTGGAGGAATTCAGTGTCATGTTATTATGATCATTCTGTCAGTGCAAACATTTCTGCTTGCCAGACAGAACAATCTCCCCTCTTCTTCCCCTGCACACTGTTCTGGGACCTCTGCTAATGCTTCAAGCCCAATTTTGGGGCACAGGGGAAGGAAAGGGAAGGGGGACAGGCCTGTTACCCTAGCAGGACTCATTGCAATATCTCCTGTTGGTGCAGCTGTTTACATAAATCTGTCCAACAGTGTATATAAAAAACACAGTAATCTTGCAGTGTTGTTCTCCATCCAAGTAATACATACAAAAATGCACATGAAAGGGCAAATTGTGCATAGAAATGTATACATATTGCTAAAAATAACATACAAAAATGCATTATATTATTAAATATTGCATAGGAAAAAAGTGTGTTCTGAGGAGAACTTTGCACAAAAATGTTGACAAATTTTCATGGGGACTTTTTTTTTTAAAAAAAAAAGGTAATGAAAAGGAAATTATAAACTGATGTGAAAATGTGGGGAACTGAACTTAAAACTGGGAGAAACTGAAAGAAAACCAATATCGATATATTTGCCCATCTCTGCTCTGATGTACTGTTATATCCAGAACACCCTGCTAATAACTCTGTTTGCAAAGAATGGTGGTTATATTGACTCTCGGGCAATATTAGATTTCTCTTTGGAGATCATTTTGTCTGTTTTTATCTGTTGTGTCTTTTTGTTACTCTACACCACTATACATTTTTTAAAATGCCCTAATTAAATATTTGTCAGGGGTGGGAGCCAGGAGCAGGAAACTAATAACTCACACTTCGTCAGTAGTGTTAATTCTTATTCAAAGAAATAAATAACTCAGGATGCCAGTCCTAGTGAGCACAACAAGTCTTCCTGGTAGCTCTTGCCCCAATGAGGCAGTTGTGAGGACTGATGGTTCCCACCTTCCCACTGCTTTCTAAGTCCTCTCCTCTCCTGGTTCCCAAGCAACTTGAGGCTCCTTCAACTTGCCTGTCTTTGCTCTGCATCCTTCATAACTTTTTGGCTTCTGGGAGACCAGGGGGGAAGGTAGCTGGTCAGTGCAGGGGGCAGAGACAGCCTGGCTTCCTCACCAGCCTGACTCATCACTGCCTCTTGGCCCCCTTCCTCTCCAGCCTCCACTTCTGACTCTGCTCTCTGGACTGCTCTCTGTCACAGATTCTTCCTGCTCACTAAACCTTGATACCTCCTCAGCTTCTGACACCTCCACCTCCCAGTCTTCTTCGTCTTCTTCCTCTGACCACTCATCGTTGCTCCACCACCAATTCCCTGGCTCTGAGCCTTCTTCCCTTGGGGGTTCCCTAGCTGGTGCCTCCCACCACTCCTCTGCGTCCAGCCAGTCCATGACAACATTAGCCCTGCCTCAACCTAATTCAGGACTGCATCTGGGACAGGTGGGTGGTCTCCAGGCTGGCCAGATTAGGGGGTCCCAGATCAAGATCATAGATCAAATCAGGAGAAAGCTTTTTGAATTTTTAATCTATTTTAAATGTTGTATCATGTATGTTTCTATAATTGTAAGTTGTTTTGAGACATGTTTGTAGTACGCAGTGAACAGATGCAATAAATAATAATAATGTCATGTAGAACCAACACAGTAAACTTCAAAAGCCTAGCTCACCTCAGCATTCTGACTGCAGCAATGTCAAGTACTGCTAGACTCTCCATTTGCTATCCTCAGGACTCCATGATGTCCATATCTAAGTTTGTATTCAGAACAGCTTTGTTATATCTAGATATAACACTATGATACAGACAGCTCATCTATCTACCTCTTGCAATATTGTCTATCAATAAAAGTAGATCAGCCTTTCCTAGCCTGATGCTCATCAGCTGCTATGGATTAAAATTCCCATCAGCCTTACTCATCATGACCAACTACCAGGGCTGATGCCAGGAACTGACAGGGCTTTGGGGAGTGTGTGACCGGGGGGCGGGGGGGCGGGCAGGCAGAGGTTAATCCAGGGGAAGGGATCAGCATTTATGGGGTTTTGTTAAACCCACTAGTCAGGAGCCAAGGCTGGAGGAAGGGGAAGAGTCTAAGCAGTTGGAGAAGGGAGGGAAGTCCAGAATGTGTCAGAAGAAGAGGAAGAGACTGTTTCTGAGAGGGGTGGGCCAACAGAATCCCCAACATACCCTTCCCCACTGTTTCCAAGGACCCGGAGGGGCTGAAAGAGGCAGGCACAGCTGCAACTTCCATTTAGAAGAAGTTGCAGGTCGCTTGCACATGCCCTATCAGGTAAGGGTACTTAAGTCCGGATGGGGGCATGCTCACATATGGGGGAGCACCAGGTTGGGGAAGGGCAAAATAGGGAATACCATCCTATAGTAGATGGACCAAAATGCGCACCATCCTAAGATTGCACACCATTCTTCTTTAGTCTTGAATGTGAAACAGGGGCATCATTTTCACATTCCAGAGATATTTGTAACTTCAGTGTTTGGGCCTCATAATCAGGGGATTGTGTGAAATTTTTTTTTTTTAAAGCATCATATATTTCATTATTTCTGGTCAAGCAAATCGTGAAGAGTAATGGATGATGACTCTGCCCTTAAGAGGGCCCAAGTTATTAGCCTAATGCACAGAGAGGAGCGCTGCATTAAGGCATTAAGAATCAAAACAATCACATTAAAGCTTGACAGCATAAGCACGAAACAAAAGATGAGGACTGTAATATAAACCATATGGCTTAATAGCTAATACTCAATTTAAGCAACTCTATTAAAACAGGTCTTCCGTGTTCCTTTAACATCAATATTTGTGCCTCCCTCTATTTCTGCTCCTTCTTTTTATAGTCCCCCCACTCACTCGTGAAGTTCCCAAAGCTACTCCTCCCCCTCCAAAGTCCAAATCATACGTCAAACCAATTAAGCTGACACCTTTGTAATAAATGAGGGTTGTCAGTTAGTCTCACTTGAGACCCAAACTCTACCTAATATTACTCAATATGCAGATGTTTTCTGTCTGTTTCCTTTAGAGAGGGAGAGAGAGAGAAGTGCATGTTTAAATGGATTAATGATAAATTGGTGAAACTGGGAAGGGGAGATACTTGTAGTGTGAAAAAAGTGTATTCAGCTAAGTCCTGCTCTGAGCAAACCCATAGAAATTAATGAACCTAACTTAGTTATGTCTATTCACTTCAGTGGGTTTACTCTATGACTGAGTCAGGTGCCATTTGTTAATTTACAAAGCCCTGAGCACCTTCGGTCCAGCATACCTGAGGGACCACCTTATATCGCACGGAGATCATCTGCAGGAACATGACTGGTGTCATTCCCCGAGTTGCTGATTCTCATCTGACAACAAGAAGAAACTGAGCCTTCCATGTCCTCTGGAACACCCTGCCGAAAAAAAGAGGATTCAGCAGGCGCCTTCTGTTTCAACGTTTTCTTCCCAATCCTTTTTAAGTATTATTTTCAATACTTGGTACAGATATGACATCCAATATCATAAACTCTCACAGCTGAGACAGAATGTGCAATGTAAGGTAAAATAAAGCAGGCATGGGTTGTGTTCCTATCAAACCCATGATCAGAAATGCTTAGGAATTGCATCTGACTGGAAAATCAGAGGAAGCAATTTACCATCTTGTTTGTTAATATAAACAATGAAAGGAGTATCAGGTAATGGAGAAAGTTTTCTGCATTTTAGCTCCTCCAGGCTGTCTGTTGTGCCTGTCACCTTCTCTGCCACAGCTAATGGCCAGATTCTGTCCACCCCCCATGCAGAGTAAAATGCATGTGGTCCCTCTAATGCTAAGAAAGAACATGATTAGATCTGTATACAACAGGGGATGTGGACATCAAAGCCAACCCAGGGCCCATAGGAATAAGTCATTGCACTACAGTGGAGACATCCTGGAGTTTTCTTTCCCATAACACCTGGTTAACTGAGTTCTTTCTCACCCCATGTGGAAGGAGTTTCCCACTTTGCAGTCCCAACACTTGGCAGATAGATTTGACTTTTAAACACCTGCTGAAAACTTTTCTGTTCCACCATGCTTATGCAAGCAACTGGTACATCCTTCTAGCTGATTTTAATTTTTCATTGTTATTATTATATGTTTCATGCTGAGGGGTGTCGCTGCTGTTTCTTTCAAAGGACAGCAAAGGGACCCTGAGGATCATCTAGTCCAACCCTCTGCAATGCTGGAATACGCAGCTGTCCCATATGGAGATAAAACCTGCAACCTTGGCGTTATGAGCTATCACCAAGCTCTAACCATCCAGTCTGTGGTGCTTTTTGTACTCTTTATTTTAGATCTTGATGCGATTTGTGTGGAAATTGTTCAGTTTGGTGGTGTGTTTTTTAATGTTTTGTTTATGACTACTTTTGTTATGTTGTAGTTATGTGTTTTTCATGTTGTAAGCTGCCTTGAGCATGACTTGAACTGAGGAAAGGCAGCATACAAATAAAATTATGTATGTTATGTACAATAGCTGGAAACCACTCAGATATTATTTATCAATAATTATATATATATATCAATACACGGGGAACAAAGGAAGCTCCCTCATAGTGAGTCAAAACATTGGTCTATCTAGCAGGAGACACTGGCGGTTCCTCCTGGGACCTTCTGCATGGAGAGTTGGTGGTCTGCCACCCTTCCCTACTCTGAGTAGGATTAGCACTGAATACCTCCTGTTGTGTGAAAAACAAGTTCCCAGACATGTGAACAATACCGTCTTCTGTGCCTTCTTGACCATTTTGAAGTTGTTTTCTGGACCACACACTCTCCCCCACCCACACACAACACACACCAGATTGGAAAACTGGTGCAATCCAAAGTCTCTCCCGGGGATTCCACTGAAGTACAGAGTAGGAAAATGACACAAAGCAGAAAGCAATGTTGCAGGATGAGAAGAGAACAGAAAACATGAAATGTGACAGACCTTAAACCTCCAAACAAACAGTTTGGCAGGAGCCCCAGTTCAGAAGATGGAGTTGTGCCTCTGCTTCTAGGGTGGTTTTCAGACCACGTGTGATTAATAAGGCAGGGATGTGTGAGCAAATGGTTTGTAATAGTCACTAGTCACCTATAGATGTACTGTATATTGTTTGTTATGCTACTTTGCAAACTATTCACGTTTGGAATAATTTTATCTATATCCCATGGGCATCTTGTTGGCCACTGTGAGAACAGACTAGATTAATCTTTGGCCTCATCCAGCAGGGCATAGCGTAGGCCAAAGATTCATCTAGTTCAGCATCCTGTTCTCACAGTGGCCAACAAGATGCCCATTGGAAGCCCCAAATCAGGACCTGACAACAGGGGCATAGCGTGGGGGGTGCCAGAGGGGCCATGACCCCAGGCATGGATTTGAGGGGGCATGAAGCAGGCACCCCCACGCAGGTGCCCCCATTGCAGCCTGGCCCAGCACTCCTCTCCCGGGCATTGGAGGAACCAAAGTCTACAGAGAGGAGCACCGAGCTGGGCAGCACTGGGGGCGCCTGCTTTGCACCCACCAAGGGCTGCGTTGGCTGGCCAGGCTCCCCTCTGTGCATTTGGGTGAGCAAGCATTGCAGCATAGCCCTGCTTGGTTCTGGTGTGGGCGCTCACTTCAGCAGTGCGGATGGCGAGGGTTGAGGTGCCGTGGCAGGCTCCTTCACCCCCTGCACCGCACCTCCCGGTCTGTGTGCCCACCCTCCCCTGGCATGCACACTCATGTCTGCCTGCCCTGGGCATCAGGAACTCATGCTCTGCCACTGCCTGAGAGCATCAGATTCCCAGTGACTGGTATTCATAAGCATGCTTCCACCAACTGTGAAGAGAGAACCTAGTGGTTAACACCCACTGATGGGCTTCCCTCCATGGATTTATCTAATCCTCTTTTCAAAGCTCCCCAAGTTGGTGGCCATAACTACATATTGTGGGAGAGAATTCCATAGAGAAAACATCTTCTCTCATAATAGCAATAGAACACAGGGACATCCAATGAAGCTGAAGGTTGGAAGATTTGGGATAGTCCAAAGGAGGTGATTTTTCATACTGTGCATGGTTAAACTATGGAACTCACTCACACAAGAAGCAGTGATAGCCACCAACTTGGACAGCTTTTGAGCAGCCTTTCTCAACCTGTGGGTTCCCAGATGTTGTTGAACTACAACTCCCATCACCCCTAGCTAGCAAGGCCAGAGCTCAGGGATGATGGGAGTCGTAGTCCAACAACATCTGGGGGCCCACAGGTTGAGAACTGCTGCTTTTGAGGATTAAACTAGTTCATGGAGAGTAAAGCCATTAGTGGCTACTAGCCATGATGGCTATATAGAACTTCCGCTGTAGGATTCAGTAAGCCTCTGAATACCAGTTGATGGGAAGTGCAGTTGCAGAGAGTGCTGAAAACTGCTTTAAGGCTTCCCGTAGGCATTTGGTTGGCCTATGCTTAGTAAGAGTCACCCCCCGGAAGATGATGCAGTCATTGGGCATTGTGGTACCAGTGACCTCACAACACTAGAGGTTGCTGCACACATACTGTGTGGTAAGGAATATGGTGCCATGAAAACAGAATACTGGCTTTTCTTATGTTCTTAGAAGATATATGAATCACATGCTTGCTTTTTGTTTAGAAAGAGCAGCCATGGGAGTGTGGGAGGAAGAGATGTGTCCAAGTGTGTCCCTGTTTTCCAGAAAATTATGAAAGCCATCCTGGCTCCCAATTTGATCCTGGAGTGTCGTGATTTCCCCCGCTAGTGCACCCCCACCGAACTCAGGGAGGATGAGCCAGCACTCGTCCCAAGCAATCAGGGCAGCGGTTGCAGCAGCTGCAGATGCAAGGAGCCTCCCATTGCCTCTCCATGGCTGCTGCTGGCCTCCTCCCTTCAGCAGCTCATTGCTCTCTGCACTGTTTCACCATTGAAAATGTACCCCTCCCTGAATATACCATTGTAGCTAAACTGCTTGGGAAAAGGGGGGGGGGATCCATTACCACCCTTGGCAATGGGAAGCCTGTCACCTGAATGGTGACCATAATGATGTTTCTTCCTCAGGTTTGCAGGATCCATTAGAGGGGTCAAGGCGGGGACTAAGACTCAATTACTGGTAGTCAAAGGTAGCCAACATGGGACCTTCCAGATAATGTGAGAGTACAACTCCCATCATTCCTGATCATTGGCGATGATGGCTGTGGCTAACAGAGGATGTAGTACAAACAACATGTGGAAAGCATCACATTGACTACCCCTGATGTCAAAGCACCTGCATTGTACACAGCCGAAAGAAGACACTCCTTTTACCCACATTTTAAATAAGCTAGATGGGGGCAGGGAGAGAAAAAGGAAGAGCAAAGGGAGAGCGCAGTATAGCAGCTTGTGCTCTATAACTTATTCCAGGCATTTATAATTTACAAAAAGTAGCCTAACCTTGGTTACTTCACTTGAATTCCGCCCCCACCCATCCCTCCTTATTACGGCTTTCCTAATCTTGCAGTTGGCGAAAGTTGCCAAATATTGTCAGTTTCCAATATTAATTGGTGATCTCCTCTTTGATGAACTACAAGTAAGTAAGAAATAGATTCTCGCTTACCTACTTTCTGGAGCAATTCAAAGCCCACCTTGGTTTCTATGTACCTTTGTGCCATAGAGAATGGTTAGGAGCTGAAGGTTTTGACACTGACCCAGACACACACATAATAAATAGCATTTCTCCCTGGGATGATTAAAACCAGCTGGCCAAAGCAAGATGGAGGAGAACTTAACGGGAGAGAAATGAATTAAAGATAAAGTTAAAAGATGTGTGTGTGTTTAAACATTTCCTAAGTAACCAAAGCTGTTTTTCATAACTAAAATCCAGAAATTCTTGCTGGAAGGCCTGGCCAATTTTTAACTACCCCTCAAAACATGGAAAATATCTGATCTTTTATTTGTTTCTAAGAGACCGGCTATGCCAAAACATTTGCTGGCTTCAAGACCAAACAAAAAAGGGGGGGGGGTATAATTTTTTTGCAGTAACTCCTTCACATACCATCAGCTGAGCCAACCTGTATGTTATATTAAATGTTTGGTCATATATATATACATGTATATAGTATATAGTATATAGTATATAGTATATAGTGTGTGTGTGTGTGTGTGTATAGTGTGTGTGTGTGTGTGTGTGTGTGTGTGTGTGTGTGTGCTGTTAAACAACAGTTGTAGGGGGGATTAGGATTGGGTTCACAGCATGCTGCAGTCCCAGCTAACCCCACCACCAACTCCAAGTTGCTGTAAGCTGTTAGAACCACTTACCAGCATACCAAAGCTCCAGTTCTGAAGGCCTTCTCTAGTAGCTGATATATTAAAAAAACACACAAACATGCCAAATGCCTTAAATGCAGTCATGCCTTTAACTGAATGCATAATTTCACCCATCATCTTGCTTTGAAAGTATGAGTAATTCATAAAACTAGTGATGGAACACTTCATTAAACCAGGTACAGAACAATTAACATTGTAGCTTATATTCAGTATGGTGACTCCTTTTTAGAAGCCTCTTCTTTTCAGCAGAAGTTTCTGTAAACAGAAGTGGGAGGGATGCATTTTTTTGTAAATTCCTCCTTTACCCCTGCAGCCAACAAACACACCACGTTCCACCCGGTTCCAGAGGGTCTCTCAGCTTTTGGGTGGAGGGGGGTTTCTAAGGAAAATGGGGAATCAACACAAGTAGCCTTTCCCTGCTTCCATTAATGAAGTCCGTAATAGGTCAAAGAGCCTTCCATAATGAAACATAAAACATTAAAAACTTCCCCATGCAGAGTTGCCTTTTAAATGTCTTCTAAAAGTTGTGTAGTTCTTTATCTCCTTGACATCTAATGGAAGGATGTTCCTCAAGACGGGCACCACTACCAAGAAGGCCCTCTGCCTGGTTCCCTGTAACTTCGCTTCTTGCAGTGAGGGAACTGCCAGAAGGCCCTTGGAGGAGGACCTCAGCGTCCAGGCTGAACGATAGGAGTAGAGATACTCTTTCAGGTATATTGGGTTGAGACCGTTTAGAGCTTTAAAGGTCAGCACCAACACTTTGAATTGTGCTCAGAAATGTACTGGGAGCCAGTGAAGATCCTGTAGGACCAGTGTTATATGGTCCCAGCGGCTGCTCCCAGTCATCAGTCTAGCTGCTGCATTCTGGATTAGTTCTAGTTTCTGAGTCCCACATAGCCCCACAGAGAGCTCACTGCAGTAGTCCAAGTGGGAGATAATTGGAGCAAGACAGTCTGTGGGCAGGTAGGGTCTCAGCCAGTGTGCCAGATGGAGCTGGTAGACAGCTGCCCTGGACACAGAATTGACCTGCGCCTCCATGGACAGCTGGGAGTCCAAAATGATTCCCAGGCTGCCCACCTGGTCCTTCAGGGGCACGGTTACCCCATTCAGGACCAGGGAGTCCCCCACACCCGCTCGCCCCATCCCCCCAAAACAGTGTTTCTGTCTTGTCAGGATTCAGCCTCAATCTGTTAGTTGCCATCCATCCGCCAACCGCCTCCAGACACTCACACAGGACTTTCACCACCTTCACTGGTTCCAATTTAAGTGAGGTAGAGCTGGGTATCATCCACCCAAACCCCCTGATGATCTCTCCCAGCAGCTTCATATAGATGTTGAAAAGCATGGGAGAGATGACAGAGCCATGAGGCACCCCACAAGTGAGAGCCCAGGGGTCTGAACACGCATCCCCCAACAGTAGTTTCTGGACATGGCCCAGGAGGAAAGAGCGGAACCACTCCATAACTGTGCCCCAACACTACACTGTGCTGACCCTCAAAAGATCTCAGATAATTTCCCCAAATTTTCAAGGATTCAGAAACACACACACTTACACACCTGTCTCTGTTGCCCAACTAACAGCATGCCAGGGCACTAAATTCCCAGGAGGCCCATGGTAAAACTACATTTCCCATGCCCCCCGGTTTATGTTAATCAGTACATTAAGGTGATGCAGAAGGAACCTTCCTCCTGCCATATCCTGATAGGCTATTGTTGTTGGTCCAGCCAGCCCTGCTGCTTGAAAGGGAAGAAAATGCAATGGTAGGGGTGAATTGAAGGCTGAGAGCTTTAGGGGAGGTAAAGGCCGACAAAGATGGAGAGGGGAAGGAATTCTTCTCCATGTCAAATTTTAATCTGAGCCAATGAAGAGTTTGGGGAGTTTAAAAGATGACCTCATTTTTAGGTGGGCCCCTGAACTTCAGTTCTGACCCTGACTTGGGCAAACTCCACCACCATCCCAACTTAGATCTCCCCTTCCCTGCCATTTGGGTTGGATGGAGATTTATGCAAGCTGTACCTGGCTGTTGTGTGGCATATGAGGTTTGGGTGTGCTGAATGAGTGCAAAACTCCCAGCATAGAAGCATCTGGGAAAGTGTTGCTAATTCTCTAGATCAAATCCATCAGGAGTCACTGAAAAATGGTGGCTGAAGAAAAAGAAGAGAGAATAAAAATATCACGTTAACACAAGAGCGTTGATTCCACCAGGGAAAACAGATTGTTCTCACAGTCTCTGGGTGCCATGTTGTCACCGCATCCACCAATGAAACAGCATCACTTTCAAAGCATAATGAAGTACAAAAGCTATTTAAATCAGACAGCAATAACTCCTTCACTGCACCACCCACCAGATAGCATGAAAAACTAAGACTGCAAAATAGCAGAGCTGAAAAGAAACTCACAAAATGTCAGGACTATTTTAAATAGCAATTGGTGCAGTGGTACTATATAATGCTGCTCTTTAGGTGGGTGCTGTGCATGTGCATGTTATATATAATAATAGATCAATATTGCTGCCCACATTTTTGGATTTGCCTTGGGGGTATGGCCATCAAGCTAAGCTCCTGCACTTCAGGTTATGCCGCTATATCAGCCTTTCCCAGATCACAGCAGTTCAACTTTCCATACCAAGGATCAACTTTTCATACACTCCAGGATCGAGAGTGGGCCGCAACATGGAACCTGCAGGCCCCACACTGTCTTGTCACACAGGGCAAGATGCGCCAAGATGCACGCAATGCACCAAGCCCTCACACTGCCTTCCCAAAGATGGCTGAGTGAGGCACCGGGCTTTGGGAAGGAAACACAAGGCTCTGGCAGGGTCCTAAAGTGCTCCTTCCTCCTTGCCAAAACTGGGAATGCTCTAGCTAGGCTTTTGGAAGGAGAAAGGAGGACTCTAGGACCCTGTCAGAGCCCACACACCTCCTTCCCAAAGCTGAGCACCTGGCTTTGGGAAGGCAGCATGAGGGCTGGGGAGGGGCATGTCAAATGTTGCCAAGGGCCACCCAAAAAACCTGAGGGTTGTATGTGGCCCTTGGACCATGTGTTGGACCACCCTGCTCCAGATAGTTCAGACTCCAACTCCCATCAGCCCCAGCCACCCATGGCCAGTGATCAGGGATGATGGGAGTTGGAGTCCATCAACCTTCAGAGGGCATCAGGCTAGGGAAGTTTCCACTACACACTTTTCTATAGTGTCATTGTAATTAGAGATACTTTCATGATTCTCCTTATTTGTATTTCCCAAACAGATTTTGGAATTCTGAATTATCTGGCCTTGCTTCCAAAGTGGAGTTGATGCATTCAGAATTTCCACAGTTCCATTCCCCTTACCCTTATATTCTGAGGATAGTGAAACATGGAATTCGTTTAGTTCCTTCATTCAGTTTTCCGCGCCCCGTATTACCAATGTGTATTTATAAATCAGTGCAAAAAGCAGCAATCCTGATGTGATTGTACGCTTGCTCATGGTATTTACTGATGTGCACGTGTCCTTGATGTGCAATGATAAAACACATTTTTAAAAAGGTAATGTGCTTGTGTATATGGTTGCATCTCAATTCTTTTTGTATGTTGTTTTACCACCATGTAGGCTTGCAAATTCATATTAGTAAAACACTACACACAAGAAAGGAAATTGATACAGCTGTAAGTACAATCCCATCCACAGTTTCATCAATGCAGTTTTAACAAGCAGTGGTGTAGTGGGAAACTTTGATGTGCAAGAGCTCTTCAAAATACACCCCCCATAGCCATGCCCCCTAGTAGAGGCCCCAATATACAGTGTGGTGTGCTGATACATTATTATACACATACACAACACATAGCATACCAAATTTATTATTATTAGCATAACCACCTCTCCATAGTTCCCTGGGAATAAGTTCCATTGAACTTACCATGATTACTATTTCTCTCCTCTTTGAATGTTTGGTACTCTGCTCTAGTAAGGCATCTTCCAAATCTTCAGTCTGGCTTGGCAGTCTATAGCAGAAACCCACAATAAGGTCACTGTTGTTTCTCTCTCCTACAATTTTTACCCATATACTCTCAATCTGCTTTCCATGCTCCAGGGCATGGATTTCTTCACAAGTGTAGACATTTTATTATTTTTATTATTTTATTTATTGAATTGATACACACACACACACACACACACACACACACACTTCTCCTCCTTTCCTGTTTGGTCTATTCCTTTTGAACAGGTTATACCCCTCAATTCCTACATTCCAGTCATGAGTCTTATCCCACCAGTTTCAGTAATGCCTACCAGGTCGATGATGCCTTGGAACTGTCTGGCAACATGATAACATTGATGGCCTATGAGATAATATGTGTTATTTATTACAAATAATATGTAGTCAAATGACTAGGCAGTATAAATGAGTATAAAGGATACAGAGAGTGTTCTAAACTCTGATCAAGGGCTGGAAGGCATGCTCAGAAGCTGAACTTTTGCCCATACTTTTCCAGAGGTTTCTTGCAAGACTTCAACCATCCAACATCCTATCTTCTTCCTCCTCCAAATTCTATGTCCACCTGAACCCTTTCCCAAAATGAGGAAATGCCATTGAAAAAGAAAGGAGTCAGACTTACATGTGCTAATTAGGCATAATAGTCATCATTTAAATGAACCTGCAAAGCATCCCTCCATTGTAGAAAAGACTGACCAGCTGTCCTGTGCCTGCTCAGTCTGTAATCCAGTTGCTATTGATGGGCTTTGTCCTTATTAAGGTTCTTTATCTTTACCTCAGACTCAGTTCGAAGGGTACCTTCAAATAGTTACTATTTCAAATGGTGGAAAAAATAGATTTGATTGATATATGGAGGGCCAAGCACCCATTGGACATAGAATTTACCCTTATTCAAACACTAGTGACTCAGCAAGCTGAAGTGCATGTCAAAAGAAATGTCTGTAAAAGTTTAAAAAATAGAAATTCACCCGAGAACTATCTAGGATCATAACTCAATATTGCTGGAAATTAGAGGAGGAAAAACGTTCTCTTTCAGATGGAGACTGAATAAATGTTTGCTAGACAACCAGGAAATATTAAATAAAGGTGCAGAAGTATTAAAGGATTGTTTTGATATAAAATTAAATCAAGATACAGACTTAAATGGTATATGGGATGCAAGTAAATCAGTAATGAGAGGTTTCTTTATTCAGCAAAATGCTTATCAGAAGAAGAGAAGAGAGCAAAAGAAATTAGAAATTATGACTGAACTGGTTAAAAATGAGTGAGGATTAGTGAAGAGCCCAAAGTAAGAATCAGTAAAACATAAATCAGGAAATAGAATGGAAAATTAAAATCTTGAAGCAAAAACAATTCAAATTTGCAAATAAAGCTAGAAAATTACTAACTGGGCAACTAAAGAAACAGCAAGAGACGAGTATAATAAACAAATCAATATTGACAGAAAGATGACAGATAATTCAAAAGAAATAAGAGACCAATTTGTAAGCTTTTATACAGAACTGTATTGATCAAAACAAGGAAATGGAAGAAGAAATAGAAGAAATGGAAAAAAATATTTAAAGGAAGTAACTTTATTTAAGATTCCAAGGGGGTGGGGGAATTCAGCCTAAATAGACCTGTAACAATGATGGAATTACAACAAGTGATCAACCAGATGAAATTAGGTAAAACACAAGGTCAGGATGGATTACCGGCAAAGTATCAAGACTGTTTAATGCAACCATTAAAAGATACCATAAAAACAGGAAACATACCAGATACATGGAAGAATGTATATATTACACTGATCCCAAAACAGGACAGTGATTTGACTTTAGTGAAAAATTATAAGCCAATCTCCCTCTTAAGGTAAAGGACCCCTGACCATTAGTTCCAGTCGCGGATGACTCTGGGGTTGCGGCGCTCATCTCGCTTTACTGGCCGAGGGAGCCAACGTTTCTCCACAGACAGTTTTTCCGGGTCATGTGGCCAGCATGACTAAGCCGCTTCTGGTGAACCAGAGCAGCACACGGAAATGCTGTTTACCTTCCCGCCAGAGCGGTACCTATTTATCTACTTGCACTTTGATGTGCTTTCAAACTGCTAGGTTGGCAGGAGCTGGGACCGAACAACGGGAGCTCACCCCGTCGCGGGGATCTGAACCGCTGACCTTCCGATCAGCAAGCCCAAGGCTCAGTGGTTTAGACCACAGCGCCACCCGCGTCCCTAATCTCCCTCTTAAATAATGACTATTAACTCTATGCATCAATATTAGCGAATTGGCTTTAAAATATTTTGAAGGATTTAATTCATGAGGACCAAGCTGGTTTTCTTCCAGATAGACAAATGAAAGACAATGTAAGAAATATAATTGATAAAATTGAATACCTGAAGGTTAGAAATGAGAAGCAAGCCGTGCTAATATTTTTGGTGATGCCAAGAGGAAGGTCATAAACACATTCTTGCTGATGGAACCCCACTTTTGAAACCCAGTTTTTATTTCAAACAGGGTTTTTCTGTTTTGAAATGAAAATTTCTAGTTATCATTACAGCTTTTAGAAAGCCCATTCTAATACCTTCTACCTTTGAAACACTTCTTGTGGATAATCAAAGGAAACAGTTAGAATTTAGTAAGAAGCATACAACCTGTGAGTTAGAACTGGTTTTTGGCTAACTGGGTTGTTTCATTAAATATAAAAAGAACAGCTCAGTTGTTTCCAAGTCCAATTCTTGGACTTTGTCATGCTTTGAGTGAACACAATGGGCAGGAATCTCTCCTACAATCCCCCCTAAGTCCCCATATGTTCTTCACGCACCCCCTCCTAAGAGCCTCCATCTCTTCCCCAAGCCAGCCAAACCTCAGATGGCTGCAGTGGTGGAGGCACTGGGAAGACTTGGAACGAGCAGGCATCAGGGATCCTGGGAAAGTGAGCTTTCCTAGGGGCCCCAATTGGCCATGTGCTCTACCACAGAGTTATAAACCGTTTCTATAAACACAGTCCAGAATGATGAGCTTCTATAACCATGGAAGTAGGGATGAACAAATCTGTCAGTTTCAGTTGTTCTTAGTTTCTGGTTTTCCCAACCTTAAATTCTCAACCTTAAATTCAGTTCTCCATATTTCTGTAGCAATTTGCATTAGAAAAAAAATCTCCTGAAAATTCAGTAGCGTCTTAATGTTAATTTTTCCTAATAAGCATATTTTGTTAAGTTTTGACAAATATAAGTCATGTTATGTTATTTTCACGAATAGATACATTTTTATGCATACTTTTCGATAATGTTTGCACTTTTGTACATATTATTTGGTTGGAGAACTGCATCACAAAATTCAGAGCATGGCAAATTTTGAAGGATATCTCTGTTTCGGTTTGGGTATTGGTTCATTAAATAATTTTCATAAAAGTGCAGACAAAATTGATTTTCTCTCCTACATCTAAATGGAAGGAAAGGTTCATGTATGCACACACTCCAGGTACTGAAAAACAGGTATACGATGTTGCAACTTGATATATGGTAGTGGCAAAAATGCCAATCCAGGGGACAGGTTCAGATCCTCATTCAGCCATAAAGCTCTGGACCAATCACTTTCTTCAAGCTAACCTACCTCATGGGGTTGTTGTGGAGATGAATCAAATGCGGTCCCTCAGCTCCTTGGAGGAAGGGTGGGATATTTTTTAAAAAGTGAAAATAAATCAAGAACAGATGTTGCAGGGTATTTATAAAGTCTCCAAATTTTTGTCCAACTTGGAGCCCTAGAACTTTTATAAGACAATAATCAGTCAGCTTTCTGCAGGCTTCCTTCCCTCATCCTTCCCTTATTCTTTCCCCTCCTCTTTACAGATAGAAACAGAGGAAAGATGGTGGGAAGTGATAGGAGGGAAGAACTGGAAGAGAGGCATTGTTCTATTGCATACATAAATGGATGAGCTATGGAAAGTTTTCAATTAAAAAATGAACAGATTTGTCACTGAAATGTGTGTTCTCGCAAGCAATTCTTGCCTCCCTTAACTAGAAGCAGATGTGCGTAGGAGGCATCTTACAGAAAAGACTCACACACTTTCTGTCCTCCCCTTTTGTAGGGATAATGTAAGGAACAGGCAAGTTCAGGGGCTCAAGAGGAGCATCTCAGGTGCCCTGTCCCAATAGTGTGGCTTGTTCTGAACTCATCAGACTATGCATCACATAGCATTTGCCAGCTGTAGTCACTGCAAAAGACGTGACACTTTGAAAGAAAAGCTTGAATCAGGTCGCTCCCAAACAGAATTGAGAACTTCTCAGGTAGCCCAGTTCAATGTTGTGGCTTTCTTGAAACTCAACAGGCTATGTTCGCTGGGTTCATGGGGCTGTCAAAAATGTTACCTGTAAAGCACTAAAGTGTTCTGGATTCTTCTTTGTGAAAACACAACATCAGAGGGTTGTGTGTGTAAAATTAAAAACTTCAAGCTCCGCAATAAGGGGTTATAGGCAAAAGTGAATACTTCCTTGCCCCACAGAAAGCCCCTGAACCTATATGTTTACCATTTGGCAGGCTTAATTATCTGTTCTATCTGTAAATTTCATACACTTTGGTCTAAAGGGGGAAGAGTTAAACCCATTTTTATACTCCCCATATAGTAAATGGGGACACACAATACTTCATTTTATACAGTGCAGCTCAGAACCCAAAACACAAATTGGCATAGAGAAAGCACTGAATGATTTGGAAACAGATCAGAATGTGAAAAAACGCACTGATAGAGATATAAGGTGACTCTTGGGGCCTGTGCACAGCCCAAAAAGATATCACATCCATGGAGCCTCGAAATTGCCATTGAGATAAACACAGGTTGTTTAAACAAAACTGGATTAAAGTTAGCCGGTCACCTAATTAAGATAATCTTAGTCAGTTCACTGTATATGTTTTCACTGAATAATTCAAGGATGGGAAAAGTGTTGTCTCTAGATATTGTTCGACTCCAGCTCTCATTAGACCCAGCCAGTATGGCTGATGGTCAGGGATGGTGGAAGCTGTAGAAGAATATCTAGAGAGCATAATTTTCCCAGTATTTGACTTATAAGTACTTATATTCATAATACATATTTTTAATATTATTAAAACTTTGCAATTTATTAATCAAGGCATCTATTAGTCAAAACAACAACAACCAACACCACTCTGGGGCAGCCTCCAGCACATATAAAATGCATGTCATGGATTAATTAACATAGTGTAGCAGCCCTAAAGTATTTGGAAATACGCTTTCTAAAAAGTATATTGGATTGTGTTCATATTAGTAGTAGTAGAGTTAGCAGCAGAAGTAAAAAATAAATTTTAAACATTGCGACCCCCACTTTTGCCTGTTTTATTTTTAAAACTGAAGGTCACTAACAATAGCTCTCTCCTCCCAAAATATATTTTTACATTAAGGATCTCAAGGCAGTATTCACGAGTATTCACTAGAATGTCAGAGAATTTCATCAGAAATGGAAATGGAAGCAGAAATTCATACAATTCGCATGTTCGTAGGAGCTCAGGAGTGCAAGCAGTATTCACTACCTTTGTTTTTTACTCTACCAATGCTATGGAAATAATTATCTTATTTTCTATATCATTTGTGACATTTCCTTCCCACTGAAATGCATTGCAATAACAAATTACATAAGTTTCAGCCATAGTAGGTGATGAGACAAGTAGCTTGGCTTTTAGCAGAGGCTGAAAGGTAATGGAATTGAACCAACAATGATTGTGATGAAGCCAGAACGGGATGGAAATCACTACCTCCTTAGAGCTGGATTTGTCACAAGCACACAAGCACACACACACACACACACACACACACACCCATGCACACTTTATTTTCACTTTATTCTTTAATGTATTTTTAATCTCTGTTGGAAGCCACCCAGAGTGGCGGGGTGGTGTTGTTGTTGTTGTTGTTGTTGTTGTTATGATGATGGGCGAGGTACAAATATATTTATTATTATTATTACTATTATTATTATTATCCTCCACCTGTGAGGCAGGGGTTCAGGAAGGGGTGGGCCAGGAACTACCAAGTGAGCTTCACAGCTGAGTGGGGATTTAAATTTAGGTCTCCTGAATCTAGCCCCAGGCCACGACATATGCCAGGGATGCTGGAGGAGTCCCTCTTTTCTCCTTTTAAGCCAAATGACCTGATTCACATTTCCTGGAATAATATATAAATTATCTTTCAGTTTCTGCACCTCTCTGAATTTTGTAATACAAATCTTGGCTCCAAAAATGCATGTTGTAAGGTAAAATGCATTCCAAAGTGAGCATTTCAGGGTGAAAAGTATACAAAATGCATATTTTGTGGTCGGGGGGAGAAACAAGTTAAAATTGTGTGAATTCCCAGCCAGTGTTTCTTTTTTTAAGTCACAGCTTGATGTGAAAGTTGGGCAAAACAGTCTTATGAATGAACACATGCAAAACTGACACAGAACAGAAACAGGCTGATCGGTCTATGCCTCTTATATGCTTGGCAACATAGCTGGATGCTGGAGAGACTTACAGCAGGAAATCTGATCTTCTGCCAGCCAAAGAAATACATCTGAAGATTATTTTCTTGCAGTTGAGATTTATATCTTTCTCCAGGGATGCCCATTTGCAGCCCATGGACTAGAGCTGGATCCTGCCCTGGTTCTGAGTGCCCCGACCCCTCCTTTTTGCCCACCAAATCAGATTGAAAGCAGATGGCCTGGCAGTTCTTTTAGCTGTGGGTCATTCCTTGGGTGACCTCGGTCAGTGGGACAAGGATGCTGCCCTCAAAACCAGCACATGAACTGTTGCTTCTGACCTGGCACCATCTCACTGAGCTCTCTGAGGGACGCTCCACCAGTGCTGCGTTTTCCAAGCGGAGTCTTCCAGAGAAGGGCACTGCCCAAGCTCCCAATGCAAAATGAGAAAGTGTTCAAAAAGGTATTTGCATTGCTGCTAATCCCACCCCATCGTAGCCACACTGAAATCATCCCATCAACATGTAGCCAAGATGGAGAAGGGCCATTTCTCAGTGGTAGAGCGTCAGCTTGTCATGCAGAAGATTCCTGGCTCATTCCTAGGCAGCTCCAGGTAAGATCATTGACTGCATACATGGAGAGTCACGGCCAGTCAGCATCAACAATATTAAGATGGATATACCAACAGCCTGACTCACAACAACCCATAACCAATGGAAAGTAGTCAGTTATTAGCCTCAATTTGCAAATACTTGTGAAAGAACTTGCATTATATCTGCCCAGCGCTGTTCTCCCATCTCTGTGCTCTGCAGGAAGGGCAGGCCATCCCATTTCACCACGAGTTGAAATGGGAATCTGCTGCTCCCATGCCGAAGAACTGCTTACCAGGGTTGTGATTTGGTTAATCTCCACACTGGCTATCCAAATGCCCATTGGCCTTAGAAAAAGAACTTGTAATTAGAACTGAGAGAGCTGGGGGGGGGGGGTGGATCCGCTTTACTAGCAAGCTCTCTCTTTCTTTTCTTAGATGTTACTAATATTATAAAATAGAGTCAGCTTAATTCCAATCAATGGGAAACGTACTAGGGTGAGGTGGGGATCCTGGCATTGAGGTACATAGAGTATACGGGAGACCTTAAAGGGAGGAAGGAGAAGGGGAGACACAGAGAGAGACCTGCTAAGGGAAGTGCCAGCAGAGACCCCCTCAGGGAGTCTTTCCTGCTTACTGGGCACCAGGATGGCTCAGAGAGGTCTAGGTAGCAGTCGTTGAATCTGCCATTCAATGATGAGCCTTATCCCAACTTCCACCATGTGAGCGCACCATATAGGAAACGGTTAAGAGTGATCCTCGCATGAACACATCCTGGCTCTGCTTGCAAAGCAAGTCTTTGTATAGAAAGCAGGCACACCCATAAAGATAGGAAAAAGTAAATAGTGATACTCACATGCACACTTCCTGGCTCTGTTTGCAAAAACCCGGACATTTTGGCAAATTCAAAAAATCTGCTTGGACTGAAATTTCATCCCTGAAAAAGAGGACTTGTCTGGGAGAAACCGGATGTATGGCAACCCTGGTTCTATACTGTGTAGGACAAAGGCACCTGCCCTTTGGAACTCCCTTCCATTACATATCAGGCAAGTGCCATCTCGCTTGTCTTTTCAGCACCTATCAAAGACAAGGTGGGATTTAAAAAATAATAATCCTAGTTGTGTATTTGATTTATTTTTACATATGACTTTTTTTGTATTGTTTTCGTATATAATGTTTTTCTAATTGTTTTTAATGTTGGTTTTTTTAGTGTTAAATTACTTGAGATATCTGATAGGAAGTGGTTCATAAATGGAATTGAATAAATAATTATGGGGAGAGAAATTGCATTCAAAAACAGACAAAGAGTGAAAATGTTGGTGAAATTCTCAAGGGTGTCTTGGGGAGCACTTTTTAGTGCCCTTATTTTATCCAACAAATCATTTCACTGGTGGTCTGTACTCTGCATTTTGCAGCCTTCCTGGCTTCCCTTTCTTCAGTTAAGAGCCATGGGGAATATGAAATAACTCCTCCCAATGGGGCTTTTTCCGACCAAGAAGTGCAGGCAGCTGGCGAGGCTGCAGGGTAGTGATAAACTGTCTACTGGAGGAAAACACATATGCTACTCACAGCCACCCTGCAAGAACAAAGTAAGCTCCACACCCACTAAAATTTCAAGGAAGAAAACAAAAGCTTCTTTTGTAGGAGAAGAAACATTTGAGAAACTGGAGAGCAGATTTCAGCATAGCATGGGCAGGATCTATAGCTGTTCTCATACTTCCCCTTGTGCAAGAGGCTTCACAGACCCTTGGACTTGGTTTCACTTTTCATGCCCAATGTCCTAGAGTCAGGGTGGGGAACTTGCTTAGTATGAGGAACACATTCCATTTTGTGCCATCTTCCATGGGCAGCATATCAGCGGTGGGTGGGACAGAGGCAAAAGTGGGTCAGGCAACAAATGTGAATGTTATTTTTGCACAGTAGCCTCACTCACACTCACACATTCTCCTCTACCCTCCATCTGGACAAGCAAGAAGCACTGTCAGAGTTCAAGAACACTTTACAGTCTAGTATGAAAGGCGAGTGAGAGGTGAGGCCTGGGGAAAATTCCAAGGGTCAATTAGAGAGTCCTGGCGGGCTGCCTTTCGCCTCTAGACCTGAGGTTATCGACTTTCATTGTAGATGATACTGAGCTACATGGACCAATGGTCTGACCAGGTATAAGGTAGTTTCTTACATTTCATATGTAACCATACCTTGCTTCTTCTATGCTCCAACCACTGGCTGCTGGCCTGGCTCCACCTCCTAGCATCTCCCATGTTTGAAATTAAGTGTTTGCGGCTGCACCTCTGGGCAAGCTCTGACTTTTCACAGGGAAGGGCTGGGAAGAACCATACGAAAGTGAGGGCAGGCTCCAGCTGCTGTCCATGAGCTGCCAGTTGGCTGCTGCCACATGAGAAGATACTGTAAGAGATGCAAAGAGAAGTCTCTAAGTTCCAGGATACAGAGAGCGCAAGTATGTATGAGCCATGCATCCTGGCAGAAAAAGCCCTTTCTGTGTGCTGCCAAGAAACTTTAGCTGATGCAGGTGCAAATAGTTTTCCAATTCTGGCTCATTAAAATATGAATTTTGCAAAAGGGGATTCAAGTCAAACATCTGGGAATCTGGGTTTGTGGGTGGGAACACAAAGGCTTCCATGTGCACACGGACACTTGTGCGCGCATGCACATCATGGGCTTTACGTCCAGGTCAAGCTGTCCAGTTTGGAGGGCCCCGGACTTCATCAGCAGTGGTAATTGTGGGAAAGTCTCCGAAGATGCCAAAGCAACAGGAAATGACCCACAGAGTCTGTCAGCACGATCAACTGCTATTTTCATTGTTCCTTGGCAAATTTATACACCGTCAGGAACACCTGGGCTGGCACGCAGCCCAGCTTTGACTAATTGCCAGGGGAGAGGAGCAGTCATTTGTCTTCGGTGGGGTTTCCTACGCTCGCTCTTCAAAACATGTGGTTTCACTTTTCCCCTCTCTCTGCAGGAAATGGCAGGACAGTGAAACGCAGAATAAATGAGTTCGATTCCAAGAGGTTGGCTCCTTGGAGGCCACTCCAAAAATAACTGTCTTGTGAGAGGCTGTTAATAACCGAGACTCTATATACTGTCTTCGGCAAACAACATTTCAAAGGCACACTGTTCCTTTTGCTCCCCAGGCCCCCATGTAAAGCCAAAACAAAGGGGGAGTAACTGAGAGAGATCGCCTAAATTATGAGAATCCTTCATATTTCTTTGGGTTGGGTGCATCACTATTTTTTAAAAAGAGGCATAGTAAAGCCACTTTTGATACAAGCAGAAACTGGACTGTGGTTGCATTTGGCTCTTTTTCCTGTGCATTGCAGCGTGAATTTAATGACAATTCCCATTTCCAAGTTTCTAGTCCTCATGGTTGCAATGCACTACCTGTTCTATGTTGCCTACTGAAACGTCACAAACCACAATAAATACTGGCCAAAACGTGAGCGATTGGAAAACAGGACTTCAAGTTAGTGCCAAATAGGTGTCTAGAACTTCCTATGTTTCTATTTTAGCTGTAAGCCCCTTTGAGTCAGGGAAAAAGGCAGGATATAAATAAGTATAGGAAGAAGAAGACAGGACCAACTCAGAATGCAGGTGAGGGACTGCATATGCAATAGCTGCCTTTGCACAAATCTTTTTCTCTATAAAATAAACAGCTATTGCCAAGCTTTCCTCCTAAGATACTAGTTCATGGCACACAAGTGTTTGGTGTGTGTTTCTTAATGTGTAGCTTGAGGTGGGGGAAAAGGGGTCTTTTGTGAAATCAGCAAAACCCTGTTTCCCCCCTTTTGGAGAAACTGAGGGTGGGTCACAGTGGCTGAGCACCTCCTTTTTACGTAAGACCCCAGATTCCATCTCTGGCACCTGAAGGTAGGACAGGGAATCTCCCTTGCCTGAAACACTGGAGAGCCCCTGCCAGCCAGTGTATGCAATGCTGAGCTGGGTCATAGATGGCCCAATGGTCTGACTCAGAATAAGGCAGTGTCCTGTGTACTTCTCCTACAGCCTATAAACAGTAGTTAAAGAGGCCATTGACAAAGGTGGGGCTCGTTCTGCCCTCCTCCCGCTCCCCGTGTAATTTGAACAGTGGAGCAGACCCAGGACAGCTGTGTCACATGTTCTTCCTGCATGCATAGTTCAGCTCCAGCATATTACTTGGGAGTGTGGGCCGTGTCCCCAGAGAGGCAGGAACATTGACCCTGGAACACTATCACACTCACTGATGGAAGCCAGCTGTCCCGACCACACAGACCATGCCACTCCCACACTGGTCTTTTTCAGCCCCTGGGTCAGCGTTGGACGACTCTGAGCAGAGCACTCCACATGTCTGGGCTTGGAGGAAAGGAATGCCAAAGCTACACTTTCGATCTTAGAAATCCAAACCATATGGACAGGTCTCTCACCTTTGTTCCATAACATGAACCTATCTCTCTCTCTCTCTCTCTCTCTCTCGTTTTCTGTTCTTTTCTTATTTTTCTGTTCTATTTTCTTTCATTTACATATATCATACTTTTATCTCAACCACGGTTCCCAGGCAGTCTCTCATCCAAGCACTGACCAGACCCAGACCTGCTTAGCTTCAACAAGGTGGTGGCCTCACGGTCCTTCACATCATATCCTGAGACCAAATGGGCTTTGCCAAAATGTTCCCAAAGTTCTACTGTGGTCAAAATAACTGAGTTCGTCCCACATCTGCGACAAATGTAAGTCATTAAGGACCCTGAAATTAGAAAACATCTAGGACATGGCATCTATATCTTCCATCGCAACACAGCATGCATCTGTGTAAGGCCAGCATGTCCAGAGTGAGTCCGTGTGCCCAGGATCTGCCCAAAACCCTTTGCCACCTAATGTGAAGGGCAAGAAGACCACCCTCTCCCAGACCCACATGCAGAACCCAACCTGGCTGCCAGCAAATGTCTTATTTCAATATGAGCACACACGAGACAGCAAGCCAGATTAGGGGACCCAGGAGAGGGAATGGCTGAGGGCTCGGGAGAAATATCCAAAAAACTGATCCATTGTCCATGAGCATCTTCTGCCTGAGGGTATGTGAGTGTCCAAAATGCTTGGTGTGGTTGTGACCTATGTTAGTGGCCATCTCGTAACTGGGAACTGCAGAGTTTATTTTGCATAGTGCGAAGGTCTAATTCCTTTTGTCTGTTTCAGTGCCCTTGGACCAGCCTTTACCAACCTAGTATCCTTGATATGTCATTGAACTACAACTCCCATCATCCCTGCCCTTTGGCTATGGGGTTGATAGCAGTTGGAGTCCAAAGCATCGGACGGGCACCACATTGTGGAAGGCTGAACGAAAGCATCTCAAGCACTTAAAAGGTTCTGTTACAAATTGCACACTTGTTCCCTTCAGAACAGTTCTTCCATTCATATGCAGATCAAATCAAAATTCATAAAAATAATTGATTGATTGAAGGTTTCTTTAATTGTGAAACGGAGCTAAAATTTGTTCTGAAATCAATAAGATTACAGTTAGGAAGAAAAAGATGTAAGCCAGTAGAAAAGATTTTTTAAAATCCATTTGTCAGTGATTTTTATTTGCAAAGGCATCATAAGACAGTAATCATGCAAGAGGCTGTGGGGAGGTGGAGCCTGAAATCACCTTCCAAAGGCAAATTGTAAGACAAGACTCAGCACAAATCAATGGCAGATTAGGGCTAATTCGCACCAAATGTTTTCATAGACTTATCTGTTTAGCAACAGAGTCACAATGAAAGTAGGAAATGGCATATGTCCTGTGCAGCTCCCATCCACTAAGGCTGAGAAAACTTTGCAAATGCCTCAGAGCCAGAATCAAAAGTTTAGGAGAGTACAACAAATGTTCTATTTTTTTAAAAAAAAAATTAAATTATTTTTTCCATTTATACATATCAAAATAAACTTTTTACTTAATACCATGTAACAATTGACTTCCCTCCTTCCCCTTTCATGGTTCATTTTACTTATCTATCATTCCTGCATATTTTACTATAGCCAATCTAATTGTTTTTCCATTTTACATCCTTCAAATATTTACCATACTGTTGAATTTATCTCAATACTACCAGCATTTTCAATTGTACACAATTATTTTCTAAATATTCAGCAAAAATCTTCTACTCCGCTTTGAATAAAGATTCTTCTTGCTCACTTATTCAATAAGTTAAACTTGCTGCTTCTGCAAATTCTGTCATCTTAAGTTGACAATGTTCGATCTTGTTCAATTTCCATCTTTGGGCTAGCAAAATTCGAGCCGCCGTGGTTGCATACATAAATATTGTTTTCTGACAACTGGAAACTTCAGACTGAAGTATTCCTAACAAAAAGGCCTCAGGTTTTGGGGGGAATGTTGTTTTAAACATTTTTAAAAACTCATTGTAGATCATTTCCCAATAGCCTTTAATCTTTTTACATGTCCACTATGTGTGAAAAAAAATATTCCTTCTGTTTATCTGCATTTCCTACACAGATCTGATCCAACTTTGTACATCTTGACCAACCTACTCAGGGTTAAATACCATCTATGTATCATTTTCATATAATTCTCTTTCAAAGTATAACATGTGGTAAATTTCAAATCATTCTCCCAGAGAAACCTCCTGGAGGTTTAGGTCTATGTTATGCCCTATATCCATTGCCCAGTGTATCACTGAAGCTTTGACTAACTCGTCTTTCGTTTCCCATTCTAATAATAAGTTATACATTTTTGACAATAATTTATCCCTATTCCATAATAATTCTCTTTCAAACTGTGAGCTTTTGATCTGGAAACCCATTTTTTTTAATCTAATTTAAACATATCAAATATTTGATGATCCTGTAACCCATTCAGAGTTTGGCTCCTTACTTCTTCCATTGGTTTCAATCTAGGTTCACTCCCTGTAAATTCCAACAGATCTCTGTATGTAGCCATTGTCTATTCCATGAGAAAATGGAATCCTATCTAAAGGACTCTACTATATTTAAAGTACCTGAAGAAAAACAGAAGACCTTAAATACACCTATATCTTTGTTGGAGATTCAGTTGGCGATAAACCAGATGAAGATGGGTAAGGCACCGGGACCAGATGGAAATACTGCAATATATTATAAAAAGTTTCAAAATGCACTGATTGAACTACTCAAGGACATTATGAACAGTATTTTGAAGGCCAGAGTGGTTCCAGGTTCATGGAAAGACACATTTATTACCCTGATTCCTAAACAAGACTGTGATTTAAGAATTACAGGCCAATTTCATTACTTGCCGCAATTTTAGCTAACAGATTGAAAAAAGTTTTGTGTGAGTCTACTCATAGGGACCAAGTGAGGTTTCCACCAGGTCAACAAATGAAAGATAATATAAGGAATATAATTAATTTGATTGAATATCTAGAAGTAAGAAATGAGAAACAAGCAGTTCTAATTTTTCTGGCTATTGAGAAAACTTTTGATAATATTTCTTGGTCATTTATGATCAAGGTATTAGAAAAGATGGAGATAGGTACTGCTTTCTTAGCAGGAATTAAAGCAATATATACCGAGCAGTTTGCATGAATATTAGTAAATAATAATCTCTCAGACCAATGACAAATAAGAAAGGGAACTAGACAAGGTTGCCCTCTATCCCCATTATTGTTTTCTTACGACGTTGGAAATACTATTGCAGAATATAAGGGAAAACAAGGATAGGAAAGGTATAGAAGTAGGGCGAAGAACTTATAAATTAAAGGCTTTTGCGGATGATGTGGTTCTAACAGTGGAACAACCTAAAGTAAGTGTTCCCAAGGTTTTAGAGGAAATTAAAGAGTTTGGAGAAGCGGCAGGTTTTAAAATAAATGTAGAAAAAACTAAAATGTTGGTTAAAAACATGGATGAGCAGTCAAAAGAGATATTGGAAAGGTTGTCTAGCCTAAAAATAGAAAAAAAAGTGAAACATTTGAGAATTTAGCTGACAATAAGAAATCTCAACATATTTCAAGATAATTATATTAAACTGTAAAAAGAGATTTAAAAAGAGATGGAGATATGGGGAAGAATGAAGCTTTCCCTATTAGGCAGAATTTCAGCCATTAAAATGAATGTATTATCTAAGATGTTTTTATTCCAATCAATCTGATTTGTCAACAACTTAAGCTGCCTCAGAGAATTGAAAAAAATATATTTCTAAATTTATATGGCAGGGGGGAAAGCCAAGGATTAAATATAAAATTTTGATTGATAAAAAAAATAAAGAGGAGGCTTTGCTCTGCCAGACTTATGAGGCAGCTTGCTTATGTTGGTTAAAATAATGGATTGTATTGGAAAATGCATCTATTTTATATTTGGCTGACCATGATTTAAAGTTTGGCTGGTATGCATGTCTTTGGTATGGGAAAGCAAAAACATATAAAAGTTTTGCAAACCACACCACCAGGAGAAATTTGTATAGGGTTTGGGAGTAGCACAAAAACTTGTTGGAAAGGAAAAACCCCTTATGATTATCCCCCATTCAAGCAATCACAATGAAGAGACAAATGCTCAAGGTTTTAGCTCTGGCTAGAATTGACACCATCGGAATCAGCTGCAAGCATCCTATTTGAAAGTGTTTACAAAACATATTTCCTGGGACTTTGGCTACCCTAAACAACCTTATCATTCATAGAATCATAGAGTTGGAAGAGACCACAAGGGCCATCGAGTCCAACCCCCTGCCAAGCAGGAAACACCATCAGAGCACTCCTGACATATGGTTGTCAAGCCTCTGCTTAAAGACCTCCAAAGAAGGAAACTCCACCACACTCCTTGGCAGCAAATTCCACTGTCGAACAGCTCTTACTGTCAGGAAGTTCTTCCTAAAGTTTAGGTGGAATCTTCTTTCTTGTAGTTTGGATCCATTGCTCCGTGTCCGCTTCTCTGGAGCAGCAGAAAACAACCTTTCTCCCTCCTCTATGTGACATCCTTTTATATATTTGAACATGGCTATCATATCACCCCTTAACCTCCTCTTCTCCAGGCTAAACATGCCCAGCTCCCTTAGCCGTTCCTCATAAGGCATCGTTTCCAGGCCTTTGACCATTTTGGTTGCCCTCCTCTGGACACGTTCCAGTTTGTCAGTGTCCTTCATTCATTCATAAACTCATTCATTCATTTGTGGCATTTATATCCCACCCTTTAGCCAAAAAGGATCTCAGAGTGTCTTGCTAAAATCATAACAAGACGTTACACATGAGGAAAGGAGAAAGGGGGGGAGGGAGGGGAAAAGAAGCTCAAGGTGGAGTTCTTCAAGTTACAGATCTTCATATTGCAGTTGTGAGCAGCAAATCATATTTGGTTGGTGAACTGTTTAATCAAATCTGGAGAACCTGGAAATTCAGAGGAAAGCTGCATTTTGATCTGCAGGTTATTTTGGGACACGTGAACTGAATTTCTTCTCCATCCCTAGGCAGAACTGAAATGGCAGGTTATTCCCTTTCCCTGCCCCAACTGGTTAATTGCCACATTATATTTTAGCTTTCCAGAAATCTAGTGAAAGATCGTGGAAGTTTAGCTCTCATTTCCATTGCTTCCAGGGAAAAAATATGTTTCAGCCCCATTAACCCCAAAAATCGTGTAAGTAAAGTAACAACATTTGAGGTGGTATACAAGCATATAGTTATTTCCTGCCATTTTCATGGGTGAATCATGAGGGAACAGAAGCATGCATGTATGGGGGGGGGCAGCAACATTGTTCAATTATGTTTATTGTGACACACCACGCCCACTGCTGTGAAGGAAATTTAGCACAAAGTGCCAGAATATCGGTCAAAAAGTCACAGTTCCATAACTGTGACTTTTAAACTTTGCTGCAGTGTGGAAGTAATGTTAGCAAATGGGACAAAAGCACTAGCATTATAATAAGAAAAACGTACGCAATCTTCCCCGCATCTGATTGCATCCCTCCTAAACATATGAATGAGTGAAAGTGGAACTGTGCCACACTGGCCCTGCATCTGTTGATTATTTAGCAGGAGATCTGCAAAGGTGTACTGAACCATGTACAGGTGTGTGCAAAAGTACTGTATTGGCCTGAATATAAGCCTGACTTTTTCCCCAAATTCTGACTGTGAAAAGTGCAGCTTATATTCGCAACCTTATGGTATGCAGCCAGGAGCGTGGGGCAAACAGCGCCAGGAGCGCAGGATAGTGGCGCCCGCCCTGTGCGTAGTTCCCCATCCTCTTCCCCAAGGCTGGGAAGGGAGAGAGCGAAGAAGGGAGCAGTTTTTATTTGGGTATTTTTTCTACAGCCCCCTCCACTTTTAAAGGTGCGGCTTGTATTCGGGCCAATGCGGCACCTCTTTGCAGATGCCACAATGCATGCGTGTACATCAAAGGGCCAGGCCAGCAGTGTATGTCACATGACAGGAGTGGAAGCAACACCATGATCCTGCTCCTCCTCTTCAGGCATTCTGTGCACCCATGGAGGTCTCAGAAGAGCGAGCTACTGTCAACTCAGCTAGCGACAGCAACAATTTGATGCCTCTGTGTACCAGGCCTGCATGCCCAACTAGAGATGGGAGAGAACTTTGATTTCAGTTCACATTTAAGGCTGAACTTGGTGATTCACACTTTCCAAAACACTATGCAAACTGAAACACAGCCATCCTTTTAAATTCAGTGAGGTAAGGTGTAGAACATGGGTAGGCAAATTCATGCCCAGGGGCCGGATCCGGCCCAATTGCCTTCTAAATCTGGCCCGCAGATGGTCCAGGAATCAGTGTGTTTTTACATGAGTAGAATGTGTGCTTTTATTTAAAATGCATCTCTGGGTTATTTGTAGGGCATAGGAATTCATTCTTTTTTTTCCCCAAAATATAATCCGGCCCCCCACAAGTTCTGACGGACAGTGGACCGGCCCCCTGCTGAAAACGTTTGCTGACCCCTGATGTAGAAAATTGCATATACTGAGGTAAAATGTGCATATGTTAGCATACAATAACATACAAAAATGTATTATCTCATGGAAAATAGATCTGCAAAACTATGTATATAAGCAAAATTGCATGCAAACGTGTGTAGTGGGAGACACCTGCACACAAAATGGTGGTGAATCTTCATGAGGACTTTAAAAAAGAAATTCAGAAACTTGGAAAAACTTGGAAAATGTGGAGAAATGAATTTATTTAAGGCTCAAGAAAGGAGAACCTGAGAGAACCTGAAATTGATAGATTCACCCATTCCTGTGTGAAATGCCACAATCCCAACACATGAAAAGGGGGCGGATGCTGCAGCTAGCAGGAGATATGACAATGTAACCACAATCATAGAATCATAAAACTGGTTTTAAACTTATTTTTACATTTATGGGGCCATTGGCCTAGTTGTCTAGTCAATGAACAACAATTTAGCCACAAAGTGAAAACACAAATCAAATAATACAATAAGATATCAGATAGAATAAAATAAATGCAGCCTCAAAAAGACAGAAAAACATTAAAAGGGCTACAGTAAATCATATGGGAGTTCAAATGTTTGGTCAGAGTAGAATCCAATGGTCAGAGTAGAAACTGAAATAAAAATCAAGTATCAGCTTAAAATGAAACTTACAGCACCATCCTAACCAAGTCTACTCAGAAGTAAATTCTATTGATTTCAATGAGACTTACTTCCAGCCAAGGATGGCAAGATTTGTCCATTTCATTTTCTTAAGTTCAGACTGCCACATTTCCACATTAATGGGGGGGCGGATTGACGTTCCCAGGCAAATTCATCAACAAATTTATCCCAATATACACATGTGGTTATGCAATTTTGGCTCATATACACATTCTTTGCAAACCAATTTCCCCTGGAACAATACTTTATTTTCATGAATAGATGCATTTTAATGCACACTTTACCCCACTACAAAGGATGGCTGTGTTTCAGTTACTCATATTGTGTCAGAAAGAGTGCATTAGTCTAAATAATATACAAAAATGCATTATATTAGGAGAAATTGCTAGATAGATTTAGATATAGATATGGATTATTATATAGATACACACACATATACAGAGAGAGAGAGAGAGAGAGAGAGAGAGAGAAGTGTGGATTTTAAAAAAATGGATGCAGAAGTTGTGGGGGGATAAATCTGAACCCACATGTGGATTAATTAGCAAAAGAACCAGCGGGACACCCAGATTCAAAACTCAGGGCTTTAAACACAGCAGGAGAGAGCCCCCAGCAAAGTTTAAAACAGTCACAGAGTTAAGCTGCAGTACAGCATAGGAATATAAATTGTTAGAACCCTTTTCATAGTTTCCTATCCATTTAATCCACTTACAGCTCTTGTCCCTCTCTCTAACCCCTGGCAATGAACAAACCACACACTGTTAAGTTTAGAATGCTTTGCTTACAAAATCCAAAGGTCTGATTCATGTGTTATTCAATGCAGCAGCCAGGAAAACTCAGGTAGAATACTCTTAGATACAAAATGAAGAAAGATGGTTTCAAACATGCAGTCTGGTTTTAGATTGAGATGGTGAGGAAAGGAAAGGAAAGAAGTTTCACTTCCTCCATCACTGGAGGTGAGGGGGTATGACATAACTGAGTCCAGGAACACAGCTCTGTGGTCTTAACACCTCCATGCACTAACTAGCACTCATGCATAGTTATGTTTACTGCAATTTCCTGCAGAAATGTGGCAAACTGAACTTCAGATTGGAAAAATGAGAAGCTGGGAGAAACTGAAATTGGCAAATTTGTCCATCACTAACTGTAAACAATAAAGTTGTGGGCATATTAAACACACATCAGTCTCTGGATAATTAATCACTCTTGTACATCACTTATTGCATGTGACTGACAAAAAACTTGTTTTGCATATTGCAATTCAAGTTTCTGGATTTTCGCTTTGAATACTTGCCACAGTTAGTGAAAAATTAAAACTAAAATAGAATGGTGAAGAAAAGATCAATTGTTCAAGCGCCACTCCAAAACTGCATTTCCCTCTTTTATTTTAATATCAAAAGTGCAAATTTACAAACCTGAATTACTTTGCAAATTCTGTTTTGGCTCTGCAAACAAAAAAACAAAAAAACCCTGTGTCTTGCAGAAATCAAGGGTGGAGAACCCCCCTTAATCCTTTGCTCCTCCTAATGTCCCAGGCTTGGATTGGAGATTTTGAAAGTCTATGAGAAAGAACAGAAGAAATGGTGCAATCACCTGCATTATAGCTATATCTCCGCTGAGACATACAGCTTTGACATTGCAAGACTTTGCTGTAAAAGATCGCCTCTTTACGAGAACCACCTGTCTAAAACGACAGCTTGTTCCTTTAACTTCAGAACATATTTTTAAGGTTAACATACCTCTAAAAATAAAAAATAAAAATAAAAATAAAAAAATGGGGGGAGCAGCCATCCCTTCCCCTTCCCCAATCCTTAACAACAACGACTAAGATGTCGTTTCCATGCACCAAGCCTGTTTCAAATATACTTTTATTCCTCCATTCCACCAATTCTGCTCTTTCACTTAATTGTGCAATATTTTAAGATTTCAGATTGGATTCATTTATTGCAGTGGCATGGCTTATATCAAGATATTTCCAAAGGAGGCTACCTAATCTTGGGTTGGGGGCGGGGGGAGCCGCAGGAGGAAGCATGGGCCGGATGTGTGAGGGGAGACCAAAAAAAACAACCACCTAGTTGCAGTATTCCTGGCTTTCAGCAAAAACCTGGAGACAGAATGCAAAGCATGAGACAATGGGGCTGGCTGCAGAGCCCAGTAGAGGCCTTGAATGGGACTTGACTCTCAAGGAGCATGCAAAGGTACAGAAAACTTAGCAACCCTTTGCAGGGCAAAGAGAGGCAGTGGCTGAAGTGTCAGAGGGTTGAGCTATGCAAGTGGCATGTTCTGCCCTCCATGCCGTATCCACACCATCCACATTCAAAACACTATCATACCACTTTCGCAGACATGGCTTCCCCCAAAGAAGCTTGGGAACTATAGTTTACTAAGGGTGCTGAGAGTTTTTAGGGGACTCCTATTTCCCTTACAGAGCTACAATTCCGAGAATGGCTGAACAATCAATCCTCGCCAGGAACTCTGAGAATCATAGCTCTGTGAGGTCCTCTAACAACTTCAGGGGCAGTTCCCAAGACTTTGCGGGACAGGTAGCCAAGACTCTTAATGTGGCATAATATGGTTTGGATGTTTTTAAAGACCTGTTTTTAAGTGTATTTTATTGATTATTTTAATAGGGTGTGTGTGTGCAAACCACTTAGAAGTTTTATTACAATCCAGCAGTAAATATAAGTATATAAATAAATATAATAAATAAATGAAATAAATAATAGTGCTTGAAATGCCTGGTACAAATGTGTCCACGCTCTCTTAAGCTGCCGTCAGGTGCCCTGGAGGATGCAATCGTGTCTCCAGTGTTGAAGGAAGGGGTAATTGGTGGCCAGGTGGATTCAATATGTGGAAGGTGTGTGGGGTCACCACCTTGTCCTTCACTTTAGACAGCAATGAACCCTGGGAGCTGTAGTTTGTTCAGCTGCTGACCCCACAGAGCTACACTTCTCAGCACAATTAACAAACTAGAGTTCCCAGGATTCTCTGTGACAGTTAATGTGGTATAAGAGTGTTTTAAATGCATCATGTGGCTGTGATCTCACTCAGCTGGTATGCAGAGATCACCAAGAATTTCCTGAAGGGAAGTTCTGCAACACCTAGCACTGCCTCATGGTGGAACTTTCTCCACTTGCATTTCACCCAGACTGTAAGCAGCTCTGTGGTTGAAGCTCCCAACCACAGTTTATATAAAAACTGCCGGAGGGGCATGTTTGGATCAGGGTTCTGATGTGAGGAGAATGGGTTGTTTTAATTTGGGTATAATTATAAACTGGTTGTTGTTGTTGGTTGTTGTTGTTAGTTTCTATTGATTTATTGGTTTATTTATAGCAGGGGTCAACAAAAGTTTTCAGCACTGTCCCTTAGACCTTGTGGGGGACCGGACTATATTTTGGAGAGGGGAAAAATGAATGACATCCTATACCCCACAAATAACCCAGATGCATTTTAAATAAAAGGACACATTCTACTCATGTAAAAACATGGTGATTCTCGGACCGTCCGTGGGCCGGATTTAGAAGGCGAATGGGCCGCATCTGGTAGTTTGCCTACCCATGATTTATAGCCTGTATAAGATAATCTGTTCTTTAATGTTTGATATTTTATTATGTTTTTGAATGTGCTATAAGCCACCCAGAGGGGCTGGGGAAACCCAGTCAGATTGGTGGGATATAAAAAAAGTTGTTACTATTAGTGCTGCTGCTGCTGCTGCTGCTGCTATCACCCCAACTGTGGCCCTGATGCCATTTCCATGCACCAAGGATTGCTCCCTACCAGAGCTGCTATTAGCAACCCAAGACTGGAGCAGTTTATGCACTGAGTATAAGGGGGAGATGAGCTGGACTGGCCACCTACCGGTAATTCACTGTCTGCAGTACAGGAATCACGGCTAAAGACTCTCTGACTGTTGCCATCCAACCTCAGTTTAAAAACCTCCAATGAAGGAGAGTCCATCACGTTTCAAGGTTGTCCATTCCACTGTCGAACAACTTTTCCTGTTAGAATGTTCTTCCTGATGTTTAATCAGAATCTTTTTTCATGTAATTTGAATCTCTTGGTTCGGGTCCTTCCCTCTGGAGCTGGAGAAAGCAAGCTTGCTCCATCTCCCTATGACAGTCATTCAGACACTGTATTTGAAGATGTCTATCTCCTCTCAGTCTCCTCTTCTCCAGGCTAAACATCCCCAACTCCCATCTTGGTTTCTAGACCCACGATCATCTCGATCGCCCTCGACTGCACACATTATGATTATGTTTAGCAGTAGTAGTAGCAGCAGCAGCACTGTTGGGCTCGAATGTAGAATTTGTACCATACTGGTTATAGAAAATCCTTTTTGTTGGGATTTGTTGGGACTTTGAGATTTTTGTTGAAATGTGAAGCAGTATATGAATTAAATATATTAATAACTAAGTAAGCGAGAGCTGCTTGATTTCCTCCCATCCAATTATTTAAAAAATGTTATGGGAAGCATGAAGACAGAAGTGCCTGGCGTGCTCTGGTCCATGGGGTCACGAAGAGTCGGACACGACTAAACAACTAAACAACAACAACAAATGGGAAACATATTCCAACCAAAGGCCGTATTCCACACAACTTCCAGGGGTCACAGGGGGAGACCAGAGGCAAAAAGGGGCAGAACAATTAGTATGATTGATTGATTGATTGATTGATTGATTGATTTACTTATATGCTGCTTTACTGCTTTGTGCAGTGGGTGGGTTTCTGCACACACATTCACATAGACCCTTCTCGATCCTCCGTCCAGGCAAGCAAGGAGCATTATCAGAGTTTGAGGACCCATTCCAGCCAGGCAAAAACACTCAAGCCGGGTGAAAAGCAGGGCCAGCTATTGTGTGGCCTGAGAAGGGTCTTGAGGGCCAGATGGATAGGCCTGGAGGGCTGCACTTGGCCCCCAGGCCTGAGGTTTCCCAGGCTTGCCTTAAAACCTGTGGAAGGATTGGTTTTATGCAACAGAAGAGGGAGGGAAAGGGGGGAGGGAAGCAACATTTGGGTTTGATTTGGGTTCATTTGCAGGCCCAAGCTGAACAGGACTGTAACTCTACCCCGACTCACCTTCCTTCGCCTTTTCAGCAGCAAAAGGTGAAGAATGCAACGGATCGTTTTACACTGCACAGCCCCCGCAGTCCTACCAACCACGCCGATAAGTGTTTGGTCTTGGCTCCTCTCTTTCCTATGTCTGAGCTGTTTTGACATGTTTATTTGTTTAATTTGTTTATTTTGACTAGCTCTGATGATAATTGGCAGCAAGGCGCAAAATTTACATCAGACACTGTCTTCGTCTTGTCGGTTACAATCATGCGAAAGGCATGCAAAGGCAACTCTTTGCGGCAAAGTGACAATACTTAGAGCAGCCTCTGCCTGGCTGGATGGCAGCATCCCGATTAGCCAGGGGGAGAGGGCCAGGGGGCAGGCTAACAGCAAGGCAAGGGGTGAGAATCAGATTCGGCTGGCAACTGATCCAATGGGGGGGGGGAGTTTGAAATAAAAGGAATGCATTAATATGTACATTTGTTTGCTTGCTTGTTTTGCACTCAGCATACTGCTAACGTTTTCAAAAAAATGATCAAACAGAAATTCATCTTAAACCTTCGTTTATTCTTTGCATGATCCTCCTACAGCAGCAGTAATGTAGTACCCTGCCTACATGTAATTGCCCTTCGCTGCAAGGTGGGATAGGAGCACAAGGAAGCGGCCCAACACTGAATCATACTGCTGGTCCACCTAGAGCAGTATTGCGCATGCTGCATGGCAGCCATTCTCCAGGGATTCGGGCGATTCCCCAGCCCTAACTGAAGATAGAATCATAGAATCTTAGAGTTGGAAGGGATCCCAGTGGTCATCTAATCCAACCCCCTGCAATGCAGGAATCTCAGCTAAAGTGTCTATGACCTCTGTTTAAAAACCTCCAAGGAAGGAGAGTCCACCTACCTCACAAGGAAGTGTGTTCCACTGCTGAACAGCTCTTACTGTCAGAAAGTTCTTCCTGATGTTTAGTCGGAATCTCCTTTCTTGTAACTTGAAGCCACTGGTTCGAGTCCTACCCTCCCGAGCAGGAGAAAACAAGCTTGCTTCCTCTTCCATGTGACAGCCCTTAAGATACAGTGGTACTTCGGGTTAAGAACTTAATTTGTTCTGGAGCTAACAGTTCTTAACCTGAAACTGTTCTTAACCTAAAGCACCACTTTAGCTAATGGGGCCTGCCACTGCCGCCACACCGCCAGCGCACAATTTCTGTTCTCATCCTGAAGCAAAGTTCTTAACCCGAGGTACTATTTCGGGGTTAGCGAGTCTGTAACCTGAAGCATCTGTAAACTGAAGCCTCTGTAACCCAAGGTACCACTGTATTTGAAGATGGCTCTCATATCTCCTCTCAGTCTCCTCTTTTCCAGGCTAAACATACCCAGCTCCTTCAAGCGTTCCTTGTAAGGTTAGTTTCCACATCCTTGATCATCTTGGTTGCCCTCTTCTGCACACCTTCCAGCTTGTCAACATCCTTCTTACATTGTGGTAATAAGACCTGGGACCCTTAGCATGCAAAGCAGATGCTTTGCCACTGAGCTATGGTTTTTCCTCTTATCTCAGTCAATTAATAGCTCAAACTCACATGACTCTTAGGTCAATTAAAACTGCATGTATTTCTTCTGGTGTAAAAGTTCTGCACTAGGTGGGTGGTATTGGTTTGTTTTCCTTTTTGTTGCTTTCATTACATACTTTGTGTTCCCATTTTGTACTTTTTATGTTGTGAACCACCCTGTGAACTTCAGGTGAAGGGCAGTATACACATTTAATAAATAAGATAAAAAATGATAGTTCTGAAGTGAGAAGCATGCTCTTCTCGTTTCATTCTGTTTTATCTTTTGTTTAAATCAGGGATGGGGAATCTGTGACCCTTCACCTCTTGCTGGTGGACTCCAACTCCCATCAGCTCCATTCAGCGTGACCAGTGATCAAGGATAATGGGAAGGGTGGTCCTACAACATTTGGAGGGCAACAGGGTCGCCATCTAGATTATATACAATGTGGCATTTCATGTATCACTGTGTGTGTATGGGAATTGCCTCTTCCAAACAGTATATAAAGATAGACAGGCAGACATAAGCAGGCAGAGAGAGATAGGCACTTATTTGGTCAATCAAATTTACCTGATTGATCAAAACTATTAATTTGTCAATTTGTTAATATAACTGATTACAGTGGAAATGCATGCAAATTAATTGGCTAATCCTATACATTTGAATTAATCAAATAAAATTTCTTTTTAACTAAGTTCTTGAAAACACAGCTATTATGCCTAGTGCAAAATAAATAAACAAAAAGGCCTTGTATTTCACTTCCTTAAGAGCATTTTCATTGCTTCTGTTTCCAGGGCGACTCCGAATCCTGCTCCAGGTCAAGGTGCATAGTACCCAAGTTCTAACATCTGTCATCTATGCTCTGGTAACCTCTAGGTTAGATTACGGCAACACATTATACATGGCCCTGCCTCTGAAGACAATCTGAAAACTTCAGCTGGTGCAGAATTTAGCGGTTAGGTTGCTCACCGGGGCAAGACAGTTTGAGCATAGAACGCAAATTCTGGCCTGATTGCACTGGCTGTCTATTAGTTTGTGGGCCAGCACAGAGTGTTGGTTTTGACCTTTAAAGCCGTAAGCATCTCAGGACCACAATACCTCATGGACTGCCTCTCCTGATATGAACTGGCCCAGAGCCTGTGACCTTCATCTGAGGCCCTTTTTGCGTGTCCCCTCCACAAGAATTCCAGGGGGCAGCAACATTAGAACAGGCCCTTTCTGTGGTGGCTCCCTGGTTATGGAATGCTCTCCCCGGGGAGGCTCACCTGGCGCCAATATTACAACTCTTTAACTCTTTAGGCACCAGGCAAAAATGTTCCTCTTCTCCCAGGACTTTGGCTAATTAGACAATCAACAGCCTTTTAAATTTGTGGAGTGGGTATTTTGTTTGTCTGTTACTATGTTATGTATTCTTGTGTGTTTATATTGTAAACTGCCCTGTAATGCTTGGATGAAGAGCAGTTTAGAAATTTAATAAATGAAATATAAATAAATTTATATTGCAAAACTAAAAGAAGTGCAAATTTTGAAGGGGAGCTGTATTTTGGTTTGGGATTTGGGAAGGTGCAAGTGAGATAAATTCACCTTGGGAAGGACTTGAGTCATTCTACTTTGGAACTTTGACATTAGGCAAATGCCATCACCACCCTCCTTTAGATACTTACTGAAAATTCTTCTGTTTCAGTGAGCCTATCCAGCAACATGATTTGGTTATATCTCTTCACAAATTTGTTCCAAATGTTTTACTGTTCTTAGATGTTTTAACAGTTTTTTAATGTTCAAAGCACATTTTTATTGTTAATTATTACTGAAGCGTTTGATGCCCTGGGCTCTTTTGGAAGGAAGGATGCAATATTATTTTAATTAATTAATTAAACTTTATCAAATTTATCCCACATCACTACTCATCAAAACTGAATGAAATGCACTTTTGAAAAAAGGAAATCAAAGGTTCAGAAAAGAGCCAATAAAGTGATCAAGCAGTTGGAACAACTCCTCCATAGCTCAGTTGAGAGGGGATGAGACTTACAATCTCAGGCTCGTGGGTTCAAGCCCCACATTGGGTGAAAGATTCATGCATTGCAGAGGGTTGGACTAGATGACCCTCCTGGTCCCTTCCAGCTCTACAATTCTGTGATGCTACGAAAGTTTACAACTTGTGGGACTTTTCAGTCCAAAGAAAAGGTGTAGATGTGGACATTATAGAAGTGTATAAGATTATGTATGTTGTGGGGAAGGTGGATAGTTTTTCTCCCTTTCTGTTAATACTAGAAACTAGTGTTATCTAATGATGGAAGATTCAGTGCAGACAAAAAGAAACACAGTACTTAGTTAAACTATGGAACGTGCACCGATGGCCAACAGCTTGAATGGCCTTAAAAGAGGATTAGACAAATTCATGGAGGAGAGGCTGTCCGTGTTACCAGCTATGATGGCTACGGTCTACCTCCATTGAATAGTTGGAGTTTTTCACAGCAGGTCTCTAACTTGCAAGTGCAATGGAGTCACATTTCTCCTGTTCCATTCTCCCCACTGATTCATTCAGTGGAGGTTCAGACAGAGGCGCCTGAGCTCATTCAACTGCGTGCACAATAGCCTTCAGCACCAGCGGGAAGAATTCTGGTTTCTCAGGTTCTCACGGGTGGGAAGAACCTGCCCATCATGTCCAGGTGTATAAGCAGCTGCACCTTTTCCAATGCTTCTCTTAGTGCACAGAGGCTAGAGATGATGCCACAGGGACACCCTCACTTCTTTCATGCAGAGAACAGCATCTGAACTGCTCTTTCTAGTTGTTCACTTAATAACTCGGTTGAGTTTTTAAAAGGGGGGTTATAAATTATTTGTGTTGCCCAGTTACTCTGGAGGAGACCACACACTGAGTGCATCAGGTAAATAAGGTAAAGGTAAAGGTACTCCTGCCCGTACGGGCCAGTCTTGCCAGACTCTAGGATTGTGCGCTCATCTCACTCTAGAGGCCGGGAGCCAGCGCTGTCCGCAGACACTTCCGGGTCACGTGGCCAGCGTGACAAGCTGCATCTGGCGAGCCAGCGCAGCACACGGAACGCTGTTTACCTTCCCGCTGGTAAGCGGTCCCTATTTATCTACTTGCCCCCGGGGGTGCTGTCGAACTGCTAGGTTGGCAGGTGCTGGGACTGAACGACGGGAGCGCACCCCGCCGCGGGGATTCGAACCACCAACCATGCAATCGGCAAGTCCTAGGCGCTGAGGTTTTACCCACAGCACCACCCGCGTCCCGCATCAGGTAAATAATAATGATTAATTATACAAGATGCCTTTTTAGCCACATAAACGATGCTCCTCAAATTTCAGAGGTAGGTGGAAAAAAATCATGTCATTGTGGCCCATATGTCAGCTAAATCAATTCTGAAAGTGAAATAAACTTGCAAATCACTTAAAGGTGTGGGCTCCCAAATTTGTTGTGTGTCGGACAAATGTTTAAAAGTCTGTTGTTAACAGGGATTTGAGATGGAATGGGAGGAAGAGATTAATGGGTAGTTGTAAATTTGTGGGGTTGCATGCATATTTGAGGGTTTGTGTCTCCCCTCACCCTCCACAAGGGACTGGATAGCGGAATGGATGGTGTCATATTGGCTACCCTTGTTCTGATGGAACTCATTACATCACGGGTAGAAAACCTGTGACCCTCCAAGCATTGTTAGACTCTGACTCCCACCAGCCATAGCTGCATGGCTGAATATCCAATAATATCTGGACCGCGCTATGTTCTAATGGATCTCTTTACATCGGGGTAGATATCCAGTGGTTATCCAAATATTATCAGTCTCCTGCTGCCATCAGCCCCAGATGGCATAACCAATGGTCAATGGTGATGGGAGCTGCAATCCAAGAACTTTTGGAGGACCACAGTTCTGCCACCCCAATTTGTGTGCATATGCATGCACCTCCGTTGTGTCCCTGACAAAATGTATCCCCGAGATGTTTAATTATTATTTAACTATCTATATCGTGGTCTGAACAGTCTTTGTGAGTTTCTCCTCTCCCCACCGCCAGTGCCCATTAAATGCAGCTTTTTAAATGTTTGGCTTACAGTCAGTTAACAGTGTTGCTATAAACTGACAAAAAAGCTACAAAATTTCCAAGCCATCCCACTTGCGAGGCGAGCTCTTCTGATGTGATATTGCAGTCCATATGGTCCACAGCATCACACTTTTCATCAGCACCTAGGTAAACGACGACGCTCACAACCCCTCCTTCTGTGCATGTAGACCATACAGCATGTGCCTGGGAAATCTGGGTGATTTTCTTCCTCTTATTTACCATATGATCTCTTCTGCTTAGCCAGTTTCCCCACCAGCCACCACCGTGGGCACAACTCTCTGCACTTCTTTGCATCCTCCGCCTCTGCGTCACCTCCACACTTCAGTTTCCTGAACTGCAAAGCCTTCTGGATGCAGGCAATGTTGTAAGGTATGGAACCAAGGAGACAATATCAAGGGCTACAATTTCACCCTTGTTTTCGAGCTGCCAGTTCCCTCCATAACTGGAGTCTAGTGGCCGCTGAACGATTCAGGAGGCAGAGCCTGTCTATGCCTGGTGACTCAGGGTGGAGCCTGATGGACACGAGACCCTAAGCTCTCATGAAATCAAGCAGAATATATCCTGGTCTTTGCTCCAGTCCATTCTTCATTCCAAGGGCCACAGTCCCCTCCAGGCAACTATCTGGGGGCCACGTGCCAGTGGTGGGTGTCGCCAGAGGCAAAAGTAGACAGAGCAATACATGTAAAAATTGTATTTGTACCATGGGCTAGTTTCTACACACACTCTCACACCTCTCTCTTTCCTCCATCAAAGGAAGCAAAAGGCATTATCAGAGTTCAAGGAAACATTCTAGCCAGGCAAAGCACTTCAGAGTATGAAGTAGGGGGTCTGGGAGATCAGGTGTCACCTGGGAGGGTGTGGCCGGGAAGGGGAGGTGGTCTTAGGAGGGTCCTGGGGGTCAGTCAGAGAAGCTATAATTCTGCCATTTTTTTTCCAGAAGGTGTACACTAAAGGTGAACAAATGCCTCAATCCTTAGACCAAATTGGAAAAAAAACTGGGACCTGCCCTCTAGCTCCACCCTGGGGCTGCCTGCTCTGACTCAGAGAACATCGCCACAGCCCCTTCCCCCGACACCGGAATGTTCCATTTCAAGAACTGAAAACTCCAGCTTCATTTCAGATATTGCTAGGGCTAAGCTGGCCCAATCATCTGTTTCCACATCTTGTGCACCCATAAATGGATTTCAATACACACATTTTTGTATCCTTTTTGAGATGTAAAAGGGACCGTAAGAGATGCTGTGGTTTTGTTTTGCTATTCATTCTTCATTGTAAAAGCTTTGAAAGTATTCTTTGAAGTTTGGCATGAATTTTACCTGCATGCTGAACACTCCAAATGACAATATCCGGAGGGGGGTTGTTGCTGTTGTTGTTGCTGTTGAGGTGTTGAGGGAGGGGTATTTGGCTGCAGTTTGCTGCTGGAATCTGTGTATGCACCACAGCCCTGTGTGGTGAGCAATTGAACCTCAAGCCTTGGACTGTCTGGCCATTGGATCCTCTTAGACAAGAATGAGTGTTAAAAGGGGCTTCCCGTTCCAGAGGAGCCTTGCTTGAGTAGCACAGAAAGAGAATCAGACCCAGGGGAAACAGGATGTGCATGCATTGCATTGCTTCCCACTGAATGTGCACTTGCACCCACTGAAAACAATCCGGATCAGCTAACTGCAAGTAGGTATATGGGATTGCTGGTCCACTCCATCAGCTGGACTGAAAACTTAGCTCCATCAGCAATAATAATAATAATACAGTGGTGCCTCGCAAGACGAAATTAATCCGTTCCGCGAGAGTCTTCGTCTAGCAGTTTTTTCGTCTTGCGAAGCAACCCTATTAGCGGCTTAACGGATTAGCGCTATTAGCGGTTTAGCGGCTATTAAAGGCTTATCGGATTAGCTGCTAAAAGGCTATTAAAGGCTTAGCGGCTTAGATAAAGGGGGGAAAAGCGAAAAAAAAATCTCAAGACTCGCAAGACATTTCGTCTTGCGAAGCAAGCCCATAGGGAAATTCGTCCTGCGAAGCAACTCAAAAACGGAAAACCCTTTCGTCTAGCGGGTTTTCCGTCTTGCGAGGCATTCGTCTTGTGGGGCACCACTGTAATAATAATAATAATAATATACCACCAATTGGACTAGGTTGCCCCAGCCACTCTGGGCAGCTTCCAACAACACGTTGTAACACAAAAAAACCTCAGACATTAATAACCTCCCTGTATTGGGCTGCCTTCAGATGTCTTCTAAAAGTCAGATAGATATTGAGACTTCCGGGGTGGCGCCATCAGTAATGGCGGATTCCCTCTGACTCGGAGGGAACCGGCTCTGCGGAAATCGGGTCTGCACCGCTACAGCGAAGCGGGGATCCTTTAAAAAATCACAGGCGGGTGAAGCCTGTGACCATGGGACTCGGCGGGCACCTTTTGCACCCCCCCAACTTGCAAAGGAGCCAGATTACGGGTTCCGGAGCGGAGCGGGGAAGTGGCGCTGTGCTGTGAGTCAACTGCTTCTTCCGTGGAGCGAAGCCGCACAGCCGTTACCGGAGAGCGCTGCCTTTTTCCTGGGACAATTTGGCTGCAAAACAACGATCCGTGAGTAGGCTAATTTCGGAAACAAAGGAACTAAGAAATAATTTGGCACCAAAGCAGAGAGGCATAAACAGGAAGTCTGCCTTCCGTTCTTTGTAAATGGAGTAAAGCAATGAACTTGTAAGTGGAAACCTTGAAAGACGTTGGAAAAGGATTATAATTCGAACACCAAATAAGCGACTTTCCCCCCTTGATTGCAGGGGAGGAGGGGGGAAAGGTCTGAACTGTATTTCCCCGCAAAAAGAGAGAAAAAGAAGCTAAAATCCACCGCTCAAAAACCTGGGAACGGGTTGCCAGTGAACAGTAAGAATGCCGTATTGTGAAATGCGCTGCTGTTGAAAGTACTCTTTGACAGTTAACTCTGCATCTGAGATACAAGTAAGATACAGTATTTCTGACTGGCTTCTCCTGGTTTTAAAGTAACAGAAAACAATTGAGATTGAAACTGTCGTCCTTTCTGTGAATTGGGGGGCTAAAGGAAAAAAAGTTAATTACTTTAAGACATTTTTTACTGTTACTGTGTCCCCCTAGAGGAAGTTTGAAATTGTTACAATAGCAGCTGGGCCAGGGGAATTTTCCACTTCAAAACAAATTCTGATCGTGAGACTGACCTTGGACCTTATCTAGAGTGTTATGGCAGATGGAAAGGAGAAAATAGCTTTGCTACAGGAAAAAGCAACGAGGTCTGGCAGACTATTTCATACAGACGGTGGGCTGCAGCGAAGAGCATCGACATCTGGTCCTGGATTACCAACAGGAGCCTCATCGGCACAACCTAAACGCAAAGGAATGGCAGCTGAAGATGCTTTGGCTCAGGCACTTGGTAAAATTAACAAATCTTTGGAAAAAATAAGTAAACAAGTAGCCGAAGCATCGGGCAAAATTGACCAAAATACCACAAGTATTAATAATTTGGGACAGAAGGTAAATACCAACACAGAAACTATTCAGAAATTACTACAGGAATCTACCTCGACACGAAAGACAGCTGAAGAGGCAAAGGATATAGCAACTGCTGTAGAAGAGAAGATACCACCGATACACAAACAACTTGAAGATCACAGGTCAATATTGTCTATGATTGAATTGAAGGAGAAGCAGACTAATTTAAGAATCAGGGCTGTACCTGAACTTGAGAAAGACAACTTGATTGATTTTCTTACACAGGAATTTGCAGACTTTTGGAACCCAGATTTGGAGAAGGACAACTTCAAGATAGTGAGTGCTTTTAGGCTTGGAAGAGGAGGGAAGAAGAATAGGGTGAGAGACTGTTTGATCACCCTCCAAACAAAAGAGGAGAGAGACAAAATCTTGAGTCTGCATTTCCAGAAGACTTTGGAAATTCATCAGTCAAAAGTAGAGATATTTAAGGACATTCCGAAATATCTTTTGGACCTTAGGTCCAACTATAGAGATTTGGTCGCCCTGTTGAGAAGCAACGGAATCATTTTTAGGTGGGAATTCCCCCAAGGCCTATCCTTTAGTTACAAAGGGAAGAAGATAAAAATAAGATCAGAGGACGACAAAGATAGATTTTGGAGAGACCACGGAGAAGACTTGCAGAAGGAAGCTGCGGAAGAGGGCAGATGAAGGTGATGGACTACATGGAATTGGCGGAAATGACTGGCAGAATCCGAGACCAGGGAGAAGAGTCGGTGGAAGAAGATTGGAAGAAATTTAAAGACTATCTACAGAAATATTGCAAAATTAATGAATGTTAGAATGATGTTAGAATGAAGTTAGGTGGTTTAAGCAGTAATGCTATAAAGGTGTGTGTAAAAATGGATTGATAACAGGTGAAAATTTAAAGTTATAGTATATTAAGTTAAAGGGTTAAGAGAAAATAAAGAGGGAAAGAAATTGCTGAATTAACTAATTGAATTGGAATACAAAAAAGGGAGGTATGAGGAGGTCCGGGAAACAAGGATATGAATGTAAGGCATGGAAAGATTGATCTATTTTTTTTAAGTGTTTTTTATTCTTTTATTCTGTATTTTGTATTTTGTATTTTTCTTGTATTTTTACTTCTGTCTTTTGTTTTTGCTTTTTTTGTTTTTATGTAACTCTTTTTTCTGAAATTTTAATAAATATCATTTTTTAAAAAAAGTCAGATAGATGTTTATTTCCTTGACATCTGATGGGAGGGCGTTCCACAGGGTGGGTGCCACCACCGAGAAGGCCCTCTGCCTGGTTCCCTGTAACTTCACTTCTTGTAATGAGGGAACTGCTAGAAGACCCACGGAGCTGGACCTCAGTGTTTGGGTTGGATGATGGGGGTGGAGACACTCCTTCAGGTATACAGGGCTAAAGCCCTTTAGGGCAGAGCTTTCCAAACTTTTCATGCTGGTGACACACTTTTTAGACATATATCATTTTGTGACACAGTAATTCAGTTTTACTAGCAAGAAAACCTACCCAAGTTATGCTGACACCAAAACCCCACACATACACAAAGAAAAACATGGGTAGGCAAACTAAGGCCTGGGGGCCGGATCCGGCCCAATCGCCTTCTCAATCCGGCCTGCGGATGGTCTGGGAATCAGCGTGTTTTTACATTCGTAGAATGTGTCCTTTTATTTAAAATGCATCTCTGGGTTATTTGTGGGGCATAGGAATTTGTTCTTTTTTCTCCTTCAAAATATAGTCCGGCCCCCCCACAAGGTCTGAGGACAGCGGACCGGCCCCCTGCTGAAAAAGTTTGCTGACCTCTGAAGTAAAAGAACATAAGCTTTACCACCCCACCTCCTCTCTCCCGGCTCCCTTTTTCTTCCCAACCCTATACTGCATGTAACACCAATGTCTCACAACAAATATGACTGATCTGTAGAAAACACAGCCTGAAGAAAGAGACAATGCATGTGCTTTTGTAAATGAGGAAAATCTTTAACAACAACAACCCTTTGCAGTCCCGGGAGGAGAGTGGGGAGCATTCACACGACACACCTACACACTGCAGCTGACACACTATGTGTCACAACACACAGCTTGGAAAGCTCAGCTTTAGGGCTTTCAGGTCAGCACCAACACTTTGAACTGTGCTTGGAAACATATTTCAGTTGTCTCCTATCAGCAGCAATTCCATCAAGCTATAGCAGCAGGAGAGATGGGGCGACATCAACTCCTTCATCAGCCCATCTGAGTCCTTGAACTATTTCCTTTCCAGTTGGTCAATGCAAGAACTCCAACGTTCGCCCAGGTTTTCTAAGATCAAGTGCCAGAGGCCTAGTTTCAGTAAAAAGGCTGGGACTTGAACCAACATACCCCTTTTACTCATCACCCACCAAAAGCTAGACTGAAGTATCAGTTAGGATTTCCCCCCTCAGCTTCATTGGTTTGTATGTTGATGTGCTATGGTGATAGACAGACACATAGATTTTCCGACCTCCGTCTAGATAAGCAAGAAGCATTATCAGAGTCAAACGCCACTCAGGCAACACACTCAAAGAGTGCACAAAGTGTCGGGGGGGGGGGCTGGGGAGAGGCATGGTCTGGGGAGAATCCCAGGGGACAAAGACGCCTGGGGAGCGCATCTGCCACAGCCCTCTGCCCCCAGGCCTAAGGTTCCCCACCCCACCTTATGCGCAGTGCCTTGTCACACAAGCCACACCTGCCCAGATTCACTCTTCCACACAACTATTAAAAGTTGGGCAACGTGTCCTCTTTTTCACCCGACCGCCAGAATCTGTCCTGGTTATCAACTTTTAAAACATTTGTAATCTTGGCTTGTTTTTTAAAGCTTAAATGAGTATGTCACTTGGACACTGTCTATTTGAACAACGGATCTCTTTGTACCTAGCTAACATCACTACAAACTGTTTATGGTAGAAAAACTCGTGGAAGACTGTGCCTTTAAATAAGGTCCTTTCCACCCAAGTTTGTCCTTAGTGGTGAGAATGGAAGGTGCCTTGTGTAGCTCTCTGTTGCCATCTTGTGGCTAAATGCTGCACTAACCCCAGCATAGGAAACACCGACAGTCTGTTATTAGGCTATAGCAGTTTGTGTTTCAAAAGGGTGCTATGTCCTAAGCAGCTTTTCTGGTGCCATTATTAGGCCTTCTTCATCGGTTAGTGTTGCATTTACTCATTTCCATGTAGGAAATAACAGGTCAGCTGTGCATGCAATTACATACTTGTGTCTGCATAGCAATATATATTCTTGTGTGTGAGGCACAATTTTTGAAAAACGTAATGTGTGAAGCAGCCCCATGCAAAACAAGGAATGGATAATGGTTCTTAAAAGGTGGTGTCCCCCCACACCCAGAGAGCAGGGTGTGGAGAAAGTGTACAGAGTGAGTTGGCAATCCCCCCCCCCAATAAGACTACAATTCTGGGTCATCCAGTGAAGTGAAGTGTTGGAAGATTCGGGACAGACAAAAGGAAGTACTTTTTACACACAGTGCATAGTTGAACTATGGAGTATGCTCTCAGCAATTGTAGCACTGACCGCCAATTTCAATGGCTTTAAAAGAAAAAATCATGGACGTTAAAGCAATATGCCTTTGAATACTAGTTGTCAGGAACTGCAGGTGAGGAGAGTGCTGCTGTGCGCAAGGTCTGCTTGTGGGTTCCCCAAGGACACCTGGCTGGCCACTGTGAAAACAGGATGCTAGACTAGATGGGCCACTTGCCTGATTTAGCAGGGCTCATCGTATGTTCTTACCTGGAGCTCCTGTTGTATCCATGATCTTAAACCAGGTACTCAAGCCACAGCCTGAAGAGATGGAATGACACAAGAACATGCCAAAGCCCCACCAACACATCATGCTGTAGCTCATATCCAATCTTAATCTGATCCAAATTTTGAGTATTGCCATTAAATAAAGTTAGGAGGCCAGACTACTGCTTCAAGATTGAAACTGGGCAAATGGTGTGCATAACACATTTGATTTAATTTCAATGTGGTTTGAAATGACTTGGGAAGGACTTGAGTTGGAGAACACAAGGAGACTGAGGCCATGTAGAGAGTACATGCACAAACACTTGGCGTTGTGTGCAACAAGGTCATCCCCTTTGCACAAGGACTTCTGTTGGTGTAACAGACCTTCCCCTTCTTTCCCTTCCCTCCCCCAACATGCTCCCAAATTTTGTTCTGGGGTTTCCCCCTAACTCTCCATAGCAGGGCGAAGGAGGATGTGTTGGATACAAGCCTTGGCATCTTAGAGCCCATGCTTTGCATGAAGAAGGCGCCCAGTCTGATTTGTAGCCCTTCCAGTTAAAAGATCTTAGGCACCAAGTGATAGGAAATACTTGCCTTTGAGACCCCAGAGAGCTTCTGCCAAGCAGTACCAGTGTAAGTGTACAAATAGCCTGACTCCAGATTCTCCCAGGATCCCTTATTAAAAATTGGGGTTACATTGGCCACAAATGAGCCCCAGCACCTCCTTTTTCTACCTTCCAAAAAGAAAACACTGGGGACGTTACATGTTTTATTAGCAGACCAGCAATTTCACATTTAGAATTCATTGGTTGATGACATCCAGACCTAGTGATTTGCTATTTTTTTGTTAAATTCTTCGGATTCCTTTCCTGAAAATGTCAGTTCCACAAATATCTGCCCCTCATTGAACATGGAGAAGACCAATGAAAAGAATTCATTCAGCTTTTCTGCAATCCCCTTTTCCTCCTTTAGCATACCTTTATGTCTCTAGTGCTGGACTACCTTGGCAGTTGTCTACTTACATGAGGAAAGACCATCACTCCATGACAGAGCATCTGGAGAACCACTACTGTGACCCTCCTGATGCTGTCGAACTACAATTCCCATCAGCCCCAGCTAGAACAGCCAAAGATCCAAGATGATAGAAGCAGTGTCTAGAGGGCCACAGGTTTCTTACCTATGTTTTGTAAGCGAGGTGGGGAGCCTGTTTCTGCCCACATTCCTATCCAGACATCCCTCCAAGGGCCACATGCCAGTAGTGGGTGAAGCCAGAGGCAAAGGTGGGTGGAGCAGCAGATCTAACTTCTAGCTCTGTACAGCAGGCAACTTCCTACACACACACTCTCCCTCCTCTCTATCTTCTGTCCAGGCAAGGAAGAAGCATCATCGAAGTTCGAGGACACATTCCAGCCAAGCAAAAACACTTGGGGTGTAAAGCAGGGTCAGGGAAGGATGTGACCATGGAGACTTACAGGGGCCAGATGCAGATGTCTGGAGGGCCACATTTGGGCCCCAAGGCTGACATTTCCCACCCCCATTTCAAAAGTATGGGGGGGGGATCCTATGGAAAATGCAACAAAAAGCAGAAGGAAAGCCTTTTCTGTCCCATTGCTTACCTCCCCATGGCTACCTCTTTTTCCCCCTGCATTGCATCATTTTAAAAACTAACAATAAAGGATTGAGCAGAGCTCACCCAGTAACTCCCCCCCCCTCCATTTTCTTTTAACGTACTGTAATTTCTCAGGGAAACACTTTGTGAAAAGTAAGCCATATATCGCAGCCCAGGAATATGTAACCCTCTTTCCCGCAGCCATGCAAAACATCTGTGACCTTGTGCAAAGGTCATCTGTGTAGTCATGTTTCTCTTTACTTTTAAAGAAATGTCAGGCCATTTTTTACACAAGACTTATGACAGGGTGCTGTTTATTGTATCACAAAGCCACTATAACTCCGCCATAAGGAAACGGCTATTATTTGGAGAATATATATCTTTCTGACTAGCAGTAAAGATGAAAATTAAGAAGAGTCTTTTTCACTGAGGTCAAGAGTGTCTCCTTTAATAATTCTGACATCTTCTGCGGAGCTACAAGCAGATTTGTTCCTCTGGGCCCTGGTCAAACCAATTAAAACTTCAGGACTCTTAACAATAAGGGATGGGTCCCAATCAAATCCCTTACATTAAACTCTGACCTGCACAAACTTTCCAAGGTTTGAAATAAGAAAGCAGATCTAAGCTGCCTAGCCTGTGTTGGGTGGTTGAAGTTTCCAGGACAAAAAACAGGTATCTGAATTCCTCTAAATGTTAAGATGAAGATGACATCCCTCTTGCACTCATGTCTGAATGTCAGATCTAAACGTTCACATGACTGTTATCCAAATAAAACTGGGTTTGGATCAGATGCAGGTCATGTTGAACGCAGAATAAAAATCTGGATCCATAGGCGACTGTCATTGATTAGCTTTGATCTAGAAAGACAAATGTTTGACACTTGAAGTCTGCCACCAAATATTCAGCTGGCTCTTTCAAATCACTGTTGGATTATTTGCTTCTGTGCATTACCACCAATAATTCACTGATGAAAGTAAGGAATCTCGTTATAACACAATTTCACACTAAGGGAAATGAACACAGGATGCCCATAGATCCATCGAGTCCAATAATTTCCAGAGCAGAGGTGGGGAACCTCAGGCCTCAGGGCCAAACTTGGCCCTCTGGACTTCTCTATCTGGCCCTTGGGACTCCCCCCAGGCCACACACCCTCCTAAGCTGTGGCCCTGCTATGCACCTTCCTGGAGTGGCTCCTGGATGGAGGATAGAGGATAGAGAGGGATGTGCCTGAGTGTGCGTAGAAACTAGCCTACTGTACAAAGCTAAGATCTGCATTCATCAATCTGCCGGCTTTTGCCTCTGGCTCCTCCCACCACGGGCATGTGGGGGCCCCAGAAATTTGTCCAGAAGGGATTGTGTCTGTTAGGCTGCAAAAGCTTCCCCAGCCCTAATCTGCATTGACTCTCCAGTATTTCAGGCAGGCGTCTTTCCCACCTGTCAGGGAATTGGAGGCAGAGAAGGGGGAGAGAATGGGAATTTACCGAGAGAAACCTTCGTTAATTAGCAGCTGTTCTTCCTCGGACGAGGAAGGTGACGAAAGGCTGTCAGGAGGCAATGAATCTGAGAGGGGGGAGGCACTTCCGGGGCCAAGCCACTCTCATAAGAGAGGAAGGAAGGGGATTGGGCTTAGGAAGTGGTTATGCTGGGGAAGACCGAAAGCTCCCTCAGTCGAGGCAACTGACTCGCCATGACAGAGACGGACTTTCAGAGTTGATTGTAAATAGCAAGAAAGAACCAATAAACTTTGTAAATATGGCTGGATTCCCGGACTCTTATCTCTGCTAGCACTCACAACTCATCTGTGACACCACCCCCAGCAGGAGATGTGGGGACTGAACCTGGGACCTTCTGCTTGACAAGTTGCTGCTCCAGCACTGAGCTAGACCTTCCTCCTGCTGAGCTGCTCCCCTTTGGTGACAGAGCTGCCAGGAAGGAGAGGCTCGCTCCCAGTGCTTGATTGCCCTGCATTTGAATCATCTGAATTTTGGTTCAGCCAGAGTCCCCATCACGCATTATGCACATGAAATGAGCTCCACGGCTGGGCTGGCTGGTGCTGATGGGAGCTGTAGTCCAAAAGGCACCAGGCTGGGGGAAGATGCCTTATCCATTTTCTTCAAAGGACCTTGCAGGGAGTCCCTTTGGGTCATGACATGTATTACTTCATACATTTCAACATGTGGCACCTGGGGCCCCTCCTACTGATTCCCCAGGACCCCTGTCCCAAAGTTCTGCCCTGTTGCTGCCTCCTTACAGGGCCATTCTACATTTTTTACATTTTTCCACACTGTAACTCAATGTAGTGTACAAGGGTTTCTGGAACAGTCACTTTCCAGACCACATCTGGACCTGCTTAGTTTCAGCAAGGTGACTGCATCGTCTGCCTTTAAACCACCTGTGGCAAACCAATGGGCCTCCAGATGTTGAACTCCAGCTCCCATTATCCCTGGCTGTTTGCCACGTTGGCTAAGCCTAATGGGAGCTGGAGTCTAACAATATCTGGAGGTTCACAGGTTCCCTACCACTCCTTTAAAGCTTAGGCATGGCTTGTTCTTAGCTGGTTCTGGCCAGACAGCTGGGTGAGCACTTGCCATAGACGCTTTAGAGAAAGGATCTCCTGCTTTGGCAGTGCATGAACTAGATTATCCATTGGGCGAATTCCAGCCCTGTGATTCTATTATACCTAATAATGTTGGCACATTTCTATAATTTAGCTTTCATATCTGTGTGTGTGAAGATGGAAGACTAGAGTGCAGCTAGCATATGCTATGCTCTCCATTGAGGGCAATTATTAATTTCCCAATGGACATCCTTTTTTTTTTTTTTTTACAGCGAATGACAGAGTGTGGGTTTCTTTATTTGGGGGTTGGGGGAGAGAGAGCCAGTTATTGCTCATTCCTTTTATTTAAGGCACAAGTTGACGTCTTTATCAAAACACACCTGCTGTTTCAGGAATTGCCCAATGCCTGGCAGAAGCTTGCCACAGGAGACTCAAAGTGGGCCAGGCAGGATGGCGGGGGATTCAGAATGAGGAAGGATGGTTTGACTTCATGGAGGAGAGTCCACTGTTTGAAGGGCTTCACATCCAAGTTCAGTTTAAAAATAAAGAATCCTAAGAAAGGAGATCAGAGGTCTTGGTGTTGGAGTGGCCATAACAGCCCTCTTGGATCAGGCGAGTGGCCCATCTAGTCCATCATCCTTTTCTCACAGTGGCCAAGCAGATGCCTGTGAGAAGATTCCTGTCCATCAGCCAGCTATTAGGCAAATGAGGTCATAATCTCAGGTGGTGGATCTTAGGAAGTATCCACCTGGCTGTTCATTCAACAACACCCTCCAGGGTGAAGAACAGAGCTGGATATGCCACATGACTTGTCTTGAGTCCCACATGACTTGTCCTAGCCTCATCACCATCCTCCATCAGTCCCATTGCTTGGGATTCCGCTGCCAGTCCTGTCAGCTTCTGCAGACGGAATTGGAAAGGAGCACCATCATGCTCTTTGCCTTGGGCAGCAAAATGTGTTGGACCAGCCTTGCCATCAGCAGTTAGCATCTGGACAGCAGACTATGCAGAGACACAGTCTGATCACCATCTTCCCCACCCTGCATTGCCTTTTATTTAAATTATAATTATAATTTCTAAATTTGCATCTATACAGATCGATCAACACATGCAAAATGTTTGCAAATCTCTGCTATCTTTGTTCTGTTTTTTTGACAATGCATATGTGGTACCCAACACATGAGTGTCTATCTTTTAGACAGAATGGCTGGTCCTTTGGGAAAGTGATGGCAAAATATGCTGGAAAGTGTGGGATGAATGAACGATTAATAGGAATATGTGTAAACACCCCTAAGCAAATCAGGACTAATGTAGGATATAGAATCATAGAATCTTAGAGTTGGAAGGGACCCCAGTGGTCATCTAATCCAACCCCCTGCAGTGCAGAAATCTTAGCTAAAGCGTCCATGATACATAGCCATCCAACCTCTGTTTAAAAACCTCCAAGAAAGGAGAGTCCACCATCTCTCATGGGCGTCTGTTCCACTGCAGAACACCTCTTACTGTCAGAAAGTTCTTCCTGAAGTTTACTCGGAATCTCTTTTCTTGTAACTTGAAGCCATTGGTTCGAGTCCTACCCTCCAGAGCAGGAGAAAACAAGCTTGCTTCCTCTTCCATGTGACAGCCCTTAAGATATTTGAAGATGGTTATCATATCTCCTCTCAGTCTCCTCTTTTCCAGGCTAAACATACCCAGCTCCTTCAAGCGTTCCTCGTAAGGTTAGTTTCCAGATCCTTGAGCATCTTGGTTGCCCTCTTCTGCACACCTTCCAGCTTGTCAACATCCTTCTTAAATTGTGGTGCCCAGAATCGGACACAGGATTCCAGGTGTGCTCTGACCAAGGCAGAATAGAGTGATACTATTACTTCCTTTGATTTGGACACTATATTTCTGTTGATGCAGCCTAGAATAGTGTTAGCTTTTTTTGCTGCTGCATCACACTCCTGACTCATGTTTAAGCTTGTGGTCCACCAAGACCCCTAGATCCTTTTCACATCCCTAGTTCCTTTTCACTCCTAGATCCTGTTCCTTTTATATGCTCATTGTCATATAAATGCCTTGTGAAAAAATCAGAACAAATTTTCTTTAAGGGCCACCCATGACATAAACTTTCTGCAAATCAGGATGAATGCTGAATAAGCAGGTCCTCACCAGGAGCCCTTATACAAGTCCAGAAGCTTCTTTCGCCTCTTGTATTTTTAAGCGGCATCTCACTGCATAAAAGGTCAGAGCAGCCACTAGCGGAAGTTAATTTGAGGCACCATATAGCAGTGGAAACAGGGAGGGGGAGACAATTTGGGGATCTTCATCCAATTTTCCAACCCAAATTAGATTAAGAACTTTCATAATTAGTTTTTACTCCAGAGACTTCTAAGAAGAAATTAAGGAACTGGAAGAGCCACAAACTGCTTTCCCTTTTTCATTAATATTTTCTCCCAAATGCAGGCCAAATAAATCTAGCACAAGACAGAAGAATCTTTTAAACTAATTGACTGGATAGTGTTTGGTTTAGTTCACACCATCCATTCTGCACTCATTGTTCCTCTTTAACCTTTAGTTATCGTGTGGGGGTGCATATCTTTTGCCAAAAAAACCCCTTTTCTTTCTAAAGATCAGTTCTATTTTTCTAGAAAAAGAGGTACTGGAACTCACCATGAACACCTCCCTTGTTCTCTTAGAATGGCAATGGCACCCACCTGAGAGGTGCTGGAACTGAGTTCCTGTGAGTTCACCCTGGGGGGGAAGCCCCACTAAAGATGAAACATGGCTGGTTAGTTGGGTGGGTGTCTTCTGTTGCTGCTTGGGGGTGATCCACACCTCAAAATCCCGGTGCAGCCTACTCCAACCTTTCCCAAGCTAGCACCTTCCAGATAGTGTTAGATTACCACTCCCATCAGCCCCAGTCAGCATGGTAAATGGTCAAGGATGATGGGAACTGTAGTCCAAAATATCTGGAAGGTTCAAAATTGGAGAAGGTTGGCCTATACCACAGTTGGGGACCCTTGGCCCTCCAGATGTTGTTTTCTCTAACTCCCATCAGCCCCAGCCAGCCTGGCTAATAGTCAGGGGCGACAGGAGTCCAGCAACATCTGGAGGGCAACAGGTTTTCCATCCCTAGCTTGCAGTGTTACTAGTGGCCTATTTATTTCACTTGGAAGGTCTTGCAGACCCTCCAGTATTTCACTGATAAAAACAGGGACACACTTCTAATACTCCTATGGCCAAAACCTCTATTACATATTGCTGAAGCAGATGGAGATCTTCAGAGATGGGGAACTTGTGCCCTTCCAAATGTTGCTGGACTGTGCATGTAGAGCACAGGTGGAAAACCCTTGTTTAACCTGAGGACCACATTCCTTTCTAGTCTAGATGAACCAATGGTCTGACTGTCAGGCACCTTCCTGTGTATCTTCCTGTTCCCCTGCCCTCTGCGGCCTGGTTTTCCTGGGTGGTGACGATGAAACTCCAAGAAAACAGTTGGATTCATAGAGTCAAGATGGAGATACAGCATCTATTCAGCAAGTTCAGAGCAAGGAGGTTGCTTGCCAGGCCCTATTCTATATTCTGTTGAGACTTATTTGCTTCAGCTAAATAAGCCACTCAGATCTCTGTGTGAGGGGGAAGAGGCCCAACATCTGCTTTTACAACTGAAAAACAGAGTTATAGTTTAAAAACCTACCGCCTCCTTACACACAACCCCCATGACCCTGGCATCAATGGGACTACTCATGATTAAATGATTTCAGGGCTGCAGTCAGCATATTGGAAGGACACACAGACACACACATTTCACTGGTGAGAATGACTAAGTTCCTGTCAGTTTCCAAAAGCAACAAACAAACAGAAGAATGCAAAAGAAAAGAAGAGGAAAGTTTGCTGCAACAGATTAAAGTCCACCTGCTGGAGGCAGGAAATGAATTAGATTCTTCTCTTGGAAAAGGTTCTTTTACAGAAGGGTTGATGATGTCATACATTTCCTCTGTTTGCTTTACAGTAGCAAATCTAGCTCACCCCTCCAGCTTAGAGTCTGGGCCTTTTTTCTGTTCTTTCTTTTCAAATTTTTCAGGCGTCAAATAAGAAAAAAGAAAGCAAAGCAAAGCAAAGAAAAACTTCCCTCTCCCCCTTTTGTGGATTCATGTGTTATAGTTATTCCTCCTGCATCTCCTTTATAATTCCAGTTTTTACTAATCCTTGGTTATTTCTTATTTCAATTTTTAGTTACAAGTTTCACATCAATCCTGCTAATTAATTTAGTCGGTTACAATAATTTTTCAAATACATTATATACTTTCCCCATTCTTTATTAAAAGTTAACTCTTCCTGATTTCTAATTCTTCCTGTGAGTTTTGCCATTTTGGCACAGTCCATTAATTTTATCTGCCACTCTTCCTTGGATGGGACTGTGTCTTCTTTCCATCTCTGGGCTAGTAGCATCCAGGCAGCAGTGGTCGCATACATAAAGAGTTATTTCTGATCTGTCAGTATCTCTGCACCTAATATTCCTATATATTTTCTTCAAAAAATATATTTTTAGCATTTTTAAAACTAATTGTAAGTCATTTCCCAGAAGGCTTTTACACATCCACCACATGTGATAAAAGGGGCTCTCTTTCTCCTTACCTTTCCAGCATACATTTGATTTTGATTTATACACTTTAGCTAATTTACTAGGAGTTAAATACCACCAATACATCATTTTTGTATCCTTTTCTTTCCAAGTATAGAATGCTGTAAATTTTAAATCTACAGTCCATAACCTCTCCCACGCTGCTGTTTCTATGTTAAAGTCTCTTGCCCAGCGTATCATCACTGACTTGACCTGCTCATCTTTTCTTTGCCATTCCAATAATAGTTTGTACATTTTGGAAATTAATTTATTTTTATTTTCTAGAAACTCTTTTTCAAATTGGGATGTTTTATTCAAAAAACACTCTTTTTATCCAACTTAAATACTTCATTAAGGTTACTGGTCCTTTTATATCTTCAAACCTCCTTAATTTACCTCTTGATGTACTTCCATTAATAAATCTTGATAAGTCGTTTCTCATATTTCTTGTTTTCACGATATTGCCTCTGTTGGGGAGAGTCACCATATTATTTTTTGTTCTAATAAGTTTTTATATTTATCCCATATTTATCCCATACTTCATTTTTGTTCTAATAAGTTTTTATATTTATCCCATATTTATCCCATACTTCATATACCGTTTTCCTTATAACATGATTCAAAAAGTCTTTATGGGCTTTAACCTTGTCATATTACAAATATGTGTGCTGATCAAATCTATTATCTTGTCCTTCTAGATCCAAAACATCAGTATTTTCTAACGTTTTCCATTCTTTTAACTAGCAGACAGTGTGCCTCATAATGTAATCTCAAGTCTGGCAGGGAAAATCCGCCTCTCTCTTAGATCTATCTATCATCTATCTATCTATCTATCTATCTATCTATCTATCTATCATCATCTATCTATATCTATCTATCTATCTATCTATCTATCTATCTATCATCTATCATCTATCTATCATCAACAATTCATATTTTATTCTTGGCTTCTTTCATTGCCAAACCTATGCAAATTCCACAGTGACCCCATCATGCTCAGTCTATAGAGAGGTGCATGAAACACGTCACAGAGGCAACAGGCAGATTTTATACCCATGAGAAATGTGAGGGCTACATCAGAGGCCGAGAAGCAAGGCAGTGGTTGATGTCCCAGAACAGATCAAAGCAAAACTTGAAGGAACTTGTTAACTGATGCCATTACTTTCTAATGTTGTATGCTTAGTAGGATACGTTTTATGCAGAGAAACTAAGAATTTTATATCATTACCTGACATTTTCAGATGATAAAATTAAAATTCTTCGTTTTTTCAAGAGCAGTTTATGTGCTCTTCATTCAAACATAGATTTGCAAATCTAAATATTGTCCTATCACAAAAAATTGAATTCTTCACAGTCCAAAACACATTGTTAAGACAACTCTCTGAAGAAATTTGCAAAAATTTAGTTTCACCCCTTAAAGTGGCATGCCCAGTTAGGGAATGTTTCTTTCTTCATTTGTTCTGCATTTTGCAGCCTTCCTGTGTGCCACTATTTCAGTTAAAGATTTAGGGATGACATCATGAGGTAATTCTGCCTGTTGGGGCTTTTTCAGATCAGGAATCACAGGCAGCCAAGGAGGCTGCAGGAGGGAAGAACACAGACTCACCACCCTGGGCCACTTTGCAACAGTTAAGTTCAGCTCAAAATGCTGCGGTGAAGGAAATTCTGACGAAATTATCAAGACATGCTTGGGAAAAATCTGAAGTGCCCAGAGAATGAGGTGGGGCTGGGGAAATGGAAACCTTTTTCACACAGTCTGCATCTCTGTTGGAATTGTTTTTAGACGTTTAAATGGCTTTTTCCACTTGTGTGTGTGCTGCCCTGGGCTCCTTTGGGAGGAAGGGCAGGATATAAATTTAATAAATAAAACAATAAATAAAGCTTTTGAGAAACTGTGAGACAGGTTTTGGCACAGAATGACTTCTAGTAATACGCAAAGTAGGTCCCATAAGCCTGGTGCCTATAAATAGTGAAAACATTCTCCAAATTTAGCCAGACTCGCAACATCCACACACAAACGGAGAGTATCGACTGGCTTGCGAAACCTCAAGGTTTGCAGAAATACAACAACAAACATCCCTTGAGAACTTTCCCCCAGTCCATGAGGGAACATAAAAGCCCCGTGAGAACTGAGCACGCTCAGTGGCCATAACAACGATGAGTGTCCATTGGGGACTGAGGGTGATGGAACAGAAGTGAATATCCTCAAGATGGGGGTGTGACTAGCTGGCTGGGACCCTAGGCAGGCCCTCACCACTCTGCAACAATTCATTGCGGTGTCTCACTTGTAATGTTGCTACTGGTTATTTTAATTCTTTGGAACATCAGCAATAGCTTACCCTGCATGGACCAAGAATGCTGCAAAGTAAGAGCTGCACACAGCACGATTCCTTGTTTGCTAGAACAGATTACAGCCCCACAAAGAAGCGCCTGCTTCCCTCCATTTAACAAGCCATTTTTCCTTAATAAACCATCCCTAGCATTAAATTTCAGGCCCAGTGTTTTTGTGGATCTACGGGCTATTTCCAAGCCCAGCCATTACCAGTGAATGCGGTGACATTAATATGAGTAAATGCAGGAAAAAGGATGAAATAAAACATATCCTATTGAAGGAAATGAGAGCTCCTTAAGAAAGGAAAACACACATAGGAAAGATGTGGGCATATCAGAATACAAATGGGACACAGGGGAGTTCCAAATTCCAGAAGCATGATGTTATTGAAGTGTTTGATACCAGAATAAGCACCTGCAGATATGAATTACATCCTTGTTCAGGACTGGAGTCCTGACATCTCAGGAACTGCTTATGTTATATTTCAGACCCCGCTGCCAAGTGCACTGGGATCAAATAAATCAATCAAAGTTACAATAGGCGCTATCTGACGGACTCACAAATCCTAGAATGAGCCACCTTTGTCCTAAACAATGGTGGGCAGATCTGTGGATATGGGGATGCTGTCAGAAACTGTAGCACAGCAGTGGCCAACATGGTGCCCTCCAGATGCTGTTGAACTACAGCTCCCATAAGTCCCTGCTGGCATGGCCAATGGTCAGGGATGGTGGGAGGTGCAACCCAACTAGCTGCAGTCTAGGGGTCACCATGTGGGCTGTACAGGGATGTGCAAGGCACACACACCCCAATCTAGTGAGAAGCTTTAAACAGCATTATCTGAACATGCTTGGAAGACTCCTGAAAATGGCTTATCCTCATAAAAGGTTCCTGGTTGGGGGGGGGCGGGAATGGTCCTAAGCACATTTGGTCAAATTTATCTCTGGGGAACTTTGGGCTATGAAGAAAGCTGGGCAAAGACTTGTACAAGTGGTGCAAGTCTTGCTTCAAGTGAACACATAATCATGCCTTCTATGTGGTACTGTTGCTGCAAAGATGGACTATTGCCAAACAGTCCTTTTTGTCCCTCTACCTACAACTGGTGCCTGAAGCTTCCATCTCCCAAGGTGACCACTGAGAGTAAGTTTGCAATGTTTGTTTAGATTAAGCATAGCATTAATGAGACCAATACCCAGGCTAATGCATTGTTTCCATTTTGAACTTCATACTTGCTATTCCTTCACACACACAACCTACACACACATATATATCTGAACTTATTTGTTAACTAAGATACTTGATGGTCAAGCAAAAATCACATACAGTGGTACCTTGGGTTACAGATGCTTCAGGTTACAAACGCTTCAGGTTACAGACTCCTCTAACCTGGAAGTAGTACCTCGGGTTAAGAACTTTGCTTCAGGATGAGAACAGAAATTGCCCGCCGGTGGCACGGCGGCAGCAGAAGGCCCCATTAGCTAAAGTGGTGCTTCAGGTTAAGAACAGTTTCAAGTTAAGAACGGACCTCTGGAATGAATTAAGTTCTTAACCCGAGGTGCCACTGTATTCTGATTGTGGGAAATTTGTGACAGACAGAGTTGTGAGATTTGCAGTGGTTGCCCAAAAACTGAAGAGAAATTTTTTAATATGGCAAATTGCAAAAAATTAATTAGATGATTTAATTTGAATAGTTAATTGGATGATTTCAATGTATTAATTTCTTTAACCATTTGTATTTTATTATTTTTAAACTTTTTTTAATTGTTGTTATCATTGTATATTTTAATGCAAAGATATATTTTGGTTGACGCTGGTCTTTAACATTATATTAGCATATATATATTTTCTGTGGTTGATGTGATCATGGTGGTTGAAACAACAACAAACAATACTACTTTTGAATAACTGCTTGACTGAATTTCTGGGTTATACTGGTTTCTGCACACGCTCAAGGGATGGTTAACCTCCCAGGTGGCCTAGACTATACTTCTGGTTGTCAAAGAGCAGGAATAGCAGAGGAGAAACAGGCTGAAGTCACCCTGTGGGAGTCTAGGTTTTCAGATGGCTGTTTCTGTACTCTAGTGGACTAAGGCAGTGTGAATCCCAACCCCTTGCCCTAAGTGGCCCGTAAGAGGGTGGTGGCAGCAAAAAGAGAGGACTAGGAGGAGTTTTCTAGGGAGAGATTTACGAAGTGTGAGAGCCACTACCAATAAGTCCACTTACCCCCTTTTAGGGGTGTGATGGCTTTGTGGGACGACCCCCCCCCCGATGATTCAGGACTGTGTGTCGGGGACCTGTTGCTGTCCAAGTGTGAGCTTTGGCTTGAAATTCTGCTCTGCATCAGTCTGCTGAATTGGCCAATGGCGGGGCTCTCTGGGGGCAGGCTTGAGGGAACACTCAGGCTTCCCTCAGGTCTGGCCCCAGGAGATTTAAATTCAGCCCCACACCAGTCCCTGGCACCCAGCTCTCCCTTGTCGGATGAACCCACCCACCCACCCACCCACTCCTGTAATTTTGCATTTGCTCATTGAATTGATATTGCCAAGGCTGCAGAGGTCGCTGTATTTTCAGGGCTGGGTAGGAATTTGCCTATCAGGCAAATTCGCTATGACCTGGAGGTTTTGCCTACCTCGTAGCAATTGTCACAACTTCAGCGGTTTAGGCATTGGGTAACCTTAGTCTTGGTTGGAGGGGGGGGTTGTACCCTCACTTTCCCCTCCAGAGATAGGGTATCCCGTTAAAGGGATCCATGACAGAGTTGCTTCTGTCCATTTACCCAGATGGGGGACTTGGGCCTCAGCGCTCCCAGAGGCAGCAATCTCTGCAGAGATCCCCCTATTTGATGTAAGTCATAGGAATCCCCACTGCCGGGCTGACCCTGATATCATTTCCGGCAGATGGGCCAGAAATAAATGCTTACTCAATGCCTATGCCAAGCCACTTCATCTGCAGTCAATAAAGTTGTGGCCTGATTTGATCTCATCCAACTGTGTGGTCTCGTTTATCTGGTAGCTCATCTGAGCGGGGGGGCAGGGGTATGTGGCCTGCAAGGCATTGAGAGTTGGCAGTGGAACAGGTGACGCTCCTCTCACTCACTATTATGTGGGTGGCAGGGAGTCATTTCCTAGTCTTTCCATTTCATCTTGATGATTCCATAAGACTTTGAATTTAAAATGGTTGTCGTTTTCTGAACTCTTTAAACAAGATGACTCATCTTGTTATTAGTGTTTCAAGATGATTTGAATTTTAAAAATGATTATTTAACATAGCTTGGATGCAAAATTAAAATCAGAAGTAGCAAACCAACTAAAGGTAAAGATAAAGGACCCCTGAGAGTTAAGTCCAGTCGTGAACGACTCTGGGGTTGCAGCACTCATCTCGCTTTACTGGCCGAGGGAGCTGGCGTTTGTCCACAATTGCCCAAACTGGCACCATCAAGGCAATGCTATCTGCGCTTCAATCTGCAGTTCTATAACCCTTGGAATAGAGGTGGAAGGATTTCCAATTTCAAGTATCTTAGTTTCTCATTTTCCCAATCTTAAATTCATTTCTCTTGAATTCAAAATTACAGTTCATTAACCAATGCTTACAAGAATGCATTTATTAGGGGGAAAGGTGCATAAAAATGAAGATATTACTGAAAATAATCTCTTTGTTTTCATGCACACTTTCCTGTAATAAATGCATTTTATGTAACACTTTTCTCTTTTAAAAAAAGTGCATTTTTGTAAGAACTGGTTGGCTGGAGAGCCGCATCCCAAAATTTCAATAAGTGCTAATTACAAAGGATAGTTATGTATCTATTCCCATATTGTTTCAGAAAGTGTAGGTTTGAGATACAGTGGTACCTCTGGTTACATATGCTTCAGGTTACATACGCTTCAGGTTACAGACTCCGCTAACCCAGAAATAGTACCTCGAGTTAAGAACTTTGCTTCAGGATGAGAACAGAAACCGTGCTCTGGCGGCGCGGCGGCAGCAGGAGGCCCCATTAGCTAAAGTGGTGCTTCAGGTTAAGAACAGTTTCAGGTTAAGAACAGACCTCCAGAACGGATTGTTCTTAACCCGAGGTACCACTGTAGTCAACTTTAAATGAGTACTGAATCAAATTTCTCCCCCATCATTACCTAGGGGTAAGTCTTAATGGGACTCCAAGAAGATATTGACAGGCTTGCTATACTGGCTGGCGCTGGTGGGGAGTTGGAACTCCCAAACACTGGGAGGGCACCAGGTTGGGAGGAGGTGTACATTTAGCTACCTATTCCTTTCAATGGATACAACTGTTCTGCAGCCACAAAGAGATGCAAGCAAGGAATCACTCCTTCCAGGGGGGCAAATGAGGAAGCCTTGGTCAGTGAGAGAAAACTCAGTTCATACACTGACAATCTGAAACCAGTAGCAAGTCACTGGATTCAGCCTCTGATGCTCAACAGGATTGTAAGGTACCCTCCAATACATGCATGAGGTTGGCAGGCTTCACGCTTGCAGGCTCTACTTTGTTTTTAGCTAGACACCAAAGCCCTTTCTCATCCTCTCCCTCTGGACCCAGGTCCAAAATGGTGCACCCAGTGGCAGAGTTGATTACCTACTGAATAGGGTTGCCATATGTCCGGTTTCCCCCAGAAATGACTTCTTCTTCAGGCTTAAAATTTATGTCCTGGCGGATTTTTAAATGTGCAGTTTTTTTGTTTGGCGGTGCGTGAGCACTCACCTGCCCATTGGCAGCAAGGGCTCGTGGCCCACAAGCGCTCGTCTGTCCATCAGCATCCTCTAAGCCCCATCCCCACCATCCTCCAAGCCCTGTCCTTGGCACATGAGCGCTTGCCTGCCCATCACCAAGGGGGCTTAGCACTGCGCTTCCCAGAACAGGAAAGTGCAAAGAGGCTGGCTTGCTGGGCCTCGGCACACAGTCCTCTTTCTCTGCTGGGTGGCCCTCTTCCTTCTCACCAAGGCAGGTCACACAACAAGCAGACTCTTCCAGGGGCTTTAGGCACAGCAGCAGCCCAGCCTTCCCCTTGGTGCGAGTTCAGTGTCCAGCAAGGTCCGTTTCAAGCCTTCACAGCTTGTCCTTCATTGTATATAAAGGTTGCGAGAGAGGGAGGGAGGGGAAAAGAGAGGGGGGGGGTTGTGTGTGAAATGGGTTATGGGCAGCCACCACTGAGTTGATTTAAAATGAGAGTCAGCATAGCAATCTGTAGTTAAAAGTAGAGGTCAGCAAATGTGTCCTCTTTTTTGCTCTTCAAAATATGGTAACCCTACTACTGAACCCCTTGCACTCCTACAACATTGAGAATGACTGTGACACACACAAAAAAGTAATGTTCAGTGCTAATCATATTCAGAGTCAACCCATTGATTTTATTGTGTCTACTGTGAATATGACGGCCACCGCCCAGTGTTTTAACCACACCCTATGCTCTTGAAACCGATTCACCAGTTGGTGGGTTGATCTTCTGTTTTGCTAACAGCTACTGGCAAGCACGCGGCTGTTAATAGCGATATTTCAATTTCTCTGTCATTTTGAAATCATTCTGGTAGGATAACCAGTGGGTCCATTGATCTCATATCCTGTTTTACTTCTTTTTTTCACAGAGCCCCAATATGTTGTGATTTTCAGACAGGTCCAGAACATATGAAGCATACAAGCTCCATTAGAGTTGCACCTGCAACATTTTTCTTCAGCCTGGTTTAACCTGGAGTCTTGTTGCTGTTGCTGGCTAGACATCTCTTTCATTAAGCAGATGATGAGTTAATGGCTCAGAATGAGCAGCTGGTGTTTTCTCAGTGGGATCTCATGTTTGGGAGAGATCTAGCTGGAAAGTGAAGTCCATCAGCTTTGAGAAGCTGACTCATCCTTCCCACCCCCAGTTAAAAAGTGGGAGCTGATCTAAGGTCTGCATATCTTTGTTTGAACTAGTTTGGGGGCAGGGACAGTGAGCTAAGGCTGAAAACATCTTAAAAAGTGGGAGCTGATCTAAGGTCTGCATATCTTTGTTTGAACTAGTTTGGGGGCAGGGACAGTGAGCTAAGGCTGAAAACGTCTCTTTAGGGCAAGCACAGCCAAGGTGTGTGTGTGTGTGTGCTCCACATGTGTTTTGACTACAATCCCCATCAACCTTAGTTGCATGGTCAATGGTGAGTGGAGCTGTGGTCCACAACATCTGGAGGGCTTTAGGGAACAAAAGTGATGACATGAACCTGCTAACTGATGGGAGCATTGGTGCTCTCTGCTTATTCTCTACTTCTACAGAGCCGGAAGGGATCTTGGAAGTCATCTAGGCCAACCCCCTGCTTTTTACAAGAGCTGCAATGCAACATACAGGTGCAGCATCCATGCCAGGTGGTCCTCCAGCTTCTGTGTGCAAATAGCCAGTGAAGGAGAGCCCTCCGCCATCATCCCCATGTACATCCTGGCAGTCTGCTCCACAGCTGAACAGCCATTACCATTAGGACTCGCCTTCCCTGCAATTTTCAAATTTGTAAATAGATCAGATATTGCACTGTGTGTCACCTTCTCTCCTCCAAAAGGAAAGGAAACCCTAGTACTCTTGCTACCCTGGAACATGCAGTGAGGGCTCTAGCTAGGCTTTACCCAGGCAGCTGATTAGTTGTAGTGGGAAAGAGGCTTCTGGTCAATTCTTATGAAACCTAAGGCCCCCCTCTGCACTATATGTACATTTGGAGCAGTATCACACCACTTTAAACAGTCGGGGCTCCCCCCAAATAATCCTGTTAAGTGTCATTTGTGAAGAGTGCGGAAAGTTGATGGGTGACTCCCCAATTCCCTCATAGAGTTATAATTCCAAGAGTTCCTTGGGAAGGCAGATTGGTTGTTAAACCACTCTGGGAATTGTAAGGTTTTCAACCTTTGTGAGTCCATGACAAACCACATTCTTTCTGTGGCTCCCCTGTGGGATACAGGGGACTCCCCACTTACACAGGAGTTCTGTTGTGGGCCACCACGTGCATCCCTGGGACGCTCCCCTTCCTTTCTTGGTTTTGAAGGTTGCTGAGGAGCTCTGTCTTGCTAAGCTCTAACCCCTGACTGGCTTCACTGAATGAATGACACCATCAGTCACAACCATCAATTTCAATGGGCCTACACTGAGTAAGATTAACTCTGGATACAACCCAATATAAATGGGTTTTATCCTACTCAGAGAAGAGCCACTGGAGGCCAATGACCCCTGAGTCAGCCACATCCATCAGTTTCAGCAGGTCTCCTCTTAGATTTTACTATTACAGTTTATTGCCCGTCTATTACCCAACTATTTCAATGGGTTTCCCCATTGCCTACAATCCAAGAATAATGAGAATGAAGATGGGCTTTGCCTAGCAAAGTCCTGCACAAGAGTAGAACCCACTGGGGTCAACAGGTTGAGGCTGCACCACTTCCTTCCAATGGGTCTCCTGCCAAGTAGGGCTTACACTGGCCGCAGTCCTGGCAGGAAGACGTTGTCTTGCTGGGTTCAACCATTACCTCACTCTTACCACACAGGCTCCATGAACCTTCCACTTCCCTCCTCTCCTCTTCCTCCTTCCAGGCTCCCCTCATGTCCCCCCTCAGCAGCTGGGATCTTAGAGATGGGCTGCAGAGGCGCAAACTTGGGCAGCATTCTTTTGAAAGTGAGCAGCGTCACATAGCACAGTCATACATCAAAAAGTCAAGAGGTGCATCTCATTTGTCTGTTTGAGTAGGAAGCTTCCAGTTTTGTGTTGGAAGCCATGTTTTTTTCATCAGAGGTGGGAAGGGAGGAGGGAGGGACATGGGCCAGCGCTGCTCACGGTGCCCCTGTCCATCATTCAAGTCACTCCAGGGTGCCACGGCACACTGGTTGAAAACCCAGGAGTTAGGGGAATAGGGGTCTTCTAACAACTCTCAGCACTTTAGTCAAAATCTTAATGGAGGAAAAGGCTTAGGCAGAGATAGGAAAATGGTGGCTTCCAAGATATTACTGGAGTACAGCTGCCATCATCCCTAACCATTGGTAATGCTGGCCGAGGCTGATGGGAGTTGCCTAATTAAACAATTGGACTCTAGAAACACATCCTTCATCTACCACTGTAAATCATCCAGTGGTAGATCCCAATCTATGTTCTACCCAACTCCGCTCCAACACATGTAGCGAAAGTCTTTGTATCATAGTTCCAGCTTTAAATTTTCATGTTAATACAGTATTTCATCAGGGGAAGATGTAGTGTGCAATTTTTCAAATTAGCAAAAAGAAACCCCATGTTTTCTTTCCTGTGGAACCGTTTCACAAATGAGGAGGTGACGTAAGCAAGTTCCAGAACATTTTTCATACATTAGCAGTTCCATAAATCCACTCCAGTCCATTGCTCCTTTGCAGATCTATTTCCACCTCCCTGCTCCAGTTTAAGGGTTTGCAGGGAGAGGAGAGAGGAACTGACACAAAATAAAGAGTAAATTCCATGTTCCCAAGGAATGAACGCAGTGTAATTGTGATTTTGTTAACCATCATTACACACCTTCTGGTGTCAGTCTTACAATTCTATTTCATTTTCACAAGATGTGAGAAGAGGGGGAAACAGTGATGACAACCAAAGGAGTTCAAGTTTCCTTTTAAGAGAGAGAGAGAGAGAGAGAGAGAGAGAGAGAGAGAGAGAGAGAAATACCATCTTCAGCTGCAGTAATGTGAAAGGCTAAATGTGGACAGAATAGTAATATGTAAGCAGTTCCTAAGTTTTCTGAGGGGAATACTTAACAGCAGAAGTATGTTTCCTCAGGAGGACTTCTCCACCATTTGGTCCAATTTCTTACTCTGAGAACTGAACCAGTTCATGATGTAATGCTCAGGGGAAAACATTCCTCTCGAAAGTGTGTCTTCCTAGGGAGAAGGCTGCAGAAAACATCTTAATATTGCTTAAAGGGCTCTGGGTATTTGCTAGCTGGCTGCTTTGCATTTTAGAGCATGCAGTTTTCACTTAGATTTCAGTCAGTGATCTCTCCTGAGTTTTCACAGAGCTGATTTGTCCCTTTTCATCTTCTTTCTCTGGACTTAGTACAAGCCAAATCTATGGTTAAAACATAGAATAAAAGATATGGGTAAGGGTGGGAGAATATGTCAATTCTGGTTTCTCTCAGTTTCTCATTTCCCCCCAATCTTCAGCTCTCCACAATTCTCATAAGAAATTGTCAGCATGCTTACCCTGCCCAAGCCCAAAAAAGTATGAGAACCAAACCACAGCCAACCATCAAAATTTGCACTCCTCTGAATTTTCCAGTGCCGTTCTCTAGCCTAGGAATGTGCACAAAAATACTAATGCTAGGGTAAAGTGTGCATATAAATATATTTATTAGTGAAAATAGCATATATATGCATCTCTTTAGTGAAGACAACATATAAAAATGCGCAATCCTTTCTACAGCATCTCACACCCATCTTTGGATATAGAGCTGCCTCTTCAAATTCTCTGTTTGCTTCCTTCATCCACAGAAGCCCTGTTGTTAGTTTTAGATTGTTCACCCATCACATAGGTGGTCATCCCCTTGCGGTTGTTTTTTAAAGTTGTAGGGTTTCCATGTCAACACTGCTTTATTCCACTATATTAGAAGGAATTACTTTGCAAAAAATTGAAACAAGAAGTTCCATATTAGGGGGGGGGGAAATGCACTAAAATGCTGATGAGTTTTCACATGACTACTTTTTTAATTGCAAAGTGATATGGAAATATGGGGAACTGAACTTAAGATTGGAAAAGTGAGAAACTGAGTGAAAATAATATCTATAATGCATACGGGCATCAGCTCAGCTGATGGACATTAATGAAATCAACAAGCACTACGCCCCAACTCCCCTCAATTTTGGCCAAATCAGGACCTCTGCCATGACCATTTCCAAAGCAACATACAAAAACAAAAACCCCAGCAGCTCTGGTTGCTATCACAAAAAAGCAACAGCAACCTGTCCTACTATACTTGAAGCTTTGCCAACGAGACAATCACTTTTACTTTCATCACACCAGTAAGTGAGATGGATTTGAAGCTTGCAAACCCTGTCAGTTGTCAACTCCTGTGCTAGACAGGCATTTTAAGCAAGTTTTAAGCAATACTCTGGGAGGCCAACCAGCCCTTAGCCAACATTTTCACCAGGATCCCAAGATAGTCAAAGGGAGAACAGTTATAAATAAAAAGAAAAATAGACAACCTTAGGAGAATTTTAATTTTTCTAGTAGTCATTCTTTTCATCTAGTATTATCTCTTCTCCTTCTCCTATGTTGTTTTGGTTTTTAAAACCCTGTGGACTAAGAATGCCTTTTTCTGTCCTCTTAAACAGCCTTTTATGAAGCAAAGGCCTTCCAACTGACTAGAGTGACCAGGTGAGAAGGATGTGTCTCCTGTACCTTAAATATAGGTATAGCTTATTGCACAGGGATGGATTGGGAATAGTTGTTTGTTAAAACTCCTTCCTCCACACAACTGTTCATAATATCATATAGCATAAAACATGCTCACCATAGCCTTCAACCCAAAGATTTCAAAGGTAATGACTTTAAGAGGTAGAGCAGGAGTGCGCCCCACCACTCTCTACATGGTTAGGGGGGTTAGGCTCTCCCTACCACTACAACCACCCATATGGTTGACTGCTTGTATAAGCTAAGCAGCTCCTGATTCCCTGAATTGGCTGGGGCTGGTGGGTAGCACTGTGGGTTAAACCACAGAGCCTAGAGCTTGCCGATCAGAAGGTTGGCAGTTCGAATCCCCGCGACAGGGTGAGCTCCCATTGCTCGGTCCCTGCTCCTGCCAACCTAGCAGTTCGAAAGCATGTCAAGTGCAAGTAGATAAATAGGTACTGCTCCGGCGGGAAGGTAAACGGCGTTTCCATGCGCTGCTCTGGTTTCGCCAGAAGCGGCTTAGTCATGCTAGATACATGACCCAGAAGCTGTACACCGGCTCCCTCGGCCAATAAAGCAAGATGAGCGCTGCAACCCCAGAGTTGGTCACGACTGGACCTAATGGTCAGGAGTCCCTTTACCTTTACCACTACAACCACCCATATAGTTGACTGCTTGTATAAGCTAAGCAGCTCCTGATTCCCTGAATTGGCTGGGTGAAACAAACCACAGCCCACCAGAAAAAAAGAATCACATAGTGCCAAATCCTAAGGTCTCTTTTTCTTAGTTATAGCCATTAGTTTCTGCAGCTATAAACAGAACCACAGCAGCACCTGCTGACATGAAATAAGCATTACAATGTCACTTGAAGTGAAGGGGGGGGGGAATTGCAAATTATCAAGGTATCCGCAGCTATAAAAGGAGGTATTTTGACAGCAAAAAAGAGGAACAGATAACGGCACTCCCCCTCTCAGGTGCCCAGTGCCTTCCACCCTGAGGTGACTGCCTCAATGCACCTCATGAGAGGGCCAATCCTGTGATGCTTAACACTAGTCAACAGAGAAGTCCACACTATTGATGCTGCCACACAGAATGCCCTGCTCCTAGTGGTCAGATACAAGACTTCCAGGAGGTCAAGATGGTGTACAAGGTTCTCCTCTCCTCATAATCTCTACAACCCTGTCAGGTGGGTTAGGTGGGTTAGGTAGGTTAGGCTGTGAGACAGTGAGTAGCCCAAGGCCATTAAGTGGGCTTCATGGCTAAATGGCGATTTGAACCCTGGGCTCCCAGGTCCTAGTCCAATACAGACTCTTCAAGTGTCCCTATTTTCAGGGACAGTCCTGATTTACAGAATCTGCCCTGGTTTCTGATTTGATCCTGGAATGTCCCACTTTTCCTTAGGATGTCTCCATTTTCATCAGAGAAATGTTGGAGGGTATGCCAACATTGTAAATACTACACCACACTGGCTCTCAGTTGTAGAACATGCTGACAATTATTCCACGGATTATAGGATATCAGCTCCCTGCAGTCCCCAAAGTAACCTTGTTCTGTTACAATATTATTAAATGCATTGATTGCATCTAGAATCAAGCATTGTCTTGTACTAGAAAGCTTTGGAGATTGTAGATTGGTGGTGGTAGGGAGATAAATTGCACTGTTAATTTTTTTTACAATTGAACAAGAAGCTATTATTCATCTCAAAAGTGGTCACTCTTTATTACTTTCTGAAATAAGAATTTTCATGATATTCTTAACCATGTGTTTTCTTCAACATTGTTAAGAATTCATTTTTGTTCTCTTTATCTGGAAGCTATATATGAAAAAGAACACTTATGTTGCCGCAGTGACCTTGTAAACTGAACTCATCTAGTGATAAGGAAAATGGAAAACAGGAGCAATTTGCACAAATACTCATCCATTTTAACAAGATTTGACCAGACAAGGGGCTGATGAATTCCATCTAGGCTTCTCATATGTCATGAAAATTCCTTGAAAATTGAAAATTTGAAGTGTAAAAATGGCATGAGGGGGGAATTTTGCCAAATGTATTTTACCTGGATGTGTGGCAATGCCAAAAAAGCTCAACAATTTTGTGGGTGTCAGCAATTTTACTTTTTGAAATATGGCAACCCTAACTCCATCTCTTGTGTCTTTTCACCCTGACTGATCCAACAGGCCAAGTTCATTTTTTTTCTGTTGAATTTTATTGGTGAAATCATCTAGGATTTTTCATATTTTATTCATTCAAGCGGATCTTTCGTAGAAGACAGATTGCTATTTTTTCCACCCTATGTTTTTGGCACAGTATCCATTCTGACAGTTAATGGATTCCCCTCTTTCTTACATTACCTAAAGGCCTTTGAGGCTTTGTGCCAATAAATTTAAACATTATTATCAATAAATACAGTTGTTATGCAATAAAACCTGATGTTGCACTACGTGATGCTTCTTTTGGGGACTGAAAAGTACAAATGTTCACTAAATTGATTTATAAGTGGCAGAAAACAGCAGTTACGACCATCACAAGGAGGGTATTTAAAACCAAACATTTGTGGGATTGGAAAACAGTCCAGGGAAAGCTTCTGTCAAAGGGCTTACTGCAAAGTTTGACTAAATTAAAAGTGGTCTGCAGTTTTTAGCAGTATAGCAGAGTCCCTAAAATTTTAATCTTTGATTCTCCGCTTGATTTTATCACCCATCAGGGAGCAGCATTAAAAATGTATTTTGGCAAAGAGATGCCATTGGATGGGAGGCGCCCATTTTAGGAAGGGGGACAAAGATTATTACGCAGTTTGAAAGCATTCTGAATGTAGGCAGTAGCATAACTAAAGTTGCTCTACCTTATCTTTAAAAAAAAATTCACCTGCATGTTCTAAATATATTAAGCCTACCCACCTTTCCATATTTATTTTGGCTTCAACATCCCAACTGCACATGGGGCTAAAAAATTGTCAACCCAAAACCTAGCTTGAGTGCTGAGCTGTAACTACTGCCAGTTTTGAGTGGAGCGCACATCCAGGTTTTGGGAATACGCTGTGTTTGTTTTGGCAATGATGCAGGGTAGAACAGTTTCCATTCCATCCGAACAGTCAAACGGTTTTGAAATATGGCACAATAAAAGCCATTCATTATATCTGTCTCCTCTGCCTTCCAAAAACAAAAAAATGACTGACCAGTTCCAAATCTGTGCAGGGGGCAGGAAGTTGAGAGTCAAGAGGTCATTGGAAATAACCCAAAACTAACACCAAGTTTTTGTAGGTTTCAGTTAGGGAATATGTTCCATGCCTTCATTTCCATCACACACTGGGTCCCTCTCCCCAACCCCACTCTCCAAAGACTGGTTCAAGTAGTTAATTGCTCGGTTATGCACAATTTACAAGGCTTAATTACAAAACTAATACATTAGCCTTCTTGTCTAAGTGTCAAATACAAAGTTATGCCCTCCCTTAATGCCCAAAGTGCAATCAAATCCTTCTTTGTGCTTTGTAGTAGTTGCAAATTTCACTATCTGGAAGGATGGAGAGTTGCATACAGGGCTTGTCTTGGCACCTGGCATCCTCAGCCACAGTATCCCAGCAGGTGTTTGCCTTGGTCATCCTCTCAGGTACTCCAGTGACCAAGTACATTTCCCAGGTTGTCATAGAGTGATGCTATGTTGGAGATGCTCTGAGGTGTTGTGGGAAATCGCATCTCCGAACTGCTGTCACAGTTCTCCTGTGAGCGCTGCCACTCCATCTGAGCCATTGCTGCCTACTGCTAGATAAGCCTCCCAGGGTTCACAGAGTTCAGGGGAGATAAGAGGGCACTATACCAAGCCCTTCCTTCCAAATCTACAGTCAGGTCTGGTTGTGTGCCCCACCCCACCCTGCCTAAATACTCTAACCAGGGGATGCAAACCTTCTTGGACCCATGGGCACATTTGCAAACCAGAGATACTGTTGTGGATAGTATGCCTATAGAACCTGAAACCAAGCACGGCACCAACCTATTATATTGGGTAAAACAAAGCACTTCTTTCAAGTTGGGACAGCGGATTCTGAAGGTGTTAGGGAAGACCTCTGCGGCCACGGGAACATGTGTGCCTGATAATACCCCATAGCTAATGATTTACACACATTTGCGTAATTTATCTCAGTAGGCATGGAGGGGGCAGAGTTATGAAGGACAAATATCCTGTCCTCATGTAGTTCATTTGTATTGAACATACACAAAGCCATCATCCAGTTTGCAAATGGGAGCATTGTCCACATCTACCCAGGTCAAATAGTCACCACCTCTGCTGAGTTTCAGAAGAAAATGGGGGAAATCATGTTCTTCAACCTATGCATATTTTTTAAGCTAGAAAGTAAACCACAGGGCTGTTGGTAGAGCAGCTGATGCAAAATGCAGCAGCTAGTGAGCTGATAGGAGCAGATGGCTGACAGCATGTGACACCTCCACTAAAACATCTGCATTGGTTGCCCATACGCTACCAGGGTAGGTTCCAGGTTCCTGCATTGCAAAGCCCTGAAGAGGTTACCTGAGCCTTCATATCCCAGCTCAGTCACTGAAGATCATCTGAAAGAGCACTGTCAGTTGTCCCCTGTGTTTCAGAAGTTTGACTAGCTTCAACTAGAAGTCACATATTTAGGATCACAAGTATCATAATGTGGAATACTCTTCCAGCAGAGATTCAGCAGATATCCTTGCTGCTAACTTTCAGGCACCTCGTTTTTTATGCTGACAGGCAAATTCGGTTGTTTAAAAGAGCCACTCAATTTAATGATAATTTTGTATTGTATCTCCGACTTCATTGCACTTGTACAGCATCTCAATATCTTACACGGGAGGGAAGTTAGCAACTATTTTTTTATAAACTTGCCTGGCTTTAAATGAGTACATAAATAGAGGATAAGGCTATCAATGGCTAGTAGCCACAATGGCTCAGTTGTGCCTTCACTGTCGGGGGCAGAATGCCTCTTGCAAGGAATACCAGTTGCAAGGAATCAGAAGTGGGGAAACTGCTATTGCACTCAGTTCATTCTTGCAGGCTTCCCAAAGGCATCTGGGTGGCCACTGTGAGAAAGCACAGAGGAACATCTTCTGTAGGCATCCAACCTAAAGCAGCAACAGCTATTTGGAGTTATTTAGACATAGGCACCAGCTCCGGGGGGGGGCAATGCTATTTGGGCCCCCTCAATTATTATTTTTTGAGGGGCCACCCCCCATTGTTGAGGCTGAATGCAGATCCAGGCACAAAGCAACATGAGGACACTGTACATTGCATGTGCGACGTCTGGACGTTGCGTCGGGCCCCCTCAATGTTCTTTCGAAGATGGTGGCCCCGTATTTAGAGTATTGCTTGTTATGGTTGAACAACCTGGCCAATGCAATAGCTCTAAGATGCAACCTGAACTTCTGTTTCAGCAGCAGTGGGAAACCTTTTGACTCCATGGGCCAGATCCTTATCAAGATCAGCCTTGTGGGTCAAATTTGACAGGTGAGCTGTCTTCACAATGATCTCATGGGCAGTGAGGCACTGCTAAAATAGAAGCAAAAATAGAAGTTTTTATTTCAAGTTTTACCAATCATTGATAATGTTAAATGTTTTAAAGAATGGCAGAAGGCATTGTCTAAATTTATCTGGCAGGGGAAAAACCCTAGAATTAAATATAAATTACTTACAGATATAAAAGAAAGAGGGGGCTTTTCCCTACCAGATTTGAAGATATACTTTGAAGCTGCCGCATTCTGCAGGATTAAGGATAGGATTCAATTAGAGAATGATGATGTGTTAGACTTGGAGGGATTGGATAATCGTTTTGGATGGCATGCATATCTATGGTATGACAAGGTAAAGGCCCACAGTGGTTTTAAGAATCATGTAATTAGAAAGGCATTATACAATGTATGGACTAGATACAAAGATCTCTTAGTAAGAAAAACACCAAAATGGATTTCACCAATGGAAGCACAGGCCCCAAAAAAGTTAAATATGGAAAACAAATGGTTGAGGTCTTCAGATTTGTTGTTAGAGAATCAGGAAGGTTTTAAATTAAAACCATTTGAACAAATTAAAGATAAAGTGAATTGGTTGCAATATTATCAAATTAACGAATTATATAAGATGGATAAGAGAAATGGTTTTGCAACAGAAAAAACCAAATTGGAAACGGAGTTGTTAGATACTAATGATAAGAATATGTCTAAAATGTACAGTTTGTTGTTGGAGTGGCATACAAAGGATGAACAAGTTAAATCGGTTATGATTGATTGGGCAAGGGATGTGGGACATGATAGAATGATGGAGGACTGGGAGAGGCTATGGGGGAAAGGGGTTAAGTTCACTGCATGTACGATGTTAAAGGAAAACATTATGAAGATGATGTATAGATGGTACTTGACCCCTGTAAAACTAGCAAAGATTTATCACAAAAGTGATAACCTTTGTTGGAAATGTAAAGAAAAAGAAGGTACTTTTTTCCATATGTGGTGGACTTGTCCCAAGGTGAAAGACTTCTGGGAGAAGATTTATAACGAACTGAAAAAAATGTTGAAATATACATTTATTAAGAAACCAGAGGCCTTTCTCCTTGGAATAAAAGGTTTAGAATTGCCCAAGAAAGATGTTAAATTATTTTTGTATGCCACATCGGCCGCTCAAATATTACTTGCTAAAAATTGGAAAACACAAGAACTACCAACAGTGGAAGATTGGCAGATGAAGATGATGGACTTTTCGGAGCTAGCTGACCTGACTGGAAGAATCCGCGACCAGAAAGAAGAGGAGTTTCAAGAGGATTGGAGGAAATTTAAGGACTATTTGAACAAATATTGTAATATAAAAAATTTGAAATTACTTGAAAGAAACAAAAAGGCCTAGGATAAGTTATAATTAAATAAATGGGATTTAGAATGTTAAGAAAAGTGAATAAGATGACTATAATTGGAAATTGTTTTAGTTTAATAAGGATATTGGAAAGCTGTTACTTTTAATTTACAAGGAAACTCAGAAGGGAGGGACTTGAGGAAGTCAATTGAGATGTTTAAAAAGTTGGATTTGGGAAGAATTAAGTTTGTTTTTATTGTATATTTGTTTATTGTTCCCCCCTTTTCTTTTCTTTTTCTACTTCCCCCCCTTTTTGTTTTTGTGTATCATTTTGCTTTGTGGTTTGTGTTATTATGATGGAAAACTTAATAAAATTTATTTTAAAAAAATAGAAGCAAAAACATCCTGATTAGGGGTTTACCCCGAATTCTGCCAAACTGAGCAGGAACTAACTCCCTCCTCATTTGCTGGTGTGGGGCGGGGGGGGGGCGTGTTAAATACAGCTGCATTGGATGCACACTCCAGTAACCTCCAGGGAACTGGCCTGTGCAATCAACAGCCAATTAAACCTTACCCCTTTCCATCAGCTGACCTCATCTGCCTAATGGAGTGATGTCAGCCAGTGTGGCTTTATTAATTTGAAAAATGGCCTCACAGACCAACCTGGAACGCCTGGTGGTTCAAGATGCCTGTGGGTAAACTGTTCTCACCCCTGTGTTCAGCCTTGGTAGTTAAGCGCCCACAGCCTGCACCTCAGCCTTGCTCATATCATGGAGCCCTTTCCTCTTCCCCTCTACACCAGCTACAGGTGATTTGTTAAAGGAGTGAATTTTACAGTTGCTTCACACAAGGCAACCCGTTCAGTGATACGTCCAGTGTAAGAAATCTGCATGGAATCAGCAGCAATTTATCACACAAGGATATGCAGGTTTTCAAACTTGCAGTCAACAGGCAGAGTGAAATGGGACAACAGAGCATTTCTTGCCCTGAAAGCATACAAGGAATCTGCTGTATTAAAGTGAGCTGTATTGTCACCACTTTGTGCAACTGTTTGATGGTACTGAAAATGTCAAATATCCCATTAAAAAAGCCAAACCCTGATCTAATTTTAACGCATATAGAGTTATTTTGGCAGACAAGAGGCAAGCTACAGGACAGCTATAAAAACAGCACAATGCTGGCTAATACTGAGGGGTTAGTCCCTACAAAGACAGTCAAACATTGCAACAAGATCAGTCTTTCCCTTCCTCTGATCACATTGCCAGAATTCTGCAGCTGCCTGGGAATTTGCAAGAAAATCAGTGAGCTATTTTTTTTTTTTTATCATCAGGGAAAAAGAACTCTGTTGAGAGAAACCACAGCTCAATGGTAGAGCACATGTTTTGTATGCAGAAGTTCTCAGGCTCAATTCTCAGTATCTCTATTAAAAAAAAATAGCAGGTAGCAAATGATGGAGACAGCAGCAGCTTCCCAGCATCTCAGGTGACGTGGCCAATACTGTGTCAGATAGACAAACTGACTGATTTGGTTTTAGGAAGCTTCCTATCCAAGCCCTTTAACTGGAAATGGCAGGCACTGAGTCTGGTAACCTCCGTACTGAACTATGACACCTCCCACCCTTTAGAAGAAAAATGCAAACTGCAATCAGTATGAGCTTGTCCTCCCATTGAGAAATGCTGCAGTTGAATTATTTCAAGTTTTTCACGATGGTTATCAAAGCAGTTTAACACAAATAAAAGCTGAGCCTGTCCACTCTTAAAACAAAAAGCACTGCACACAAGTCTTTCATATTAAAGACTTTAAAAAAAAATCTACCTATGTAGCAACTACAAAATACATGAATTTAGGATTCAATTCAGGGGTGTGTGTGCCTGTGTGAAGTGGATCAAATATTCCTGCACCCATCCTCCAAGCCACTTTGACAGGTTGGGTGGGTGGGAGATGCTCACTGCCAATCATCTGATTCAACTTCAAAGGAGGAATTGAGCATACACTTTTAATGCACTTCTGACTTACATTCCAGCTGCAATCCTGAATTTGGCATGTATTTCTGTTGCTGTAGTGCAAGGGTTTAGTTTTCCCACCCAGGTGTCATATGACATCATGTGACAGAGAAGCAAAGCCACATGGCAAGCCAAACAGGGCTGATTAAGAAGTGTGCATGCACACAAAAGCTTATACCCAGAACAAACGTAGTTGGTCTCTAAGGTGCTGGACTATTTATTTATTTCGACTGCATCAGACCAACACGGTTACCTACCTGAATCTAGAGCTGATTATGTCCATGAGCCAGAGGTTCCCCACCAATTTAATTGTAAGCCAGGAAGAACTTAACACCTCTGTCCATAAGGACTGTCTCACAATTTATAATTTAATACACAACCCCCGGGGGGGGGGGCTGTTTACTGTAACGTGAATAGATGGATTGTAAAGTACTTGTGGCATAGCGAAAACAGGCTGTGGTTCACACAATGCACACATTTTCTTCTACGAAGACATCACTTCCATGTAGAAAAATAGCTGTGCAGAAAAGGTGGCAAGCAAAGCAGCCCTTTCAAAGTGTTGGACTAGAGCTCATCCTGGCAACTGTTTCAGATTTTCCAAACAGGAGGCAGGTGAGCCCCAGCTCTGCACTCCAACTGGTTGCATGATAACCACTTTAGCCGAGAACTGTGCCAAAGCTACAAAGTATACATTTCTTCACTCCTCAAAAGAACAGTGTTTTGCAGAGGCGTGTGGTCACTGGATGAAGTGTTTTACTTTACACACCGTTCAGAAGTGAGGAGCCCCTTGCCAATTCCTCTTTCCTCTCAAGTACAATGGTCCCAAATACCTCTTTCCCCTATAAGTGCTGAACGAGTCTCAGTTCACTCACTATTTACACTTCCAAGTCCTCAATTTAGATTCAGCCCTGGCTCAGGTTTCAGCTCCTAGCTTTGGATTACTGGAGTTGCAGCAACTACATGCTTGCTCTTAAAAAATTCCCATGAGCAACTTTAACCCTCTTCTGCATAAGCAACCAATTCCTATCAGCATCTGTAACCCAATCCATCACAGAGTAAAATCTGCCTGTTCCTCTCACCCCTCAGATGTTCTTTCTACTTACAAATAGGAAACCGGGGAGAAAAGCAACAGTGTCTATAAAACTGAAGCACACAAAGACAGAATGACAAGGTACTGCAGAACTCCAGATAATAAAAAGACTGGAAAGCAAAACCATTTTAAAAGATGACATTTATTTAATTCTTACCCCATAGTATCAATAAAATGCTCTAGATTGGTTTTTTTGTCTTGATGTTTTTGTAAGCTAACCTCCCCTTCACACAACCAATTAAAGTAAACTGAAACTGCAACCACCTTAAAAAAAACCCAGTCCTGAACAGGCAAAAATCAAAGGAGAGATATAAGAAATCTCTGAAGGCTTTAAGAAATAATTATGTCTGCACTGCTATGACATTTCTGAGCCTCTAGAACCCGAGGTAAACAGTTTCTTGGGCCACAGCTTGAAACAGATCTGCTATGCCTCATCCTCCTGATCTTATCACATGCAAATGGGCATTCAAAGTCACTCTTCTTCCATGGATCTGGAGAAACCAGAAGGTTCCATGAGGCTGAAGTTGGTTCAGGAACAGACAACACATTTTACCTCATCCTTCTGCTGAAATGTATTTGGCATCTTGTGACAGAATTGCAATACCCCTACATTAATCAGTGGGAGAAAAATTGTGCACCTGGATGGTACAGAAGATTGGGGGTTGAGAATCGGGAAGGAGTGGAAAGGAATTGCCATGGATAATCAAATTACCCCCAGACTCTTGCATTTATGTTCATAGGCAAGAAGCATCTATCCTTACCTTTTACAGGATATCCACTACATTTTGCAGTACAACAGCCATGGGGTAAGAACAAGATTGAGGTTCCAATGTATTTTAATGACACATTATGAAAATAAAAACTTCTACAAAAATTTGTTGCACACTTCAAACATAATAAAATCATTTCAGGTGGACATTTTTCTACTTCATGTTTGCGAACAAGAATCAATTTCTACTAAGCCTTTTAAAGTAAAAAAATTAAGCTTATATAGGTTTATATTCTTAATGTAATAATAATGTACAATACAAGAAGAGACACTCCTATGCATAGGTAAAAACACACACAACAGCACAATAAAGAATTCTTAATATTTTGAAGCATTTCATTCTATTTTACAACAAATTCCAATCTATAGCAAAATACAATCCTCCACACAGAAATAACTTTGTCAGGTTCATGTATGGAAAATGAGAAGTATCTGTACAAGACCACATGGGAAGAACAAGAACTGTGACACTGTTCCATGGAAACTACATGAAATAGTGACAGAGTGAATTAAACCATGTACTTATATTTCTCCCATGGAAACCAAAGGGGCTTGAACAGACTTCAAACTGGTTGGATTAGACAATGTAGCAAATTAGTTACAACTAATTTCCATTAATTTTAAAAGAACTAAAGTGAATACTAGTTTAAAATGGATCAGGCCCATAGCATTTTATTTTTTAAAATGTTTCTGATGTGTCTTAAAGATCGAGCTATATAGTACACAAAACAAAAGGCAACCTTATAAAATATGCTCATTTGTAAGTTATGCCATACTGCCCTCTTCTGATACACACAGGATACGGTCTCTGAAAAGAGAAAATGTGATACATTATCATTACTTTGTTTCTAGAAAGAAACATGATGCCCATTTAAAAATTTTAAAATGCTACAGAAGAATAAAATATAAGGAATGAAATTTTGAAAAAACCAAGGAGTCAAGCCATTAGAAAGGGCAATAGGATTCAACTATATAGCATGCTCTGAGTCTTTTCAGCTTTCTTGTTATCCTTGGCTAGCAGGGGTTACAAGGACCTATTGTCTCTTGAGCTGTCAGATGTTGCCACAAAAACCAATAAGGCAAAAGGCACAAAACTGACTAACGCACTCCTAGACAATGATGAAACTGACAAGCAGAGGGTCCTTATGAAGGACTGGACATCAGCACTCCTGGTAAAAGTGAAGGTATTTGCAGAGCTATTCGCTGACAGCACAAATACTGCTTGGAGAGCACTGTAATTACGTCTGGATAACCAAGAGCATGTCTGGAGAGATCAGATTATGAATGGAGCAAGGTTTGGAAGAAACTTCCTGTGAAGTCAGTATCTGTTTGAATTCAAGAGGCCACACTTAAGGTTTTATTTAGATGGCAATGGAAAGCTTTCCCACTTGGTGAGCATGGGACTCTTTTATATCTATTGTGCGAGTGTGCCTTAGGAAGGATCCATCCAAAATGGGATATAGTGTTCTCTGAGTATTTAACAAAACACAGGAATGTGGTTAGAGGACAGGTTAAACATGATCGATTTGTTATCACCCAATTTCCTTTTATCAGACCAGTAATGGGTCCAGCAGTTAAAGTGGTTACGGCACGTGCTGTAGAGGGGAAAATCTTTGGGAAAAGACAGGAGTTAAACTCTACACAAATCTGGAGCGGAGCCCCTAAGACAGTTGGATGGCATATTGTACACCTCCTTCCGGTAACTACTGCAGCCATTTGCCAAAAGGCCTAGGAGCCGCTCCTGAAGCATAGATGGCCACAAGATTGAGCAGGTCTCCTGCTTCAAATACCTGGGGGGGGGGGGTAGTCTTCCATTCTGGGGACTATGCTTGCTGCTGAAATTGCTCAGAGAAGCTCATCAGAAATTCTTAATTTTTAAAAAAACAAGAGGTGTCATTATATACCAGCAGCACTTAAATTATTTGAAGCCAAGCCAATAGCACAACTTCTCTATGGTGCCCAGTTGGGTCCCTTTTCCAATTCTGCACCACTAGAACTTGTGCAATCCAAATTACTAAGGTCAGTCCTTCAAGTCCCAAAATGGGTCTCTAATGCTACTCTGAGACTAGAGACAGGCTTCACAAAAGTGGAGGCTAGAGTGTGGGAGACCATACTCAATTATTGGCTTAAACTATCTTTATTTTCCCGTGGCCTTGCCCCACTAACTATGAACGATGATTTTCAATCCATGTGGAAATAGGAAGTGGCAACTAAAATCTTTTATATATCAACCTTTTTATGCTCTTCCACACCCGCCCAATGCTCCTATCCCTTTTTAGTTTCTTTTAGCTGCTTCTAAATTCTTCTAGACTTTTATATTCACCTTCTGTTTTAATACCTTTTACCTTTCCAAAACACTTTTCAGATTTTAAATGACTGTATCCCACCCTTTTATGCTGGTTGATGACCATAATAAAGATTTGGATTGTAAATACAATGAAGCTTAAGTTCACTAGCCCTCCCAATGCCTTCTTAGCCTAGTCCACTAATGCTTGGCAGTAAGCTCAATTAAACACAGCAGGAGTAAACATGCATAGGATTGCACTGTAAATGTCATAAATGAAACTATGTTGGTTTCAACGCTTCCATCATCGTCTACCATCACTAACCAAGGAGGTCAGCTTTCTGGCTGTGCTCCAGTGTGCAGTCTGAAATTTAGGGACTCCAAAAGCCAACAGTGGGTGGGGTTTACGAGCTTTATGCTGTCACGAACCATATCTTTATATTTCCAATTACTTCTGAAAAGAACCTCCATCTTTGAATTTCCCTATTTTTGTTTTTACATCAACCCACCTCCCTCAAAGTTCTCTCTCATGTTGTTTTTTAATTGTATTTGTATTAGGTTCATTTATAGTAATTTATCACATTATAATTTGAATTCTATGGAACGCTATTTGTAATGCACTATAAAAAATAAAAGCAAGAAAAAATACAATTAAATATAATATAGCATCTAGCATAGTGCATTAGAATTGCTACAACTTGCAGAAAAATTGGTAAGTGGTCCACGAAGACCATCAGCAGTTTTCAAGTGGTCCATGAGGGAAAAGTTTGGGAACCACTGATGTAAATCAACCAGCACATATAAACACTGTTTTAGCTTATATTCACTGAAGTGAAATCATAAATGTTCACCTTTCTAAAGGCACTTTAGTTTGACTCTCAAATAATTTTCTGATTTATGAGATCCTTTTGGTAGCAGCGATCACTTTTGTAGCCAAGGCTTCTTCTTCTGTTTCTCTGGTTGTGCAAGGTGGCATTTTGGTTTTCTTCAAGACTCGGCACACTGATGCTCTTCCTCCTGGATTCAGAAGGGCCCATTGCAACATGGGTTTTCTTCTGCCCTTCCTTCATTGGCAAGAGCATTTGGTCCCTAGTCCCTTGCTTTGGATGAAGTGGCTCCACTTCTGGACAACGGGAGGTGGACTTTCGTTTCCGGGCTTTGCCAGCAGAACCCAGGACAGCTTGGCCTAGGACATTATCATCAGGCATCTGAATCCAGGCAAGCCCATCATTTTCCGCATCTTTAAGCAGTCTCATGCTACGTCTCACCCTTTTTTTATTACTTCTGGTTACACTCCTGAAAGATTCCTCTATAGAACACTGTAAATTATCTAGGAGTTCAGAGTCATTTACTGTCCAAGGAGGCAGTTTGTTCACATTATCTCTAGGAACACTGGGATTGTTTCCAGGTGCTTTAGACTCAAAATCCTCAACACTTGGGAAATAGCAGCTCTTCGGTTTCTCAGGAGAGCTCTTTTCAAGTGGGTTCCAAGGAAGAGTATCTTTCGTATCATTTGTAGCCATGTCAAGAAGCTGCGAGGATGAGCCAGATACATTATCAGGTAAAGCATCTTCCATCACAAGATTGAGGCTGGAATGCAGACAGCTGTTGTCCTTACTACTACTATCTTGTATGTTAGGTTGGTTTTCTGCATTCAGGACACTAGAGCTGGAATCATCTAAGATAAATAAAGTTTCAATTAGAGAAGAAACTTGTTTCTGTTTTAATCATCAGGTGTAATACCAAACGGCTAAGAATACATAAAGTACGGTTAAGGGATCTTACTATTTTGAAGTCAGTGATATGCATTTTGTTCTAATGTTCACAAATCACAGGCATGGTTTTGAACTGCCTCTGGAGGTGACTGCACAAAACCATGCAGTTTTAAACTATGGACAGCACAAACAGTAGCTCTGCATGATGTCTGAACAGTAAAGCGCTTTTCACAGATCTTACTATTTTGAAGTCAGTGATATGCATTTTGTTCTAATGTTCACAAAATGAAGTACTAACAAGAATTTTTTCAATGCGTTATTTCTATCATGCAACAGCAAGTTATCACTCAGCTTTGGAACACATTTTTAAAAGAAAAGCCTGACTAGCTTTTCAGGTACCTTTTAACTGAATAACTTTTCAAAGAAATGCCTGCAGCAAATGATATTATAGTTTGAAGTGTTGTTTATTCTGTTATATTTTACTCCAAGAAAATCCTAAATAGGATTATCCTAAATAGAACCCAGTAAGGCAGACATGTCTGTACAATATAAATAATGTGATCCCATTGAAATCCCAAGGTGAAATTTTGCAGGTAGCTCTTAGAAATATTAAATAATCAACACAATTTTTGAACTTTTTAAACATATTTTTAAATCACTTTTTAAAATTTTCAATTTTGTAACTTACATTTAAAATTTAAAGTAAGTCCACCATGTTACATATTATCCCAATCCAATCCATATTATATTAAAGCCCACAAAATTCTGAAGAGATTGGTGTTTTTAGTTTTGATGTATCTCAATTCTGGGCTGAGCTTTAAGGTTTTGTGTTAAGGTCAAAGTTGTCAATTTTTTGACATTTCAAACCCTCATTAACTCACAAACAGGATGAGATAAAAAATAAAATTTTGAGATGTAAACTTAGTTTTGATCATTCAACAAGTGTACAAAATATTAAGAAAATTGGATGACATGAGATAAAAAAGTTGGATCACTTGATATGGAATGACCCAAAAGTAAAATAGTGGCCAATTTGTGTAGGATTTATTTTTGGTCTTCCAAAAGACTTCCAACTTCTCTCCTGAAATATTCTCTTTGACCAATTTCTCTGCTTACCCTACCTCTTACTTAGCTGCTTTGATGCCACAAAAAAGGGCCAGGCTATTAAATGCTAAATGAGACTTTAGATTCAAATGTCAAGGTCTGCTAGTAATTTTTGGCCTAGCCGTTAAGATTTTAAGTGACACCTTCAGAAGACTGAGCCGTTTCAGAACCTGCTGATAGAAACAAAAAACCCTGCTGTCAGCATGCAAAACTAATTAAAATGAACTCTAAATCAGCTACTAATTACAGAAAACAGAAAAGCAAACAACAGTTTTACATACCGAAGATAGAAACTTCTGACTTTGGTGTGCTTTGATAAGATGACATAAAAGAGAAATCTTCTGTCATCTCCGGAATTGGGCTCAAGAGAGGTTTCTTTGAAACAGTTTGTCGCTCCCCATACAATGCTTTTTCCTTCTTTTTCCTTCTTCTCCTCTTTCCAAAAACCTTGCTTCTGACAGCCTGGTGATATTTAGAAGACACAATGGAACACTCCTTCTCCTGACAGATAATCATTCACCTTTAACTTTTACCTTAAGGGACGTGGGTGGTGCTGTGGTCTAAACCCATGAGTCTTGGGCTTGCCGATCAGAAGGTCGGCAGTTTGAATCCCCGCGACGGGGTGAGCTCCCATTGCTCTGTCCCAGCTCCTGCCAACCTAGCAGTTTGAAAGCGGCGGGAAGGTAAACGTTTCCGTGTGCTGCTCTGGTTTTGGTATTTGGTTGCGCCAGAAGCAGCTTAGTCATGCTGGCCACATGACCCGGAAAAACTGTCTGAGGACAAATGCCAACTCCCTCAGCCTGTAAAGCGAGATGAGCGCCGCAACCCCAGAGTCGTCTGCAACTGGACTTAAGTGTCAGGGGGGCTTTACCTTTTAGTGTACTAGTGACAACTACACTGAACGAGGGTCGACAACACAGCACCCATGAAAATAATTAATAACCATGACACTGAAAATAAAATAAATAACTACCCTTGGAAAGTGAACAATAACATTTGAAGATTCTGCTAGAAACTAGGCTTCTAATTTTTATACTGGGCCACATGTAGGCTGAGCAAACTCCCTTTCCAACATTAATCCTGATTGGATACCAGCTTCCCTCCCTTTCATTCAGAAAGGGCACAGGAGAGAAGAGGGGACAGTGGTGACTAAGTGCACAGTGGCTAAAACATTTTCTTGTTTTCTTTGTGTGTGTAGGAGAATACTGAGAAACACTGGGTTCACGCCTTCACAGCTGGGCTAGGATTCCACCAATGCACGGAATGCTGCTTATAGGACACAATTACAGTAAGTGGCTTAAAAGTCTGTTTTTAAAAACAAACAATCTGTAGCCTATTTTTAAAGCATATGGGAGCGGTTAGTTTTAAACCTGTGTAACTTACTGTTCTCTTTTCAGCCGATTTCGTTGCTGCTTCTGCCTTTTGGAATTTGGTGGATTTTGGGAGGGGTTTTTTTGTAGGGTTAAGAGCCATTTCTTCTGCTTTGTTGATAGACTGGAAGGAAACACCAATTTTTAAAAGTCAAGAGGCTGCTATACTACAAAAATTACATAGGGCAATGTGTATTTAAAAAATGCAAAGTAGTATTAGGCAGCTACAAAACTTAAAAAAAAAATCTCATTTCACTGATAATTTTCTCTGCCAGTTTTTTTCAATTATGCAAGAGATATTAATTTATTACACATTCTAAAAGTAACTAGCATGTACAAAATAGCTGATGGAGGACTGAAAAACATTTCTCTGTAAATTCACAGGTGTGAGTATATCAAATCTAAACAAAGTGTTTTACACATATTTCTCTATGTATACATTTCTAAACTGTTCAACATTAAAATATACCCGAGTGATGTATGATATACAACAAATTATGCAATCATCAAGCACATAATAAAAAAGCAATATATTCACTTACTGCAATGTTAGTTCTTAAGAGAGAGTAACTCTGTGCTGATAAAGGAATAAACCCACCTTCCTTTTAGCAGATGACCTGGTGGTTCTAGTGGAAGTTGCCTGGAATTCCGGAGAACTATTTTTTGTTTCTAAAAATGAGAACAAGACTCAAATTACATCTGCAGGCTTGACACTATAGCTCAGCCACACTGATAGCTTGCTGCATATGCAGCAATGGGCTCCTTCCAAAAGTTTTAACCAGTAATTCAAACCTTTTCCGTTAGAATCCTTCCAGTGCTCATGCATTTATTATACACAAGGACTATGTTCTTAGGCATTTATTTTCTACTGAAAATATCCCAAGTCTATATCAACATGGTAATATACACTCAGGAAGTGTTGCATTTAATATAGGTGGGTCAGAACTAACTGGTGATCTCCAGTGTTTATCAGACTCAAGAGCAGATCAAATGAAATCAATTAATTTCAGTGGATCCATTCTGAGTATGACTTAGCTGGATATTCCCAATAATCTGGCAGCCTCACATTGTTTTTTAGTTTACCGTTCATTGTCGAGACTGTCATGGTGTGGAAAATGCTTCACCCTAGTTGTGTCCCACACCCCATCAGTAATATCTGTAAATGGAAACCTCACGAACCTATCAAATTACATAATTCCTTCACACAACAGTATTGCACCTCTCTGTGAGCCAGCAACATGGCATGAGGTTCATATTTAACATTCTGCAACACAAAACCACAGAGTGGCAACTCTTAAATTGCAGTGGTAATGTGTAATACATGAATTAACTCATAATGGTGAATAATTCAACTGTAAGAATACAGGAACAGAACTTCACCTTCCACATCAGAGTTTACAGCATATTCAGAAGTGGATACATCAGGTGATTGTTGAAGAAGCTCCTGTAATACAAAAGTAAAATTACAAACATGCTTTACAATAAAATGCAAATGTGTACAGTGCTAAATATGGCAAGAGAAGGGTTAATCCAGACAGATATCTGAACATTCCTGCTTCAAATATATAAAAATGGCACAACACAAAAAAAAGTGTGAAGCCAACTTACATTAACATAATCAAAGTTTGGCTGAGACGAGGGCTGCTTGTCAGGACTTTTGATAGAACTTTTTTCTCTTGAACCTGATGCACTGAACATGGCTTCTCTTCGTCTACGTAACGGACAATCTACAAAAAGGTGTCAAATATGTCAGATTCTAGATCATTGCTGCATATATTCATTTCAGCTATTGGTCCGGTACTTCTTTCTGTAATATTACTTGTACAAGATGAACGTTCAAGCTGTGTTGACAGATTCCTAAATAGTTTCATGCAACCAAGTTCAATTCATGTCTAAGGACTTAGGAATAAGTTTGAGTTCATGGTAGAGGAGTGGGAAGAGAGAAAGCATTTCAAACCTATTTGCAGTGTTTCAGAGTTTTTGCAATCTCGGAGCACTTCACTTCCTTCCTCCGTCCTTTTATCAAGATGTCCCTATAAAAGAGTAGTGTTATCAATCTTCAGCTGCTGAATGGGATTTTGTAGGTGGTCTGTTCTGTTTATGAAATCTAAACAAATGTTGACTTTCAAATATGTTTAGGTTTTCCCAATTTTAATGATTTTGCTACACACACAAAGCTTATACTACACAAATGATGGTCATATAACCAACCTTCATGTCTTCTGTGAACGTAGTTACTGGCGTTTTCTTCAAAGCAGAATGAAGAGAATTAGAAGGCAATTGTTCTTTTCGTATGGGGGTAATGGGTGGCTTGTTTCCATCAAATATTTCCAAGCTCTGTTTTTCTGCAAATCTAACTTTCTTACAGCTTTGATTAGATGTAGCATTGCTGCTTAATTCTGCACAGGTAGTTAAAAAAAAAAAAAGTGGGGAGGAGATGAGTAAGCTACAAACTATTTGTATTGCTAAAATATATTCAATAATTCTACTGTGTACATGTGTATGTGGCTATGTGAAAAATTCTCTCTAGGACATGCTAGTAGAACATTGGGCGGGAGGGAAAGAGAGCATGTTTCTTACAAATCTAGTAATATCACATTTGAGTCAACAGCAACACTGAAGTAGTATTTTCATGAAAGGCTACCCAACCCACACCAAAGGATCTTTCTTCACAGCAGTGAAATTGACAAGTTTGATTTTGGTTCAGGGGGACGATATAGATCCAATTCTATGCTTGCCAGAAAGACTTTCCAAGTGGTGTGTGGCAGCATTAAGCCAATGATTTTTCCAGGCCTTCCTGTACTATGTACATTATTGCTAAAATATTGTGAGCATTTGTTATAAAGGATTAAGCCTGCAATCCTATACATGTAAGTGTCACTGAACTAAATGAGACTTTCTTTCCATGCACAAGGGAGCAAGGAAAGATAACTGATTTTTACTTTATCAAGAACAACCATTTTTTTTATGTGAAAACAATACTTAGTGACTTATGATTTTAGCTGGACTAATTTTAGTTTTCAACTACCAACACTGTATCAGACCATCACAAAACAGATGGGAATCATATGTAAAAACATCCCCCCCAGTGGCTTTTTGTTCCATATTTCAAGAACTTCCCAAAATTTTTATAAAACCATCTATTTGATAAGCATAGTTGTTAAGCATCATTTCCTGGTAAGGTACGCTACTATCTTTCAGAACGTCGCTTAATACACTTGCATATTTGATCAGAAATAACAGTTTTAGATTACAATTTAAGAATTACATCCCACCCTTCTTTTTTATGATTATGATTATGATTATTATTGATCAGGGCAGCTTAAAGTAAGCTATTAAACCTTCCACTGCACTATTGCTATTGTCTTGTACAATATATATCAAAGTTACGATTTTAGTTCTATTTTCAAACATCGCATTCAAAAAGAAAACACTTACACGTTTTTGTTTTAATAAAGCCTTAATAACATGGATGTTAGTACTCACCACACCCAGCCTTTGACTTATCTGGAGTTGCTCCTAAAGGGATGCATCCAGATTCCCTAGTATCTGCCTGCAAGACTGGAATAACCTAGGAACAGCAGGGGATATTTGAAATGTCAATTTTTAAAGGACACATCACTTAGTTTACACAAGCCTCTTAGTGTAAACTTGGTTTACCATGCCTCATACCTGGCATTGTTAAGGAATTCTAAGAAACCAAAATTAGGCTTCCCGTTCTGGTCTGTGGCAATGGCAACGCCCCTCCCACTTGTGGGAGAGGTTCTGGGGAGTAACCTGAGGCAGAGTTGCTTTCTGGACCCCCTCAAGGGTATCAAGAGGAAAGAAAAAAGGGGCCACAGTCGGAAAAAGGTTGAGAAACACTGTAGATGACCAAATACTGACAACATTCAAAAGTTTGGGATACAAGCCGCCCAGAGTGGCTGGGGAAACTCAGCCAGATGGGCGTGGTATTAATAAATTATTATCATCATCATCATCATCATCATTATTATACATGCATACCAAAAAATGCCTTAGAAGGAAAATGGGGGTGAAATGGAGGTGGGACACAGACAATGGAGACTGCTGAGGCATCAACCAAACCACTGGTTTTGTCCAAGCATGAGCTGGTTTTCAGCAAAACACATCAAAAGCTGGAAGAGGAGTTATGGAGAAGGCATCATTACCTCCACTCCTGTGAAGAATAATGTGCCTTTTATCTAGCTTCAGTAGGGGAGAGGAGCCAGATCTTGCTGCTTTTGTGGAGTCCACAAAAGGAAAAATGCAGAATTTTCATCCTCTCTGGCAAAAGTCCACAAGAGAAACAGATTACAGCTGCTACAGCGGCAAAACCCATGAGACAGAGAAGGTTCCCCAAAATGCAGGGTCTCAGAAGCTTCTTCACAGCAAACAAAGAAAACTCTCTTTGGCTTTGAGAAGGTAAGAGACAATGCAATTTTTACAAAGCAGCTATCATCTTCTCTGCTCTGAGAAAAATTGTGGTAGAATGGTTTGGAAGAAAACAAGATCTTTTTCTGGCTGGTTTATATTGTGGCTTTCACCCCACCAGAAATTCCAAGTTCAGATAATTGGAATTGAAGCTATCAGTATACAAGTTGAAAAAGAACTTCAGAGATAAATGTTTCTAAAAACATCTGAACACTACTCCAAAATATTTTCTTCTCTTGTCAGTAGAAGTTCAAAGAAAATACTTACTTCCTAGTATTTTATGGGAAATATTGTGAATAGCCTGAGACTCTTGATAGTGCTTTCAATTTTATTTATTTCGAACGAGAGACATAGCTAGAGAGGGAATTTAATGTCACCAGTTTCAACACACACACAAGCAGAGAGAAAGAGAAAGAATACCTTAGAAACAGCAGTAGTGCTGATGAGATGTTTCTGTAATGAAGATACAGTACTGTCAACTTGAATATCAGCTGGGGTTCTTCCTCTACTGACAGATTTCCAGTGTCGATTTTCCTCAAAATCCTTACATTCTGATAGGTCCACTTTAGATTGCTCATGAAGACTTGTTTCAGTTTTCATAGCTGCATTTAATTCATTTATATTATTTATTTAAAAGCATTTCTTTACTGTTTTCCAGGTATATATCATATTTTTCCGTGTATAACACGCTCCCGTGTATAAGATGCCCCCTATTCTTGGGGACTCAAAATTAAGAAAATACACTCAGCACTATCTGTGTATAAGATGACCCCAATTTTTAAACATTAACATAAAAAACCCTAGTCTTATAAATGAAAAAGTACAGTAACCTCCCAAAGTGGTTTACAAGATTTCTGGCAGTTATTTCAAGCAGATGAGATAAAATATTGATGAAGACACTAGATACAGCCTACTGAAAACTATCTAAAAAGTACTATATTAGCCTGAATATAAACCTCATTTTTTTTTCCAAATTCCGACCATGAAAAGCTAAAGTGTGACTTAAATTTGTGACCTTACAAAAATTGGCTTTTATGATATCGCTGCTGAAACACATACGGTAAAAAGAGGGGGGGGGGGAAGCAATGTTTTATTGCCGATTTGTGAGCTTGATACTATTCATTTGCCATTTACGGGTGTAAGCGTCTGTGAAATTATAGCAATTGAAGAGCAATTTGCGATTTTAGTGACTGTACAGTAACTTTTGCAGGCTTGCAAGATCAAAGGCTTAAATTGGCTTGGAGTTACAATTACAGTGGTACCTCGGGCTAAGTACTTAATTCGTTCCGGAGGTCCGTTCTTAACCTGAAACTGTTCTTAACCTGAAGCACCACTTTAGCTAATGGGGCCTCCTGCTGCTGCCATGCCGCCGGAGCACGATTTCTGTTCTCATCCTGAAGCAAATTTCTTAACCTGAAGCACTATTTCTGGGTTAGCAGAGTCTGTAACCTGAAGCGTATGTAACCCGAGGTACCACTGTATACCAACCACAGTGATTTTCAGCCTGTAACCCAATTTTAAGGGAGCAGCTTATATTCAGGTATTGTCTTTTTTTCTTTTTCCCCCTTTAATTTTTAAGGTGCGGCTTATTTGCAGGTGCGGTTTACATTCAGGCCAATATGGTATTCAGTTTGAATTACGGAACTTAAGTTGCTTTCTTGGACTTGTTTGTTACGTTCAATAGCAAATATACATAATATAGGCTGAGCTTCGATTTTCCTTACTTACAGCTGCCAGTTATATGGATTGCACTCTCCTTGGATTCCTCAAGTGGTTTAAAGGAAAACTGGAAGGCAGCTATCTTGTCCTTTAGCCAAGTGTTTCGACATTGAAGAGGACTAGCCTGTTCAAAGATACCAGAAAAAAATCCAAACAATTTCCACCATAAAAACAAATGACTGTCTCACAGAACAGCCTTGCTTTTCTTCCATATCAATCATAAAGGAAATGTCAAGTTTAATTGCACCTAAATTATATTTCCTACATTGATTACCAGTTCTGACAATCCAAAGGTTTTTATCATGTTGCACATGAAGTGTACTTTGCACATTGTTTTCATTGTACTTGTTTTATAATTTTTAAAGTGAATGTAAGTATTTTAAGAAATGGTTATTCAATTATGGCTTCCGCCTGAAGAAGGGTGTGTGTGTCTTATTTGTAACCACCCATGCAATTTAACCCAATTTCCTCTGTCACCCCCTCCAAAAAAAAAAACCACAACAAAACTAATTTAGAAAGGCAAATCATAATTTAATTTTGTTGTGCTTCATTATATCTGACCTGGATATGGTCACTTTTTATTCTCAGATTTTTAAAATCTCTTTGTTTAAACCCATAGGCCACAACAATTCAGTAACATACTTAAAAAATAATATACATGATTTCCGTACAGGAACACTGACCCTCCCTATGCATTAGTGCCTCCAAGACTCAAGGTGACAGTGAGGAGTCCAAGCTCAACTTGGACCTGGGAAGGAGGCACTCCCATTTGTCATCAGACAAAACCCAGCCCTTGGCAGAGGCAGGATGGGTGCTGAGCAAAAGTTTGAGCTGATTATCAAAGCTATGCTTTTGGCCCCTGCTATGGGCATCCATCAAAACTCTATAAAACCCAGCACCCTCTTTGTTTGGTCCCAGAGGAAGCATCTACTTCACAACCATTCAGTCTGTAAGGCAGACTTTAGAAATGGATGTACATTCTTTGCAAACATCTGCAATTAACTGCCTCCATGTCCACATTACAGATTACAACACACCTACCAGAGTATCTTGCTTCTTTATTCTCTTTTGGTGAGCAATGTATTGGATAAGAGAATTATTTTCTGGAGAACCCCGTACTCCAATCGTAGACCGCCGTCTAAATTTTTTTAACAGGTTTTCTGAGTCCCCTAAAACAAAATGCAATCTATATTGAACATTCAATGAATAGAGAAGGAAGCGCAAGTGTCAAATCAGTGGTTCCCACATCTTTCTGTTCCATAGATCACATAAAAATTGCTGAGGGTCTTGGCAGATAAATTCATGCCCCCCCCCCCCGCCCGTTGCAGTAATTTTAATTCCCTATCTTACTTGGTGTCTCTCAACAATATTATGTCAGGGGTGTTGAAGAGGAATGGCTTCTATTGCATCAAGGGGTGGTCATTCAAGGGAGCACCATGCACCTGATTCTATGCAGAGGTAAGCCTAACCAAAATCAGTGGTAGACATGCATAGGGCTGCAGTCTCGGAAGCTTGATCCCATGCACCTTAGATCAAAAGGTAGTCTGTATTTTATATGGTACTTACTTGCAAGCATTGTGGTTCACAGCCTGGAAAACTTCATTGGTTTTATCCCTAATTACCTGGCGTCTCTCAACACCACTCACATTGAGAATTTCCAGGCTGTTGAGGAGGAAAGGAGGCTTCTACTTCTAGGGTGGGGGACATTAAGAATGGAGGGAAGGAAAGGAAGCGTGACGGGTATTAAGAAGGGAATGACAGCACTTGTGATAGAAATGAAGGTCTGTCAAGCCCTCACTTGTCTGACTGGCTCCACACCTGGACAGACCCTTGGCATGCATGCACAAACAGCAAGAGAAAGCACAGGAAAGGCCCTCAGATCTGACATCAATCCTGACAAGAACACTGGCTACCTGCCTTCTGTATCTGGGTAAAATACAGCGAAAGGACAACAGAAATGCTGATTGCTTTGCTATATGGAAGAGAAACAACATATACTGCAAAGCCCAGGCTTAGATAACAATAGAGCAGCACAGCCACTGTCTCTTCAAAGACACGTCACCAGTATAAAGCTCACAAACCACTGCTTTGGGACCCTCTGCTCCAAGTCTTTCGAAGCAACAATGCCGGTGTACTGTACCTTCATTTCCAGAGCCGCTTAAAAGTTGAAGACTGCCTTCTTTACAAGTAAGCAAACATTTTACTCCTTTACATCCTCTTTCAAAAAGCAAAACAAAAAACCCCCAATTTTCTTTATTTATATCTCTACTGAAAAAACAGTAGATAAAATAACACATTACAGAAAAAAATGCAAATTTTTACTGGCCTTGGCAGCCATAACAAAACCAGTCATTCTAGATTCAGGTAGGTAGCCATGTTAGTCTGACGCTGTTGAAATAAATAATAAAAAAATTGTCCAGTAGCACTTTATAGACCAACTAAGTTTGTTCAGGTATAAGCTTTCGTGTGCATGCACACTTCTTCAGATTAATCTGTGATTATCACGGATACTGCTCTTTTTCTGAAGGGGAGGGCTCTTTCCTATGGTATCACCTTGTGTTTGGAGTACTTCCATAACTCTGTTGTGGGAGAAAATTTCAGTGCAATTACAGGAGTAGGTATCACCTGCAACTGGTAGTGGGAAAGGGGCTTGACCCCACTCCAAGGTTTAGTGCAGAAGAGCAGCAAGAGAATCTTTGAGCACATTGGCTCAAATTATTTGTTAGAACATAGGAACCCAGCAAAAGCATGCTCATCATGACAGAGAAGGACGCCCACCATGAGATAACAAGTTTGTTTATAGACTCCTGGCATGTGTGTGCATGCATGCATAAACGCAAAGTTCCAAAGAATTTTTGTGACAAATGCCTGTCACCTGAACCTTTTCAGACCCAGTACCCATCCTTCAACCTAGACATGCATTTATGGATCAATTTTTTAAAGTTCTTACCTTATAACTGAATGGTAGCAGCGCTGCTGTTGCAACCAACCTTAGAGCAGGCCATGGCAAAAACTGGGTCCTGACCCACCAGAAGACAGCCAATGTCCTAACAATTCATGCCTACCATTTACATATTTCTTGTAGTGTAAATGATTCAGAATGCTACATGTACAAGGAACATTGCATAAAAATATTTCTGACCTCCTCAATCCTTACCTTTATTTTGTTTCGTAAATGACTTTGGTGTGATTCCAAAATCAGCTGCTGTAAGAGCAGAAAAGTCTACAGGAGGTGAAGCATAGCTGCTTGATATTCCGTAAGTTGAATCAAAACCATTCTTGTTTGGTGTCAAATAGTCTGTATCCCCCAAGGTGGTGGGGTGATCCTCTACCAGATGGCTTCCTGCATTGCTGTACATGGTAGACATGTCTACTATTAGAGCATCTGATGAACAACTGTCTGCCTTCTTTGTACTGTCAATGCAGTTTTCAAGCCCCAAATGTAGGTTGGTTTGCACATTAGAACATTCAGAAAGCACCTTCCTATTACTCCGAGTTTCCATTGGAAAAGTCTTTACGGCCTTTGATTTATAAGTGATGCAAATCATTCCTTTGCTGGGAACACGGATTCTGTCTCCAAACCACAACTTCTGCACCAAGATACCATTGCAAAGCCGGAGCTCTCCTGTTTTTGAGACAAAAGCAAGATATTAGCCGATTCCATGCTGGAATGAGGACTCAAAATAGTGTCTGATGTGAGAGAGGGCTCAGAGACTGGGGTGGCGGATGAGATTCAGACCTTGATGAGGAACCCGATACAACAACAGATGTCTCTAGCAGAAAAGCCTCATTCAGTGCCCCAACCCAAACAAGTGCCTGTTTGCTTGCCCAATCCCAGGACTCTTAACTGCTTGTCAAGCACCTGCCCCACTCTTCAAAAGGAAGGCCTAGCTGTGAGTGTGCCATGTGTTGGATGCTTAGCCATGTATCTTACCTAGTATTTACCTCTAAATCTTGTAATGTAGTTTGCCTTATGTAGCAATCTGATCTGAGCATTAAAGACTTTGGTAGAACAAGAACTGGAGTTCTTTGTCTGGTGGGTAGGGGTTCAGGATACAGATACATGCATGCCTCTTCAAAAGTCAGTCCAGAATTTAAGGCTTACCCCCCAACCAAATGTGAAAAGAATAGTGGCCTTTATAAATTAAAGCTGTGAATATATGCACACTTCTCTGGGAGTAAGCCCCATTGAATGCATAGAGCTCAGAACTAAAACACACATTCAAAGCACACAATCACAATTCCACATGCATATTACTTACACAGAAATAAATCCCACTGACAACCGTAAGTTTTACTTCAGAGTGAAGATGCAACCTGCAGGCTTACTTTTCTGGGTGCAAACCCCATTTGAATACTGTGGTACTTACTTCAGAGTAATTACATGCTAACCCTTCATCCCCAAGAAGTGTGGAAAGAAAACCAGCTTCTAATACATCTGTTAAAAGCTGCAGTCCTGGGAGTAAGCCCCACTGAGTTTTCTGAATGCTTTAGTTCATAATAAACCTATGCAAGGCTTATAATACATAACTGCAACCCTTGAATTTTGTTTCTTTGTCAGTAAATTCTACTTAAGCTAATGGAAAAATAGAGTCAGAAAAATATAGTTATAGATGGAAATAACTAGAAATAAATGGTAGGATTTTGATGATTTGGGATGTGAAGGGAGAAATGCAAACTGAAGAGGAATTGCTGGGCTGGCCTAGACAAAACCTAGCCAAGCTAGGGCCATTGAGAAAGAAAACACAGCCACTGAAAATGCAAGAGAACTGTCCCGTCCCCCCAAAGTAAGAACAGAGACAGGGGTTTGGAAGGTTGCCAGGGTAACTGTGTGTTTAGAGGTGACAGGAAAAGGGAGCTTGGTAGCAAGGGGTTCTGGGAAGGAGAAAGAAGGTCTGGGATCCATATCTATGCAGGCTGGCTGCAGAGGTGCTGCACTGCTGTGGGGTACCAGCCCCTCTTGAAATGACTATGCTGTAAGATATGGAGTCCCTTCATGCAGACCAAAGATGTAAATAGGTGAATAAACCATATTTCTTAAAGCTACAACAGTCTCTGCCTCAAACTAGGACCAGAGACTCTGGGTGAATGCCTAGAACCCATGGGCTCTTGCCATCATGCGGTGGAGGCACATAACTTTTCTAACAGTACATTGTTGAATGCCACCCTAATCTCCAAGTAGTGCAAGATTCCAGGCGCTTACCCAGGATTTGATTTCCTCAGAATGAGGGACAGCGAAGACTGTGGTGTCTTTAGGATATATGGTTTATTTACGCACACAGGCGGCAACAATTTTGCATTTGAGTTCTGTTCCTAGCACCCACGTGCATTAACAGTGTGCATATAAGTGGAGCCCAGAACAGTGTCCCCTGCCCTGTTCTGCCGCCTTCTATGTCCAAATGGACCCGCCCATCAGCAATCATGCCTCAGTTGGATGTGCCTAAAATGTTTGATGCCTGAGCCTCCAATGGAGGGGCTGATAGCGTTAACACCCTGAGAGGGTCTTGCTTCTCTCATAGCCGCAGCCTTGGATTCCAGCAGAAATCAGGCATGGTGTTGTGTCCCAGCTGCCCAGATCAAAGCCTTGCTTCTAGCTTCTACCTCCCACACACCTCAATTCTGGCCTTTACTCTTTCTAGCTACCAGCGAGTTGAGGTAGGGAGGCCTGCCCATTTGCTATCTGGCAAAGAGTAACTTCCTTTGTTACCTTAATAAACCATACTGGAGAGGGCCATTACCTCCCCAGGAAACTAGAATTGAATCCGTCCTGGATCCAGGAATCAGAAGGGGACTCGGACACACTGCCTAGCTCCCCTCAGTCATAACCAGTGCTTTTCTTCTAGAAAATACGGCGCCGATACTGCATACCACTGAGTACCCCCAGAAAGGGGAAACTGATTAGAACTATATATACATATACATACCATGTATCCGCCAAGAAGCAATACTTCAGGACTATTTTGTTTCTGACCAGATCCCAGAGATCCACCAACCACAGTTTCGAATTAAAGAATCGGGAGCCAGGGAATTTTGTTTGCTGGGAGTCTCACAGTTCTCCTGCGCAGAAATAAACTCCTGGTTACCCCCTTCGCTTGTAGCTATAAAATAGGGGGCGGAAAGTGGGGAGTAGAGAGGATCGTTTAGCTGCTGCCACTGAAACAATTTGGGAATGACACATCTACTGCAATCACCCAGTGGATCCCGATCACCCCAGTAGATCTCGATCTTCCTCCCCTCCCCCCACCCCGCCAAAATTCAAAACTACTCAAGGAGCTCCATTTGAGGCACCATAGCGGAGACGCGTTACTCCAGATTAATTAACTGGAGAGTTAATAAGGGGCACCTGCATTTCCCGTTCCTTTACCTTCACTTCCCCTCAGCTGCTGCCCAGTTCGAGGCAGGCCCAGCTGCCTCAGCGGCGCCTCAGCGGCTCCCCAACGCCCGACCTGCTCTTGCCTCGCGCGCCCCATTCAAACCGACGACCAGGGCGAACCACGTATCCCTCCGCCGTCAACACACACTCTCCGATGCCTTTTCTCTTCCGTCTCGGGTTGCAGCCGCGCTCCAGCCTCAGGCGAGAGGACGTAAGGAGCTGTCTGAGGGTCTCCTCAGCCCACGCAGGCCAGAAACCGTCCGCATCTCGGGAACTATTTTCCGCCCCCCCTCTCCTGACGCGCGGCGGAAGCTTTAAATGCTTAGTAAAGTTAATCGTGAAAAACTAGACACGGCCGTGTTTGCACACCACGTGGTACTAGCTTTGCCAATCGGGAGCCACGTTCGCATCTCCTGTATATGAAAAGCTAAAAATCCGGAGGCCTCCTGCTCAGGGCGTGGTGCCCCGCCCCTCTCGTCCTCTCCCGCCTTTGATAGGTTCCTACTTGAGACTCCGCCCCGCTCGTTCTGAGGAGAGCAGCCGGGGGCCTTTGCCCAGACGAGAAGATCCGCCCATCGCGTCGGCTTTGGTTCCCATTGGATGAAAGAAGGTGAAGACAGGGGAAAAAATTCAGAATGAGTGGCGTGGATTGGTGGGTGGGCGTGCCAGTTGGAGAAGCGCTGCTTCCGGGTTTGTCGCTCGGCTGGCAAGAAGTCCCGGGCGCGGCTTCAGGCGCCTCAGTCCCTCCGGGGTGGGGGAGGCGATGAAGAGAGTCACCCTGTTTGTCAATGGCAGCCCCAGGAATGGAAAGGTGAGTGAGGGGCGCTTTGGTGAGAAGGGGCTTGAATCATGAGGAGATTGACTTTCATTTCCACCATCCCAGTCATGATACAAGGCAGGGCAAGAGGCACGTAAAGCGACAGAGCCAAGTCTCTGCTCCCAAGCAGCTTACAATCGAAAACGGGCAGTGAAGTGGCTAGATCTCAAGGTCTGATTAGAAGTCTACGGGTTTGGGGTCCCCTCCCCCCTTTCCCTACTGTCCTATACCAGTTTACCTGGGAGTAAGACCCATTGGGACTCACTTCTATGTAGACTTTCAATTTTAGTCATCTGATTTATATGGCATCCTTTAGAAACGTTTCTAGGGCGAATTTAATCCCCGCCCCGCCCTGCCCCAAGATAATATACACAGATTAAAATTATACTGAACAGCAGCATTTATTTAATAAAAAATAATAATAGAGGTCACTGAGCAGGATTCCAGCAGTGCCACTTCTGAGAAGACATCTTGGTGATCCTCTTTCTTAGAATGTCACACGGAATAAGTACTGTAAATCCTTTTTTTAAAAAAAAGTTAAGGAATTTATGCCCTGCCTATTTAACTATAAAAGCCTTAAAGCAAGAAGGCTCACCATATATATTTACTGATTAAAATGAAAATAATCATGTAATTATATTCGATAAAATCAATCACCCAAGATTGATCAGCTTGGAAAACTGGCAACAACTCTGTTTGACCCAAATACGTAAAATGAGTATTTGTTAAAGCAAGGCACACGTGTATTAGAATGTAATTTTTTTTTATAGTGTATATTTTTAAAACTCTGAATCTTATTTTGAAAAGAATTAGGCTACCTTGTTCTTGACATTTGATTTTATTGATAATATACACATAAATATATAATATACACATACACAAATTTATGTAAATTGTTTTGAGAATTTTATTATTTAAGGGATATCCAAATAAAATAAATGCAATAAATATATGTGGGGGAGACAAAGGAGAGAGTGAGTGGGTGGGTAGGAAGTAGATAATAATTACTATGGAAAAACAAGCTGGCAGAACGGATTAGACTTTGCTGGGTTGTGGAAAGAGAGCAATAACGTTACCAGGTGAAAGTGCCTAGGGAAGCTGTTGGATTTGAGACTAATAAAAGCCCTGCTGGATCAGACCAAAGGCCTGTCTAGTCCAGCATCCTGTTTTGCACAGTGGCCACACAGATGCTTAGCAACCCCCACCAGCACCTGGAATGGAGAGATCACCCAAAGTTGCTGGGCTTCTTTTGGGAGATAGCCCTGCAGCCCCCATCCCATGTTTCCAGGTGCACCCTCTCACATCTCTGCCTCCAAAGGCTTGCACAGCTGTTTGTTGCAGCAGCCCTGGCTACAAGCATCTCCCTTTGGGGGCAGCTCAGAGACCAGGGATGGCAGCAGCTGACCGGAGGACTCTCAAGGAGAGGAGGAAACACTCCACAAAGGAGGGTGTTCAAAAATGGGTGAGAGGCTGCCAGCTCTGCAGGCAAGGGGTGCCACAGAAAGAACTTGGTTGGTTGAAAACTTCTGCCCTAAAGCAAAAAGGTTTCACCTGGTACTCAAGAGCGAGTCAGAAATTAACAACAGCTTAATATATAATAATTTATTATTTAGACCCCACCCATCTGGCTGGGTTCCCCCAGCCACTCAGGGCGGCTCCCAACAGAATATTAAAAACACGCTAAAACATCAAACATTAAAAACTTCCCTAAACAGGGCTTCCTTCAGTAGCGATTCTGGGTGGAGGGCAGGGATTTCTACATTACCCCCAAGTATGGTGATGGGTTGCAAGTTGTGTCCAAAACAAAAGGTTGAGTAGCTTATTGCCCATCATAATTAAAAATAACACTAATAACATGACATCCTTCCAGTAATTACCGCCATCCTTTCTGAATTGGATGTATGCAAACAGCTGAATTTTCCAGTTTTCTTTTTTTCATGTTAGTAAATTTCACTCGGAGGTTTGTTTGTCTCTGAAACCTGTTCTTTTAAAAAAAATCCTTGATAACTGTACATGTAAATTGGTTCTGAAGACATAGCCATTAGCTGTAGACATAGCCGTTAAAAGCTCTAGGTGGCTTTGGAATTTAGTGAAACATAGGTAAACATGGCATTCCAAAAATGGTTTTATTTATTGCCTTTGGAAATACTGAACAAGTTTAGAGATGGAGCAGATGAGTCATACAGGGCGGAAATTGTTATTTGAAGTAGTTGTCTGTGAAACTAGTAAATACAGTAAAAATGGACCTTGACTGTGTCTCATGGTTTGTAAGGGGAGAGCTAAACCACAAGTCACAGTTAAGATGGCATGCTCAGCCAAACCTTGACTTAGCTAAGCATGGCTTGGCAGTAGAAAGGACCAGGGGGAGCAAAGCAGCTGTGAGCTTTTCTCTGAGCCCACTTGCTTGCATGGTCTGGCAAAGGCATAGTTTGACTGACCATGTCATGTGAATCAGATCAGTCAGTTTTGAAGTTGTAACTTTTTTTGCAGGCAACTATACCCAAGAAAATCACATGCATAAAACTCTTGCTCTCTTAGTAAGCTAAAATTAGTATGCGGTGCCTGCATTCTTTTTGTTTAATGTTTTTAATACTGTATAAGGAAGTGTACACTATTGAGTTGTATCTGGAAACATTTACAAATGTCTTCCTAAAAAAAGCTCAGTTTGTCCTGGCTTTTACTTTTTGAAATACGGTAATGTCAGTACTATAATACAAAGCGGACTTTGTTTTTGTTGTTTTGTCTTAAGTAGTGCAGAAAGTTTGGCTATTGAGCAGAGGCTCAGGTGACTTTTGACATGTTAAAACCTACAATGGCACACACTGTTTTGTTGACTAAACTGAAGACAATCATGGAAAACCTGGTCTATTTTAGGGTTTTGGGTGGGAAAGTCTAAAAAGCTTTCTAATTCAAAATTTTCCAGAAAAGCCACTTTGCTGGCTTTCATTTACAGTATTGGCCGTCATACATCCACAGAGGGACAGAGTAGAAATAGCAGCATTAAGCATAAATTTAGCAGGTGCTCTTCCTGTTGCTGTTTCTGCTCATAATCAACAACAGGCAGCCGAGCTCTGATTAGGAACAAGTACAGGAACCATAAATAATAAACTCTGTGTGTTTGGAGCAAAGCATCTTTTCCCCCTTTTCATTCACTGGAACCCCATGCACCTGTAGCTTGTGTTTTGTGAAGCTGCTGACTATTCAAGATCTTGTTTGAGTTATGAACCTCTGCTTTAGCTGAATGAAAACACATGACAGCTGCATTTGAATGTGCCATAATGCAAATGGTGGTGAGGTTTCTGGCATTTCCCCATCTATGTCTGCTATTCAGGTTGGACAGGGAATTTAGGTTCATAAAACAAAAGTGGGGGCCCTAAAACATTAACCACTGTTGGGCTAAATACTCACCTTCTCTTTTTATAGGTTGTGGCTGTTTATGGGACACTGTCTGATTTGCTGTCTGTAGCCAGTAATAAGCTTGGAATAAAAGCAACCAGTGTGTACAATGGGAGAGGTGGGCTCATTGACGACATTGCTTTGATAAGGTAAGTTGGGCGTGGATTTGATGTTCACATGATTGGAACTTTCTTGCAGAAACTAAAAGGAACCAGCAGCTGCTTGGAGGGAAGGGGGTGACTGTCAACTGTCTGTTAGGATACAGTGACCTCATTGCACTGGAATGTGCCATTGCTTTCTGACCTTCCAAAAGTGGGGTAGCTGCTCATGAGGACCAGTTCAAAACTGCTGGCCAAACTACACCTTGGTTTTGGGGAGCATGTTGTGGATTCCCTCCTTTTCCCTCCTCCATTTCCCGGTTTGGAGGAATCAGAGTTTGTCGTAAAGAGCACAATCTGCCTGTATACCAGAAATAAGCATCCATTTTAAAACAGTTTTCAGTTCTAGTAGGGTGGTGAGCCAGGGTTTGTAGTAATCATAGTTTGCCTGATTCAGAGATTATTGTGGACTCTAATTCAGCATTCGAAATTACCAGGCACTAAGTGCATTTTGCAACTGGATGGAGCTGTGCACTTAGCACCTCCACTTGCCTGGCTGCAGTCAGCTGGTCTGCCGGGCACTGCGGAAGCAAAAGACACCAGGTGATTCACCCAGCAGCAAACTCTGTCTCTTTATATATAATTATTAATATTTACTGTCAGACAAATCACCTGGTCTGCGGAGTAGTGTGGCAGCAAAAAAAAAAAAAAGGGCACACAGACATTTTTTGGCTCCCACAACTCAGGAGCCACATGGCTCCTTACTATCTAACACTGCTCTGATATACTTATTACCTTAAATAGTTATTGTTATGTATTGGTTTTGTCTGATGCCTTCAGAGGCTGGAATTAATTTGTTGGGAAATAGACCTCAAACAAATTCTCATTCAGATTTTCTTGCAAAAATCTGGATCTAACTTGAACTTTCTCCAGTGCCCCCAATTGTGAGTGTTGTTGCATTTTTTGGGTGACTGGATCAAAATGAGGTGTACAAGTATTGGATTGCAAAATTGAACACTTAAGTGTTTACTGAAAGTTAACTTTTAGAAAATACATTCTGCTATCAGTTTTTGAAGACAATTGAAACAACTGTTCCAAATTTGGCATTAACAAAATATTACTCTGCTCATAGAGTAATTGTGGCTTGTATTGCACCATTGACTATGACATGACTGGGTGTGCCCAAATAACTTTTCCTGTGAGCCCAGAAAGCCTGCCTTGTTTGTGGGAAGTAGTTACTTCAGACACACATGCAAAGGAGAGGGAAGAGCTTAACATATTTGAGGGTGGGATCAGAAGTGGATGCTAGGTTTCTAAGAGAGGGTCTACACCTTCAGAAAAGCATCATGGTGCAACCCCCCTAGGACAGTGCCCGAATGCAGGTAGGAAATAGCATGCCAAAATGCTCCCCTGCATCCCTGGCAGGTTAGCTCATGTGCACAGTGAGTTTTTGATGGAACACATTCAGACATGCAGTCCTCTGCCTGCATTCTGTAGTAACACAGTCTTAGAAGGGTTTAACCAAATTATTCATTCATTCCTTTATTTCATAAAATTTATATACCATTTGATCGTAGAAAACCTCAAAGCAGTTTACAAAAAATATTATTACATAAAATTATCTCTAAAATATTTACAACCATACTTTAAAGCATGCATAATTTAAAACATGATGATTATTGTTTTCCATCCTCAATTATTTACTGCCTCTCTGGCACCCAGCTAATTATCCTGGAACAGTTCCTTAGCTTTTAATGCCCCTTAGTTTAAATTTAAAACTTTAGAAATTGAAGTTATGCTTCTGGTCACTGTTGCCCTAAACCGAGTTATTTACTGTCTACTTGCACATGGAAACATTTGACTCTCTTTCTCTCTTCCCATTTCAGGGATGATGATGTCCTCTTTGTATGTGAAGGGGAGCCATTCATTGGTAAGAATCCAGAATTTTGCTCTGTTGCTTTTTGTCTTGTGAAATGGACAAGTTCACGACGGCACTAAAAGTGTTCATGTACATTCCGTGCTTACAGATCCCCAGAATGATGTAAACACTCCTGAAGCATTAACAGGCTCTCACTCAGACTGGATAACTCTCAACGTTGGAGGGCGGTACTTCACAACTACCCGGTAAGAGCCTGTCACTTTGTTGCCACAAGGTTATTTATATTTGCAAAATGCTTCAACGAACTCAATGAGTCAGCAGACAAAATCATTACCAACATTGCAGAAATTTACTCCATCCCACTAAAACTCAGGCTCCAAATTCTAGGCAGTACCTATTGGCTCCAGTCGAATGCCCTTTTAAAGTAAATAAATTGTGCTTGTTGGTTTTCTAAATGATGATTTTGCTATTGGAGCAAAGGGAAGGAACGGCATAGGAAAAATAGGAAGGCCATTGGTTCATCTACCTCACGGTTGTCTGCACAGACTGGCAATGGCTCTCCAGGGCTTCAGCCCTCCCTGGGGATGTGGGGAATTGAATCTACGGCACATGATGTGCAAAGCATAAGCTCATCCACTGAGCTCTGGCCCTCTTCCACAAGGTTTACAGTTAAAAGTACCAAACACAGAGGGAAATATCTCTAGGCAAAGCAAAACAAAAACCTACACAAAACCTGAACATCATTCTAAAAATCAAAGCCTTGAACTTATTTGTTAATACTTCTCCTTTTTTCTCCTAGGACCACATTAGTTAGTAAAGAACCTGATAGCATGCTGGCTCGCATGTTTAAAGATAAAGGTCAGTATGCACTAAAATTCAAAACCCCCCCCCCCATTTTTAACACTTTGTTATGGGAGCCTCTCTCAAAGCAGACAAATAGTTTATCGAAAGGTGCACTGCATAGCTTCATTGGCAGCTGCCCCATTGTATGACAAGTTGGCTGTTTCTGCAAGCAAATAAGCTTTGTGTCTTGTTGTTGGATTATTGTTCATGTTGTGTGATTCTCCATTTTTGCTTCTTCCCTGTATTAGTGAGAAGAAGAACCTAAGAAGCCAGATTCAAGCCTGGCTTCCTCTAACAAATGAACTTGAATTTTTTCCCTGTACAGCAAGAGAAAAAGATGCCTAATTAATCAGTCTTACAATACAGAGGAATAATCAGGATTGCAATCTTAATTATGCTTTAAATCACCGTCTTGAATTCAGGTTGGCAAGACAAAGGTTAATTGCCCCCCTTGAGTCATTGTGACATCAATTGATTGACAAGTGGGCAGTCCCACCCACCCTTCAAAAATGGCCCACAGGGGCTGTGGGAGCTCAGGATCCGGCCCACCAGGTGGATTCTGTTTCACACCCCTGTACTATAGGAAAGCTCAGAGCAGTATTTGAAGTTAGCCCAGGCGCCAGGTAGAGGGCCTTCTCGGTAGTGGCCCCCTCCCTGTGCAACACCCTCCCTTCAGATGTCGAGGAGATAAACAACTATCTGACTTAGAAGACATCTGAAGGCAGTCCTGTCTTAGGAAAGTTTTTAAGGACTGATGTTTTTACTATGTTGCTAGATATGTTGTATGTTTCCCCACCCAGAATGGCTGGGGAAACCCAGCCAGATGGGTGGGGATTTATTTATTTATTTATTTTGCAACTGGTGCAGGTCCCATTGTGACCCTGTGGTGAGCTCTGGATGCCAGGTTGGCAACTGAGGAAAGCAGAATGTCACTTAGAGAAGTGTCTGAAATATTTTCCTTGAAGCTTGAATTAGTTTTATTCTGGATTGTTTTATTTGATGTTTTAGTGTGTTGTAAATCGTGTTGTGATTTTTTCTTTAAAATATAAAGTGGTATAGAAATGGAATAATAATAATAATTATTATTATTAATAATAATAACAATAATAATATCACATCGGGCAAGGGGGAATGGCGCCTAGACATTCCATTGTGGCAACCATAGCCCAGGTTTATATAGCTGAGTTTCCAACACGGCGTCAGAGACTTCTCTGGAACCCTTAGTCCAGAATTTGAACTCTGGTCTAGCTGAAAGGCCATGACTGTAATCTGTATCTCACCAATTCTCTTTTAAGTAGGATGGAACTGTTAGAACAGCCCCTGTATTTGGTCTTTGGCTTGCTTTTTCCTTTGTGACATTTTGAGTTGAAACTCTTAAGAGGACTTTTGAAAATTGCTCCCTCTCCCAAGCTGTCTGTTTTTAAATAACTTCCTTGAGCTAGTGCACAACTGGGTTATTACAATAATAAATCTGATTTTTGAAGGCTTTCTCTTTTTGTGCACTGAATTTTTGTGTGATATTTCCTGTTGGAAACAGATGCCTGGGGGAATAAGCAAGATCACCGGGGAGCCTTCCTAGTCGACCGTAGTCCTGAGTACTTTGAACCAATTTTGAACTTTTTGCGTCATGGACAGCTTATTGTAAATGAAGGCATTAATTTGTTAGGTATGTATTATTGGGGTACCAGTCATGTTATCATTTTGTTGTTGTTTGCTGCCGAACTCTTATTCTTAGATGAGCCTAAAGAGGCTAGTGGATGGTGCTGTAAAAAAACTAATTGTTGCTTAGTTTGGTTTTTCTTAGCAGGGGTGGGGAGGAGCGCATCCTGCAGACTTAAGAGCCAAACATATATGGGATTCTGAAGATTGATTATTGAAGTATTAAAACAAAATGGAACAAAAATAAATTGCAGCTGAGAGAGGTGGACTCTACTCAGAGGAGATCCATTGAAATTAGTAGACCAAAGTTACCAGTGTCTACCTATTGTTAGTGGGTCTACTCTGTGTAGGACTAGCATATTAGAATGCAAACATCCTGCCACTGAGGGAAGGGTTGCTTATCCTCTTTTCCCCTCACACTGTTTTCACACTCCAAATGCCGCTCCTGAAGCTGTTAAATCATTTGGGTGGGAGTGTGGAGAGGTCTCTTTCCCAGTGGTCTCCTGGCAGCTTTGGAGGAGAAAGGGAAGAAAGCCAATCTTCTTTCTTTCTTTTTTGAAGGAAAATAATGATAGAAAAAAGGGGTCAAGTCTTCTTCCCTGACCTAATTCAGGGCCACTTTGGTTAATTCTTAGCTTTAAAAAAGAAGAAACATGTCAGAATATATTATCGTAGAGCTCACACTTTACATCCTAGCTCTTAATTGATTGGAGCTAGAGAAACTATAACTAACACAGAATACATTCTCAGTATAGTATGTCAAAACTCCCCTTGGCTCAAGTGGGACAAATACTTCACCCTAAATATACTTGTTGCTGTCAGCTTATTAAAGGCTGGAATAATCGCCGTTTTATTAATCAGAAGTGTGTGAGAGGAATTTGGGGACATTGCATCCTGTGCTCTTAAATTTTATTCACCTCTTTGCATCCCCCATGGAAAAAAACGGTACTTGTTTTGGAAGCATACGCTTCCGAAATTGGATAACCATGGGGCCCTTTGGGCTGGAAATCTAATTCTCCTTTCCTCCATCCCCAGTTACATCCAATATAAGATGTGTACGACCGACAGTTTTATTGGTGTGTGCTGCTCATAGGAGAGAGAGTTTAAAACTTTTAAGCAACCTCATTCTCTTGCCAAGAGAAGAGGTAACCTCAACGGGTGTGAAGCTGAAATACGCAGTCTGAGTTGCTGCAGTCACAGGACTGGACTGGGCCCTGTGCACACGTAATAGTCCAGTGCTTTGGCTGCAGAGAGACCGGAGTTCAAATCCTCACCCAGCCATGAAGCTATTCTGTGCCATTATGAGCTCAACAGAAGAAAGGGGGATAGAATTGTGTATAATAATGATGATGATGTTGATCTAATCAGGATTTCACCTAATCACAGCTAATGAACCTTTGCAGGATTTTGTGTGCTCGCTGTCTCTCACTCACTCACACCCCTCTGCTGCCCAGGTTTAACCCCCTTATAATTTCAGTTAGTACTGATTAGAAATACTGTAGGGTTTTGGTTGTTTCTTTACATTTTACTACTTATGACACTTCTTTTAAGAGTAATAGTTAAAATAACAATTTAAAAACACCTGCCCCACACCAATGGTGGTGGGTATGGGTGTTGTTTAAGTTAACGCTAACCATGGTGTGTTGTTGACCAGTTTTGAAACTGTCTTCAAACCCATATTTCAAGTCCTGCTTAACTGCAACTATGGTTAATGCTCATAATGGTTAAAATGGGTAGAAACATCTTCCCACTGGTGCGAGGGCTCCGTTACTGGATGCTGTGCAGCGTGCATGTTAGCGGGAGCCCATTTGCTGATCAAGTGGGGCGTTGCTTGTACTGACATAAGCTAGTTAGAGATTAGATTCCGTTTGACTTCCGAGGTACTGCATAGATTGCCTTGAGACATATACAGTGGTACCTCTGGTTACACACACTTCAGATTACAGACTCTGCTAAACCAGAAATATTACCTTGGGTTAAGAACTTTGCTTCACTTTGGGGAAGAAGAGGAATTTGTGCACAATCTTGTGACTGGCTCCTGCAACCCCGTTTAAGGGAACAGGATGCTGAGCATGTCTGAAACTACATGGTATGTCATTTCTGTGCAGGTTTTCACCATTTTTTTTTAGCTGTTTTTATTATACAACCTTGGTTGTTGAACGCCTTGGTACTCGTATGTTTTGGCTCCCGAACGGCATGAACTTGGAAGTGAGCGTTCTGGTTTGCAACCATTCTTTGGAAGCCGAATGTCCAGTGAGGCTTTCACAGCTTCCGATTGGCTGCAGGACCTTCCTGCAGCCAATCAGAAGCCACACCTTGGTTTCCGAATATTTTGGAAGTCGGACAGACTTCCGGAGCGGATTCCGTTCGACTTCTGAGGTACTGCATAGATTGCCTGGAGACATATACAGTGGTACCTTGGGTTACATACGCTTCAGATTACAGACTCCACGAACCCAGAAATATTACCTTGGGTTAAGAACTTTTCTTCAGGATGAGAACAGAAATCGTGCAGTGGCAGCACAGCGGCAGCAGGAGGCCCCATTAGCTAAAGTGGTGCTTCAGGTTATGAACAGTTTCAGGTTCAGAACGGACCTCCAGAATGAATTAAGTTCTTAACTTGAGATACCACTGTATGTGGAAGGTAATTAATTAAGAATAATGATAATCGTAATTTATAGCAAGGATACCGTACATTCATGTTCTTTTCTCTTGTGCTAGGGGTCTTAGAAGAAGCCAGGTTTTTTGGGGTTGACTCACTGATTGAACACCTAGAAGCAGCTATTAAGGTAATTACAGTTTTTGCAACCACCTCATTTTCTTGCCCAGTAAAAATGTCAGTGATATTGGGCTGAACTTTCTATTCATGTCTACTCAGAAGCAAGCATTATAAAGGCTGGAAATTAACTGGAGCACATCTCACTGAAAACAACAGAAATTCTGGGTAGACACATAGGATTGCACTGTAAGGGGGGTTTCTACACTCAGATAATTTGCTTATTAGAAAAATGTTGAAATAACTATGTGGTATGTTAGATTAATATAGACATTTTATTATTATTATTATTTCTCTTGGATTACAAAACAGCTGTAAAATAAATGTGCTAAATCACAATCCATATGCATCAGAAATTTTCTCCCACTTCAGAATTTTTCCAAAATCCCAACATCACTGAAAACTCTTTTTTTAAAAAAAATGATATTTATTGAAAATTTTTGAATTACAAAAGAAAACAAAGAAGAAAAAGAGAAATAAAAAACAAAGAAAAAACAAACCATAGTCAAACAATACAGATTGATAGAAATCAAAATCGAAAAATATCACAACACGCTCAAAAAACAAAAATATACCACAAACATTTAAAAACAAATCCAATATTCTCAAATCCTTAACTGTCATTACCTTCTTTCTTTGACCTCCTCCTCCTCCCTTTTTTTTGTATCCTGGTTATTAATTGTCGCAGCAAATCCTTTCCATATTTCATAATATTCTGTCATTACTTTACCTTAATCTATTTTAATCTTACCTTACTATAAAAACCTTAAAGCTTAAAACTTAAATCTTATTTTTACCAATTTCTCATAACCATAATATTCTTACATAATTCTTTAAACATTTTTGCTAAAGCCAAATAATTTTGTTCCAACATTTTCCTAACATTCATCAATTTTATAAAACAATCCTAATAAAACAACAACAACAAAAAAACCAATCCAATCTTCATCCAGCGTCTCTTCCTCCTGGTCCCGGGTTTTGTCAGCCCTTTCTATCTCATCAATCTAGCGCATTAACCTGGCAATCTTATGTCCGAGGCCCTTAAGTCACTTCCATGTCCCTTCCACAGCTCTTCTTCATATTTATAGCTGTATTTTCCTTTATCTCCTGCTCCTTTCACTCTTGGGAACTCCAGCTTGACAATGCTTTTGACCCTTCTCGACAAATCAGCCCCTTTTCCATAGTCCAGACTAAGCTCCCTGTGGTATTTAAGAACATGTTTCAAAATCCCTCCAAAATTAAGAGCCCCCACAACCCCAAACTTCTCACGGCCCATTGCCAGACTTGAAAAGTCCAAACCTCCCTGCATAGGGGGGTCTATCCAACCCCCCATTTCCAAACCAAACCAAACCAAACTTTATCTTTCCAAATCTGGCTTTTTCCAAGTTCATTTGTCAAATCCAAGAATTCATGTTCCTGCTGGGCCACAGCTCCCTCGATCTCTGGCGCCCAAGATTCAGAAACATCCTCTTCCCTCATCTGTTCTGTCAGGGCACACTCCTGATCTGATTCCTGGGTGGGCTCTACATAATTTCCCACTGCCTGTCCAAAATTTCTGATCGCATCAGTCATAAAATCCGTCTTCTAATGTAGCTGTTCCAGTAGGGCACTTGTTTTACAGAAAGCACACAACAGAGCTTCTGAATACATTGTCCTGCAAGGTCAGAAGTCTATTCCCACGATCGTAATCTGTGACAGCTGCAAGCTCCCCGATTCAGAGTTGGTTACAGTTTCACAGGCTCCCTCTAGGGGAAGAACTTCTGTTTGTTCTTTTCTTTTAAAGACAGATCTAACAACAAAATTTCCTTTTTCAAATATTTTGTCAATATTTGTTCCTTTAAAATGCGAAGGGGAACAATGGAGTCACTATGTTTCTCTTCTTTTAGCTATCTGTCTCTGGTCAATGAGCTTCAAAAAACATCAGTCCTGACACACACCCCCACTCCAGGATCAAGACAGTGGAAAGTTACTTTGCTTTACACTCACTTCTGCAGGTTTAAACAGTCCGGGGGAAAAAAATCCCCCCTCTTTTCCTGCTTCCGAAGGGGGTTCAACAATTTAAAATGATGGAAAGTTAATCCTTTACAAGCGATTTTCAGAACTCTAATTTGCCATGTCTTTGCTTTAATCTATCTACAAAGGAACGGAAGGCTGACTTCCTGTTTAGACCTTCCCGTCAGTGCCAAATTAAAATAAACTTTTAAGTCCAATTTTCCTTTCAGCTCACAAATTCTTATTTAGAGTCCAATTGTCCAAAATTTAAGTACTCATGGGTGATTGTTTTAAAAGCCAAATTGTCCCAGGAAAAAGGCAGCGCTCTCCGGCAACGGCTGTGTGGCTTCACTCCACGGAAGAAGCAGTTGACTCTCAGCACCGCGCCACTTCCCCCTCTTCGCTCCGGAGCCTGTTAGTAGGTTCCTTTGCGGGTTGGGGGGGCGCTAAAGGTGCCCGCCGAGTCCCATGGTCACAGGCTTCATCCGCCTGTGATTTTTAAAAGGGTCCCTGCTTCGCCGTAGCGGAAAAGACCCGTTTCCCGTGGAGCTGGTCCCTCCAAATCAGAGGGAGTCCGCCATTACCGATGGCGCCACGCCGGAAGTCCCCAACATCACTGAAAACTCAACTAGTAGTTGAATGTCATTTTTTGCTGCTCTTCTTCTTTCCCTACAGAATTCACAACCAGCTGAAGATCATTCGCCAATCTCCCGAAAGGAATTTGTTAGGTTCCTACTTGCGACTTCAACCAAATCTGAGCTACGCTGTCAGGTATCAAGAACAAAGATTGTTCTTTGTTAGTTAGGGTTATTCTATAGGTTATCATATAACTCCTAAGGCAAAGTGGGGGATCTGTTTCAGCCTGAGGGTCAGGGCCAGAACTGGCCTATCCTTTGTGGGACATTTCAGGCCAATGGGCAGAGCCCACCCACCGGTCAAGTTTCAAGCTGCTAGGTGGCGCAGGAAGCTTTTGATGTGGAGCAGAATTTAAAAATGTGTCCCCATGTTTCTATCTGAGATGGTATAAGAGCCTGCTGGAGGGTGTGTCTAGTCCAGCCTCCTGTTCTGGCAGTGGCCAACCAGGTGGCTCTGGAAAGCCCTGAGTGAAATAGCACTCACTCACTTTGGATTCCCAGCAGCTGACATTCAGAGGCATATTGCTTTTGACAGTGGATCTAGAAGAAAGCCGTCATGAGCAATAGCCGTTGATTGGCCTCCGTGAATTTTACATTCTTTTGCTTCATTTTTGGACATTTCATGCCGGTAGAAAGACTAGCACAGGTAGGACTGTAATCCCTCTGTAAGAAATGCTAGTTTTTTAATTGAAGGAATTCTTTTGCATTTTTACATGGGGAGCATTACAAATGGTGTTCCGTCATCCACAGTTTAATGTGGTATGGTCTACTCTCCAACCACATTCTACTGAATGTGTAAATGAAGGGTGTGACTACTACCTACTGTTCTGGTAACTTAATGAAACAAAAATAAATAAATCATGATCCAGCCATATCCCACAATGAATTGGAATAATTTGATCTTTTACCAATGAAAATCCCTCTATAGAAAATCCCCCCATCTTTCTACAAAGCAGATAATTTGTTTGTTCTCTTGATCAGTATAATGCCAATACAGTCAACAATTACACAGAGTTGATTAATTCATATTCAGTGATGCTCTTTTTTGTTCATGACCATGCAACAGCCAGTATTGTTAACTGGGTAGTTCCAAAATTAAATCCCATCTCATCCCCACACACAGTCTGTGGCTTAAGGCTCTGGACACGTTTCTTAGCGCCAGTGCTGCTTCTATAGTGTGGGGGTGCCACCATCCTCCCCAACGGGCTTCATTGTAAGGGATTCTTGAGATCATGTAGGCAAAGTTTGTTGAGTGCTCTGAAGTGCTATACAGGCAGCAAGTCTTTCCCCCCTCCCTTCTCCCAATTTTTCAGGGTTTAAATTTCAGCGGGGCAGATCTCTCTCGTTTAGATCTCCGATATATCAACTTCAAGATGGCCAACTTGAGCCGATGCAACCTGGCCCATGCCAACCTGTGCTGTGCAAACCTTGAACGAGCAGATCTCTCTGGATCAGTTCTAGATGTGAGTGTTGTTTGGAGTGGGGCTAAAAACCAGCATACATTTGTCTTTAGAACAAAGTTGGGTACATTTATGCAGCTGGCCTGATTAACTGAATAAGGTTTCTTTAATAGCATGACAACTTAGCCCTGAGTCCAGGAGTGGCGGACCTCAGGCCTGGAGGCCAAATACAGCCCTCCAGTCCTTCCTAGCAAGCCCTTGGGACTCCTGCAGGCCACACTCCCTTCCCAGCCACACCCCTTGCCCAGGACTTCGTCCTATTTGCATGGCAAGAATGTGTCCTTGAGCTCTGATAATGCCTCTTGCCTGCCTGCCTGGAGGATAGAGAGGGATGTGTGAGTATGTATAGAAACTAGCCTAAGGATAACAGCTGCATTAGTTTTCCTGAAACCCTGGAGAGCTGTTGCCAGTCAGTATAGACCATAATGAGCTAGATGAACCGGTGGCCTGGCTTGGTATAAGGGCAGCTTCCTAATTTCCTAATTCCCTAATTTCCCATCCTATACATTCTTCAATACCTCTCTCCACCACCTGGATTCACCTGCAAAATACACAAGAGGCATCGGAGCTGGAACAGAAGTGTCCTTGAACCATTGCCTGAAGAGAATTGCAGGGTTTTTTACCCATCCGCTGGGACAGGACCAAAACCAGTGCTTTTGGAATACTAGAGGGTAGATGTAGGAAAGACTTTTGGAAAATAAGAACATTGTAACAATTAAATAGGCTACCAATGGGGGCTGTGGAATTTCCATAAGCAAAGGCTGGTCAGGCATGTCTCAAACATAGAATATTCACATCTGGACCAGTTAATACGTTGCACATCTTCTGACTCTGATTCATTTTAGCTCTCTCTCTCTCTCTCTCTCTCTCCATCAGTGTGCCAACCTCCAAGGAGTAAAGATGCTTTGTTCTAATGCAGAAGGAGCATCCCTGAAAGGGTGCAATTTTGAGGACCCCTCTGGCCTTAAAGCTAACCTAGAAGGTAAAAACAAAAACTTGGTGCCTTTCTGCTTTTATATGACACATGCTGTAGTGACAGGGAAATTCTGAAATAGCTTGGAGGATTACAGGCATCTCCCCACTTATGTGGGGGTTACATTCAGATGCCCTGCATGCATAAGTGAAATTGCATAATATGGGGAGCATTCTTTAAATGCCCTCTCTGACACTCTCTCTTCAATTCATACAAAAAATACTGTATCCAAGAGTATACACAACTAGAATTGAAGCTCTGGGGCCGGCAGGAGGCTGGAGGACGCATGGGAAAGTGGCTGTGGCTGCTGCTGCCCTACTCTGCAAATCAGCTGTTAGGTGGGGAGGCTGAGCAGTGTAAACAAATCACCACTGTGCCTCTGGCCTCTTTGGGGCTTCCTCCACCCTCACTGACGTCTTCTTTGGGCTCCAGGGAATGTCTCCTCATGAGCCACAAGGACTCAGCTCTCCTGCCATTTCCAGGTTGAATTGTATTATTTAAATATTTCCCAGCTCCATGAGTTCATGCAGCCACACGCAAGTAATTTGTGTGTAAGTGTGGGGGGACGGGACACCTGTACTAAAGCCAAAATGAGCTCATCTGCTGAACTCACAGTCTCCATATTACTCTTGGATAATTCTGAAGATGGATTGCTTCATAAGTGTGTTGGTTTGGAGTGGGGAGGCATAGACGATGGCACCTCCGTATCAGGCAGCTGACGATGGGAAAGAGCCTTGTCTGAGACCTTTAACTGCATTTCATTAAGAAACCAGAGCATCAAGCTGCAGAACTAGGGTGGTTGTTCTCAATAAGAAGGTCAAGAGCAGGCGATGAGAATGAACTCATTCACATTTTTAAACTGGACTTAAAATGTTATTTCCTACTTCAGGTGCTAACTTGAAAGGAGTTGATATGGAAGGTAGTCAGATGACTGGAATAAATCTCAGAGTTGCAACTTTGAAAAATGCAAAGCTAAAGAACTGCAACCTGAGAGGAGCAACTCTTGCAGGAACTGACTTGGAGGCAAGTTACATTTTCAGCTTTTGATCAACAGCTGAGCATTTACAGGGTTTCTGTTAACACTTTTCACAAATCTCGGGTGACTTTTCATTTAAAAGGGTCTTTGGTTCTCAATGCTACTGAATACATTTTTGTATCTTTCCATGGCTAGCTACCTTTTGGTTCGCTGTTGGCTCCAACAGTAAGGTATCACCTTACATTTGTAAAAAATTATCAAAAGTGTTTGCCTATGAAGGTGACTCAGAAACTACAACTAATCCAGAATGTGGCAGCTAGACTGGTGACTGGGAACAGTCGACGGGACCATATAACACCGGTCCTGAAAAGCCTTTAAATGGCCTCAGCCCTGCATACCTGAAGGAGCATCTCCATCCCAATTGTTCAGCCCAGACACTGAGGTCCAGCGCTGAAGGCCTTCTGGTGGTTCCTTCACTGTGAGAAGTGAGGTTACAGGGAACCAAGCAGAGGACCTTCTTGGCAGTGGTGCCTGCCCTGTGGAACGCTCTCCCTTCAGATGTCAAGGAAATAAACAACTATCTGACCTTTAGAAGACATCTGAAGGCAAACCCTGTATAGGGGAGTTTTTAAATGTTTAATTTTTTATTATGTTTTTATATATGTTGGAAGCCACCCAGAGTGGCTGGGGCACAGATAGGTGGGGTGCAATTATTATTATTATTATTATTATTATTATTATTATTATTATTTATTATATAAAAACACAATTAACAACTAAAAGGAGCATCCTCTTTAATATCAAAATAAACATTGCACATAAAAAGCAGCTACAAAACACAAAGAAAATTCACAAGCATAGTAAACGAATGTACAAAATATCCTCTGAGCATCAGGAAGTAAAATGCTGCAAATGGAAATCAACTAAGGTGAATAAATTCAACCTAACTTAACAAGATGGAAGCTGTTAGCTTTGCGTGTGCGTGTTTTAAACATATAAAAACGTCTCTCTGCCATTTCAGAATTGTGACCTGTCGGGCTGTGACCTGCAAGAAGCCAACCTGAGAGGGTCAAACGTGAAAGGAGCCATCTTTGAAGAGATGCTGACACCGCTACACATGTCTCAGAGTGTCAGATAGGCTGTCCAGAAGAATGGGAGCTTCTTGCTGCAGATCACCTTCGTTCCACCCTTTATCCTTAATAACATAGGAGCAACAATTCTTCCATGGCTTTGAGTTTCTCTGTGGTTGACTAAGGAACTGCCTCAGATCACACATATGTGGGAATTTCCCTTTCATAGGCGTAGAAGTAGCTGTTGAACCAAACCATGAAAGTTGGAGGGCTTTGGAAGCAGAGATGTTGCTGTTTGCTCTGAATACGTTGGCACTTGTGCACCACCTCACTCACTCCAGAATGCATTTTAAGAGATTTGTTAATTTATTAAAGCACAATATATGCAATTTATATTTATTAAATGTCTAGTAGCAGTATGGATCATACACAGTAGCCAAAAAATGAGGTTTTGATTTGTTCATGTTGCATATTAATTAGCCCACTTGCCCCCTTTCAGGTACCACTTTTGTTGTGACCAAATAGGTCCTTTTAATCTGTTTAGGTGTTTACATAAATAAGACCCAGTACACTCCAGGGAAGGTGCAAGTAAACCTCAGACAACCAATGTTGGATTTTCTCTGTAATACTGCTTTATTGATTAACAAACGTGACAAGACAGGAGACATGCACTTAATCATACACACATCCATACTCCCCACTCTACACTGGATTGATCTGACCCAGTAAGAGGCACGGGTGGCAAACGACAGCTGTCAATGCACACAACTTGAGGCTGGAGGGCTTTGATATTTATACACCTTGTCCGTTCATCTGATGCCTGGCAACTCCTGATGCTTACACAACTCCTTGTCGTTGGCATGTTTTCAGCATCTCACATCCTTGTCCTTGACAACATCTCATCCTTGTCCTTGGCATCGTCTCACAACTCTTATCTTATCTGACTGTTTTGTAAAGCTGTGCAGCCCAATATCAAACCGCCTTGTGCTGTTCTGTTCCCGCACACACAGTTTTTGCCAAAACATCAAGATGTTTTCCCCATCCGTTAGCACTTATACAACACAGTTCATGAGCAGTTCACTGACAGTTCAAAGACATTGCATCCATTTTGTGGTGGTGTTCCGCCTTTCAGGCCCACGCAAACTATACCATTCGCTACACTTTCAAAGTCATCTTTGTAGAACGAGAATGGCTGCTAACTAGAGTATCTACGTGTAAGATAGGCTTCACTCCTGTGAGCTCAGATTAATTTATTCACTGTTTCAGAATAACGAATGATGAAGGGCCATCTTGCTCCCGTCCCTTAACAGAGTGCTGGGTGTAGCAAGAACTTCCTTTCATGGTGCAGACCCATTCATCAGTCACATTTGGAAGTGTGAGAGAAGTTGTGTGCTCTGGTCTGAACATCCCCTGCTGCTTATTATAGCACACTTTGAAATTGGATACACTCAGGGTAGAGGCTGTCAGCCCCAGATCCCAGAGGTTTATCCATTAGGAACATAGGAACCTGTTGATAATATGGTAGACCCATTAGTCCATCTATCTCTGTAATGTCTGCATATGTCATATGTGATACCAGGTGTGGGGCAGATGGGTGTGGTTTGGAGAAAACTGCTTTGCCATTCAAATTGGGACCAATGCTGGGCTGAATTTTGACCACAGGCCCAGCTGCTCCCCAGAGTTTCAGACAGGGGATTGAACCTGGTACCTTTTGTAGGCAAACCACATGCTCTGTCACTAGGCTATTACAAGTGTAGCTGCTTCAAATGTTATGGAAGAAAGATAATAGCATAGTTTGTAAGTTACAGCTGGCTGAGTGTGTCTTGAAACCTGTAACAGGCCAGTATGGTTGCAGACTTCTGCCACTGTGACGAATGTATCTCATTTCTGTCTGGCCCATTTTTACCTTCTTTCCTGTTAGTTTTTTCCAGGCCAAATAGAAAGTTGGATGGGGAAGCTAAACTGCCTAATCCCAACTTCTGCTATTGCTCAGAAGTCTCTTAGCAGGGAGTGATCAGAAACAGTGCAGCCTAAAATACGTCTTGCCAAAGATGCCACAGAAAAGAGGTCCAAGCATTTGGACAGCGAAAAACTTTCTCTGGGCAAACAATGGGAAACACTACAAGGAAGTCTAATACACTCTGTACAACAAGTAGAACCTTGGGATCAGAGTTGCTCCCAGTTGCTCTTTCCCTGTTGTCCATTTCCCAGGAACTTTTCAATGTGTCTGCATCGAGAAATAGAAACAACCATAGCAATGCTCCACTGGAGCAACAAGGTTATTTTTTGTTTTGTAATGCAGGAATGGTGAGATTCCCAATTTCCATCAGCCCCAGCCAGCATGGCCAGGAGTGATGGGACTCAGGGTCCAGCAAAATCTGGAGGTAAAAGGTTCCTCATCCCTGATTTGATAAAATGTAGGCACATAATTAGATTTACAATTCCTGTCTGCCCCCAGCAGCAACTGAAGTGAGGCACGCAGGGTCTTCTTGTTCTCCACTATTGCTTCTAGAGGAGGGGTAGCCATTGCACTGCTCTCCAGATCTTTTGGACTAAAACTCTCATCATCCCTGACCAATGTCCATGCTGGCTGGGCCTAATGGGAGTTGAAATCTGCAACAGTTGGAGGCCAGCAGGTTGGCTTTCCCTGGGCTGCAGTTACATGTTCCAACTGCAACCTATGCAACTATCTAGCTCATTTATGAAAGTGGGGAGCTAAGGCATCTTCCTTTGTGGGTGACCAAAATAGCTCTGGTTAAACCAGCATGGCAAATGTTGCACAGCCCTTTCTCCCTCCTCATTGAGCTACCTGGGCTGAGGGAAGTTGTGGTCCAAAATACCTGGAGGACAGCAGGTTGGCAAAGTGTCTTGTACCAAGAAGGACATCATGGACTGTAGGCAGCATAAGTACTGAGCAATTCTTCCCACCAACACGACTTTATCCCAATGAGACTTTGTTCCACTGTAATGACAATGCAAAAGCTTTTTCTCTGTATGTCTTTGTGTTTTCTGTACCTACAATAGAACAGGCACATGTAGAAACTTTCAATACCAAATAAAAGCTGGGTGCCAGCAAAAATGGATACCTCAGGTGCTGAATTCTATGCAACTCAAAAGACAGAAATCAAAGGGGTGGACGCTGCCCAAAGGAGGTGGTGATCAACAACATGCATCTCTCCCCTCCTTGGTGAGACTAAACAACTGTGCAGACTAGTCTTTGTATAATGAAGACGGCATGGTAGGAAGCCAATTTTACCCAGGCTCATTCATTCCGTGTGGGAATGCTTCTGTCCACCATGTGATACAAATACTCACTTATATTCCTATATGCACACTTCTTCACAAGTGAAAATGTCATATGCTGTTTTCTGTCATGGTGACTGTCCCAGTAGGAAATAGCGTGTCTGAAACACCTGTAATGAATTTTAAGTTAATGTACCCACCCAAGCAAACAGACTCCAAGTGAACTCTGGTTTTAATGGTGAACTGGTTTCATAGATGAGGGTTTGAAGTTTCTCTTTAGCGTGATAACTTGAACCACATGTTGTAAGTGTAATGAAACCTTTGGCCTTCATTTTTGAAATTCATTTCCTTCTGCCGTTCACAAATAAAGTGCAACCATTCTTTGCTGTTTCACACAGTTGCAGTTTCAACTTAAGTAGATTATTTGCTTCTCAATTCCACGTTTAACCAGGGAAATTGGGACCTTCAGTCACCTGGATGAGGTATGACAGGTAGAGTGCAAGTACATTGATGTGGGGTTGGGGCGCCATGAAATTCTACTGCAGGAACAGGAAGCAATATTCTTCTGTACCGATCCTGATTCTAAATCTAAGAACAGGAGTGGGGAACCTGGGCCCCTGCCCAGATGTTGCTATGCTTCAGTTCCCATCACCCCTGGCCTTGTTGACTGGGGCTGTTGGGAGTTAGTGCCCATCAACATCTGGAGACACACAAATGATTGAGAATATTGAAGAATACCATGGGTGATTTCAACCAAGTATTGGCACAGAGGTTGGAGCAGAGCTACTTCATAGAAAGTGATGCTTCTTTCAGGGTGCCCAGCCAAGGACTTCACATGGTCTTTCAGGTCTGAAGAAATCAGTTTAGCTTCTCCCCTCCCACCTTGGATCTTAACATGTTTGTATCAGACAGTAGCAGTAAGATGACGTGCTGGAGAATTCTATTTTCCTAACTGTATAAATGATACTCATTTCGCTGAAGTCCTATTTCTTGAGAAATCACAGCATGGTTCACTTGCATAGAAAAGACCTCCACTGCTGCAGGTGAGGCGCATCTGGCCTTGTCAGAGAGTGTGGATCACACACTGCTGTACAGCTGCACCAATAAAAAATATTCAAAGCTTGCAAGAGTCCTGCCTCTGAATTGGAAAAGCGAACCATGCAATGTCATTAACACTGGGAATCTTGATTTGTTATCTAAGCAAGGGACATCTAGTGTGGCAAGGTAGAAAGCCATATTAATGTGCCTCTGGCTCATGTGCCCACTCCCTGGTGCACATGCATGCACTCCTCCAGCACTGTTTGCTCATGCAATGCCACTGGCCCTGTTGCCTCTTCAGCTTCTGACACCTCCTCTTCCCAGTCTTCTCTATCTTTGTTGTCCCATCACCACTCCCCGGGCTCTGACCTTTCTTCTCTTGGTGGTTCTCCACCTGGTTCCTCCCACCGTTTCTTCATATCCAAACAGTCCATGACAAGTACTATTGTGCCAAAGTGGTTTTGCTTGGGATAGAGAATACAGAACGGGGGTGGTGGGGGTGGATTTTAAGGAATCGCTGAAATGATATACAAGTACCTGTGCGGAACATAGGAAGCTGCTTTATAGCATGGCAGACATCCGGTCCATCTAGCTCAGAATTGTCTACAATGACTGGCAGCATCTCTCTCAAGGTTTCAGGCAGGAATCTTTGATCCAGGGACCTGCATGCAAAGCAGGTGCTCTAGTACCAAAGGGCATAGGAAGCACTACAGCAGGCTTCCTCAACCTCGGCCCTCCAGATGTTTTTGGCCTACAACTCCCATGATCTCTAGGTAACAGGACCAGTGGTCAGGGATGATGGGAATTGTTGTCTCAAAACACCTGGAGGGCCAAGTTTGAGGAAGCCTGCACTACAGGAAGGGGGAATTGGAGCCATACCATGTCCTGTCATGACTGCAAAAGTCCACCCACTTAGCCAGTTTTTCAGTGTCCACTGTGGCAATGATGACTTAATTTCACCTGCCTTGGAACATCCAGCCACCTTCCCTATTAACAAATGCTAATAAAAGTGCTTGATTCCTGGCCATCCCTGCAGGAGGTTCACATTGTTCCTTCCCTTCAAGGTTGTTGCAACCGAGGAGACAAAAGCATCTAACCTTTTTAATTCTCCTTGATTATTTTTAGCTTTAGCAACTGCTTTAGTTCACTAATATGCAGGGAAAGTGGGGAAGAGAATGTGAATAAGGTAATAGAAAGCTGTGTACACAGGAATGTATTCCATGTAAGCTCCAGTACACCATTTTTATACAGCTGTCTAATATTTGAGCAGCCTTCTAATAGCTGAGGGTCAATAGAATCACCAGATACTGTTGTTGTTGTTGTTATATCCTGCCCAACTGGCTGGGTTGCTCCAGCTACTCTGGGTGGCTTCCAACACATATAAAAACAGAATAAAACATCAAACATTAAAAACTTCAGATGTCTTCTAAAAGTTGTGTAGTTCTTTATCTCCTTGACATATGATGGGAGGGCCTTCCATAGGGAGGGCACCACTACTGAGAAGTCCCTGTGCCTGGTTCCCTGTAACTTCACTTCTTGCAGTGAGGGAACCGCTAAAAGGCCCTCGGAGCTGGACCTCAGTGTCTGAGCTGAACGATGGGGGTGGAGACGCTCCTTCAGATATACAGAGCCAAGGCTGTCTAGGGCTTTCAATGTCAGCACCAACACTTTGAATTGTGCACAGAAACATACTGGGAGCCAATGTAGGTCTTTCAGGACTGGTGTTATATGGTCCCAACAGCTGCTTCCAGTCACCAGTCTAGCTGCTGCATTCTGGATTAGTTGTAGTTTCTGAGTCACGTAGACCCACGTAGATTGCATGGCAGTGGTCCAAGCAGGAGATAACCTGAGCATGCACCACTCTGGTGAGACAGTCTGTGGGCTGTGCCTTCTCCCTTCTCTGTTGAGAAGAGCTGTATCTTGGGGGTGGAGCATCTGTCTTGCCTGCAGAAGATCCCAGATTCAATCACCGCCACCTCCAGGTAGGACTAGGGAAGATTTCCTGTCTGAAATCCTGGAGAGCTGATGCCAGTCAGTGTAGAAATAATGCTGAGCTCAATGGGCTTACCTGGGGTAAGGCAGTTTCCTCTGTTCCTAGACTTGCACAACTTCTGCACCACCAGCACAGCTCTGAAACAAAGTTATTCACCCAAGCCACATAAACAGGGCATAAAGACAACAGAACAATCCCATTTTCCCCTCCCCTGCCATCCAGCAGCTTCTAGTCCTGAATAGATTTAGTTTGGATCGCATTTAATGTGAACTCACCCAATCCATACTTCCTGAAAAAATATGCAAACCAAAATACAGCTATCCTTCAGAATTTGATTTCTCTGAATTTCTCAATTCGATTCTCCAACCAAAAATTGTGTTAAAATTGTATATATGGAGAAAGTGTGTATGAATATGTATATAGTGGTGAAAATTACACGTTGCTTTGCATTGCTTTCTTTGCAAAACACTCATTAGGCAAAACTGCACACAAAAACATACAGTGGTGTACACTAAGATGCTGAAGACTTTTTAAAAAGTGCCAACTCATGTGGAAATGTGCAGAACTGAATTTTAGATTGGAACAATGAGAAATTGAGAAAAACTTGTCTATAAAATTATAGTAATACCCTCCTTGAAAATAGGGAGATTATTAGCCCTGAGTGCTCACTGGAAGGACAGATCCTGAAGCTGATGCTCCAAGACTTTGGCCACCTCATGAGAAGAGAAGACTCCCTGGAAAAGACCCTGATGCTGGGAAAGATTGAGAGCACAAGGAGAAGGGGACGACAGAGGACGAGATGGTTGGATGGTGTTCTTGAAGCTGCGAACATGAGTTTGACCAAACTGTGGGAGGCAGTGGAAGACAGGAGGGCCTGGCGTGCTTTGGTCCATGGGGTCACGAAGAGTCGGATGTAGGAGTGCAAATATCCAGAGATGTAGTGATCAGGTGGGATTGCTATGAGGAATTATAACAGATATAGAGTAAGCCATCTGTGTCAGCAATGAAAGCATTGTGTTGACTGGGTTTAAACTATTTTGATATGATTCTTGATCAGTCTACACCTCTGCATCTCTGGCCATTTCCTCTACTGCCCATTTCTCTTGTCACATACACAGCAGTTGCTTCGCCAGGCAGGCATCCTGGGCCATAAAGATAGTGGGCAAGTTTCTTTTAAGTAGCCTTTCTGATAGGATGTTAATCTTAGGGCCAGGAAGCAGATCTCACATTAAGGGGATAATGGTCACTGTCCTCCTGGCCATCCTTCTTATCATATGTATTGCTTGTTTATTACCTCCGGGGTTGCCAGATGCTCTTCTTTGTAGTTCTGTTCTTTGTTTACCCCAGAAATATTTGTGCTTAATTAGTTTTAGTGGTTTAACTTTGTCCCCACGTGGGTTTGTGGAAATGCTCAGAAGAAATCTGATTGGTTCTTACGAACACTCTGTAAAGATCTTTTGTGAATAAAAACTACCTGGGCCAGGGGGGCTGCAGACACAGACAAGCACAGAGAGACACGATTATACGCACCCTTCCCAGAGTCTTGCTGGTTCAAGTCTCTGTGTGTATTCTTATTAATCAGAGTTCAATCCTTCCTTTACTTTGCGAACGCAACAGTCGGACACGACTAAACAACAATTCTTAATTCTGTAGTGATCTGCTGCTCAAAAGACCCAGATTGAACTTTGTGTTGTTTTTAGCAGCAGAAGAGATTGACATCCAAGACCTGAATAGGCCACCCTATGCTTTTTAGAGTTCACCAGTCTTCACTGTCACAAGCACTTGCAGTTAGGAAATCAGAAGCCAAATTAAATCTAAAAGCTTGTTCCAAATAAGAATATTTCAAAGCCATTAAAATTAGACAAAAGATTTCAATTCCTCCCTGCCCTCCCTGAAAATAGCAGAGTCACCTGGATCTTAATCTGCTTGTTTTTAATTTCCTCTTTCTAAAAAATACCTGCTGCTACCTCTGAGGCTTTCAAAGGGAGGAAGATCAGCTGTGTTTATCCATTAGAGAGGAAGGCGCTCCAATTCCTTCCTTCCTTCTTCTCACTCATTATGACTTAAGACTGCAATTACAGTTAGCATGAGAGAGAGGGTTTGCGTGGTCACCTGGAGGAGATGCTTCAGTGGGGAAAATGGGCATCTATAAAAGGTGAGAACGTACGACTCAAAGGAGGCGCTAGAGGCAAATGCTCTTCCTTTCCTTTCGTCTGCTGTCAATCAGGTAATGTACTTAAATAATTGCGATGCATTTTGCATGCACAGGACTATTCTAGGTAGATTACTCCATTTTTAATTTAATTTTTATTTTGGATTTTTGCAGAATGGAGAAGATTGGGATGCTGTTTGCCGGTTTCTTCCTGTTGGTCATATCCTTGACAATCTGCTCTGCCCAGCACTGGTCCTACAGCCTTCAACCTGGAGGAAAAAGGGATGCTGAAAATCTGGTAGAATCCTTCCAAGAGGTAAGCATGCTTCAGAAATGTGCATTACCGATTGAAGATAAGGTCAGGTCCTCTGTAACTGTTTTTGTGTGTGTGTGCATGTGTGCACATGTACAATGCATGCAATATAAACACGTAAATCAGAATTCCGCACCCAGGTCACAGAAATTCTGCAGCAACAAAAAACCAAATTCTGCAAGCTGAATAAAGCTACAGTCAGATACATACTTCTATGGGAGTAAATCCTATAGAACTCAGTGGGATTAAGTGTTTATAAGATGTCTACATATAATTTATGGGTGGATTAGTGTAGGATTGTGCTGTAAAATTATGCACCCCAAGAAAACTGCCATGATTGTTCTTACCCAACTGAAGCCAATAAAGCTTACTACTCAGTGGACAGTGTTCTCGAAGCTACAAACATGAGCCTGACCAAACTGCAGGTGGCGGTGGAAGACAGGAGTGCCTGGCGTGCTCTGGTCCATGGGGTCACGAAGAGTCGGACACGACTAAACGACTAAACAACAACACTCAGTGGACATGCATAGGATTGTGCTGTTGATGTATATTAGATCCATACTTTGTCATTGCTAGAGTACACCTACTGACATCAATGAGACTTGTCAGTCATGACTTATTAATAGTGGTTAGAGTATTGGACTAGAACCTAGCAGACCAGGATTCAAATTCTCACTTAATCATGAAGCTAAGTGGGTGACCTTGGGCCCAGGAGTGCCAACTTGGTCCTGTGGGTGCCTGGGGCCGTAGGTGCCATGCAGTGCCACCACTAGTTGCTTTTCCATCCCCTGAAGGTGGTGGCAAATAGAGAATGGTCCCCAGCAAAGAGCCCTAGAACTGCATGCTGTGATGCTCTGAGACTCTCTGCCTGGAGCTCCTGCTAGCTGGGGTTGATGGGAGTTGGAGTCCATCTGGATGGCCGCAGGTTCCCAATCCTTGGGAGTGGGCGATACTGGCTCACATAGAGTCCAAAGCCCCCAACAAGAAAGCTCCCATGAGGTCCTGCTCCAGGAGATTGCCCCTCCCCATGTTCCATTCCATTTTTTTCCTTTTCTGCGACACAGATCACAAATGAGCTGGGTAAACTTGGAAAGCTTGCAGTATTTTCATTGTAATGTGCCGCGTCAGCGCCCAATATTCAGAAGCCTAAAAGCTGCCCTTGTAAGTATATTTCCCCCTCCTTTTCTCCCTTTCCCAGGGGTGCTGACTGCTAGTACTGACAAACAATTTCTCTTGCTAGCTAATCCTAACACCAACACTAATAATGGGTTGTCTCCAGGGCTAGACATACTTAGAATAGACTCAATGAAATTAATGGACACGGCTTAGTTCCATTGGGTTACATCCAATACTAGTCCTACTCAGAGTAGAGCCTTTGAAGTAAATGGCCATGGTGACTTAGGTTCTTTCATTTCAATGGGTCTGTTCTAAGTAGAACATATTTGGTTGCAACCCATTAATTCCAATGGATCTACTTTCAGTAGAGCATACTTGGCTGCAACCCAATGCCAAAAAGCAATTAAAATAAATAAATGATGCAGCCTGGAGTTTAAAAGCCTGTCTCTATGTTATCTAGCCTGGTGAGAGGGCACCTCCCCTCTAATCCAGGCTCTTTGGAGTGCAGGATACTAGTATCAGAAACTTTATTGTCCGTGAACTCTTGTTTTGCTTTGTATCTATGTACTTAAACCTTGATACTGAATTTGTATGTGTTGGTTTTTGTTATTTTGGAATTTACTAAATTTTCATTGTGGAAAAGCGGGCTATAAATAAACTTAATCCACCTAATCTGTAAATTTATACATTGAAGATCTTCCTAGTGAAATAAATATTTAATTGCCTCCCCAAGGGCCCCCCCTCCTCAGGAGAAGGACCAGGGCCCCGGAAGGAGCGCAAGTGAAGGCTCTGTACCGGTCGGGAAGAGACAGAGACCACACCAGGATTGGAAAAAGCAAAGCCTGATCTTTATTGAAAGAACAGAAAAAATAACACAAAAAACTGTTGCAACAGGGTCCCCGCTCACGCAATGACACGGAGTCAGAGACCCTGAACAAAGGGACTGCCTTGATTCTTATACCTTTTGATTTTCATTCAGATCAATAGCAAGGAGGTGGGGGGAAGCGATATGAGGGGTGTGAAGAGTGGATTAACATAAGGTAAACAGGATGTTGAAAGAGTTTCTGGAGGTGTCAATTTGCTGAAGGGCTCAGGTGGTATGTGTTGATCTTTGTGTTATTTAATTTTGGATCTGCTTAAAATGGCTTTTCCTTTATCTACAGGAAAACCTCCGCAACTGCTGATAATCAGCATGCAGGTGTGAGGCTGGATGTTTGAGAAGATGTTCAGGAAATGACTTAAATGTTAATGTGAAATCCTATTCTGCATTGCTATCAATTCGGGTGATAGCCTGATGTTTGCATACTTTTTGGAAAATAGGATTGCTTTATTTTGAGCTCATATCTGTGTGTATTCATGGTATGGTTTGCAGACCCAGTAGGAGGCAGTGTGGTGGATTGAGTTTTGGCAGCCTTTTGGATACAATATTGAGTCAAGTATATACATTTTGAAATATTTAGATTGTTACATTATTTAAAAACCACATTTTGGATACATTCAGAAAAGTACAGCAAACTATATTTTGGATACATTCAATACTTTTTAAAAGGATAGCTTCATGGAGAAAGAGGTACACAGGAATGGCAACAGGCACGTTACGTTAAGATGATGCATTAAAAAGGCACACATTATATTACATTCAAAAAGACACAGTAAGATGGCATCTTCCCAACAATGCGTTCTTTAAGGCACAGTTTATTATTATTGTGGGACTTTGGGGTAGGATGATATCATTAGGATCATTTTACCTTTATTCCCCTCTCTGACCCTGATTCTCTTATGACAATTCCCCTCTCTGAGGCTTAATTTTTTGGAAAAAAAATTATTGCCTCACATCCATTGCTACATACTCTCCTTTTCCAAGGTGATACATGGGCAGGACCTCGGGAAGGGTGTGATCGGGTTGCAAGGGTGCAAGAATGGGAGTGTGGGGTAAGGGTGAACGGAGACTGGACATAAGGATAGGAATACATTGTCCGCAGCAGCACAGGAGACCAAGGAAGACAATCAGGGAAATGAATGTAATCAGTATGCCTCTTGCTAATTCACGGAGCCAAGAGGTCTGAGGTAGCCATGACCAAGGATCCCAATCGGAAAGACCTTCATGGGGGATCTCCTTCAGAGTATCAGTTAGGGAATCTATGGAGTCAAGGTGCCCAGTGATATTGAGGGTCTGGTCTGACACAAAGGAACAGCATTCTGTCCCAATTAATTTACAAGCACCTCCTTGGGATGACAATAAATAGTCCAGACATAAACGGTTTTGAATGGACATTTTGCGCATTTCAGTGAGCTCGGTAAGGACAGAACGTGTAGTGGCTTCTGACTCTTTCATGAATTGTAACAGGACATCAGCAAGCCTAAGAATGTCTAGGTGATTTGAGAAGGTTCCATAAGCGGGGAGGAGAGCTCGGAGCCACGTTTCCCCATTTGGTTTTGGCTGTGGGCGTGTCGTGGGAATGGGGGATCGCCTGTTTCTCAAGCGGCCGTCAGGTAGAGCTAGGGTAACTCTGAACCCTGGGTGAATGTGGCCGAGGTAACAGGACCCCTGCATATGAATAGAGACCCACGTATAAGCTCTTTGCGCACAGATCCAAAATAGTCCTCCCAGTGGCTTTTCTATACGTCCAGTGTGGAAGGCAGTAATGAGGTCTGGCATAGGTTTTTCTCGAGTGAAGGGTATCAGTACTGCAGTCAAAGCATCACTGAGAGATTTGAATGAGCGGGTGTGGGAGTGGTTGCGAACCAGTGTGGTGAGTCCCTCGGGGTTGGTTTTGATGGTAACATTACAGGCGCTGGAGCCTACATGGTCTCCAGTTCCCGAGAACTCCTTGCACACTGGTCCAAAGGTTTGGCCACTCAGATAAATATATTGGGAACTGGGTTTCAGGAAAGTTAGGTTGCGTTGAAGCAGGTAACTAGATCTGTATTGATCTAGTGTGAGGGGTGTGCTTATGAAGGGTATCCCTTCGTCAATGTGTGACGGGGCGTGTGCACAGATCCAGCACTGTGAAAGATTTGTGGTTTGTACTACCTTCTGTAGAAGTTGTACATAAGAGTTTGCTTGCCATGACGATAGTCTGCGGGCTGGGGGGGGGGGAGGTGTTATTTCTGAGAACTTAACATGTCTCGGGGCAGTTCCTATGGGGTGGACAGGGTCCTGGGACTTGAGGAGCATTGGGTCAGTTGCTATTCCTCCACATCGCTGCGGTCCCTCAGGATCCCATTCCAAGGTTTTCCCCCCACCCACAGGATGCAACCACCCTTCAAGATACGCTTTTCCTACCCAGTCAGAAGTTGTGTGCAGGTCCCATATACAGCAGAATCTTCGGACGCAAATACCTTGGTAGGTGGAAGTAGCCATTTGATTGGTGCAATAAAATCCATAAGTCCAATGTTCGTAGTACATGGAATCTGTGTAGCTTTCCCAAAGTCCTTTGCCGATTTCAGAGGGTTGATAGTGTCTGCTGACTTTTCCCCATTCAGCTTGGATGTAAGTTCCATTGTGACAGGCCAAGCGGATCCATGGATCTTCAAGGGTGTATATGGCTCGTCCCAGGATGGCATAGGAGGCACTTCTGATGATAAGTTCCCAGGCTTGGGTGTTTCTGAGTCGTGGTCGGAAGGCGTGGGGAATCAGGTTCCTAGTGCCGGACAGGCAGAAGTCGAAATCTCCCAAGGCGTTGAAATCGTTGGTGTCAGTAAGGTCGCGATCAAGGTAGAAGTGTTCCACGGGGGTGTCTCCACACTGGGACCCTGGCGGTACACTGGTGGCAACTGGAAGGAGGGTACAGATGAAGTACAGGGATGTCAGGCAGGCGATTCTCCAGGGAGTCATAGTGGTGAACCTGTAAAAAGAAAAGAAGACAGACAACACACACAGACACACACACAAGGAGGGGAGGGGTGACAAAAAAAGGGGGGGACAAGGGGGAGAAGAGAGATTATCCAGTGTTGGAGCTGGGTTTTTCTTCCTTCCGGAACTGCATTCTGATGGGGGCGTGGTCGGGGTCTTCTGGGCTAGGATCGACAAGTATCCTCGAGAGCCACTTTTCTTCAGAACTCTTCCCTGGTTCCTCTCCAGCTGCTAGGGGACTACGATTACCCCCGCTGTCATCAGTTGGGCAGTTGTCAGGCAGAGTCACGTCCGGCGGGGGGTCGAGGTCTGCGTTGGGGAAGCTTGGAGGATTGGACGTCTTGCAGAAGGTGTAATGGATCCAAGCACTCCTCTCTGATATTTTAATTGCGGTGGGTGTCGTGAGAAGGATCTGAAAGGGGCCTTCCCATGACGGCTCTAGAGTGTCCTTCCTGAATGATTTCACTAGGACCCAGTTCCCAGGTTGAAAGGGATGGGCATCCACATCCAGGGGAACATTTTGGTTTGCTGCAGCATATTGGTGCAGCTTCTTAAGGTGTCGCTGTAGTTGTATAACATAATTAGTCAGTTCGTTTTCTCCCACCTCAAGTTCAGACACAGGAAGTTGAGTGGTGTGGGTAGGGGATGGGCGCCCAAACAAGAGTTCATAAGGGGAAAGTTTCAAGGTTCCTCTCGGTTGACTCCTGATATTGTGTAATACGATAGGAAGGGCATTGATCCACTTGAGACCAGTGGCTGCACATATTTTTCCTAACTGAGTTTTGATTAGTCCATTCATGCGTTCAGTTTGTCCTGACGATGAGGGATGATACGGGGTGTGCAGCTGCCATTTAATGCCGAACGCTTTTGCTACTGACTGCACTATTTCCGCAGTAAAATGAGAGCCCCGGTCGCTGTCTAAACGTCTAGGTACCCCAAACCTGGGAATGATTTCTTGTACCAGAATACGGGCCACAGTTTGTGCAGTTGCGCGCTTGACTGGATATGCTTCGGGCCAAAAGGACAACTGATCTGTTATGACAAGTATGAATTTATAGCCTAAGCATTTGGGAAGTTCTGCAAAGTCCAGTTGCAGGCTTTCAAAAGGGAGGAAAGCCCATGGTCGAGATCCAGGGGGCTTTTTGGGTTCCCTCTTTGGGTTGTAGCTGGCACAGATAGTGCAGTTCTTTGAAACAGCCTTTGCATGTTGGTGAGCGCCTGGGGCGTACCAGTGTCTAAGGAGACTATCGGCCAGTCTATTTGCCCCCCAATGCGTGCATTGATGTAGGATACGCAAGTGTTTGGGGACCCATGCTTTGGGCATTATGAGGCGCCCATCAGGAAGTGTCCAGGTTTGACCAACTTTATGCCCCCCTATGTCCTGCCAATGCTTAACTTCCTCAGCCTGGGCTGAGTTGTACATACGTGCAAAATCAACATCTGAAGGCACTACAAGAGCCTGGAATTCATTTTGAGGCTGTGAGGAAATCGCGGCTTCCTGAGCTGTGGTGTCGGCGATGCGATTTCCGACAGAGACAAAATCAGTTCCATTAGTGTGCGCTTTGCAATGAATTACAGAAATAGCCTCAGGAAGATGTATTGCATCCATGAGCCGCTTTACAAGTGGTGCATGTGAGATTTGGGTCCCTGCTGCTGTTAGAAATCCTCTTTGTTTCCATAGTATTCCTGTAGCATGGACTAGACCAAAACAGTATTTGGAGTCTGTATATATATTAATGCGCTTTCCTTCACTTAATTCGCATGCTCTTATTAAGGCAATTAGTTCAGCAGCTTGTGCACTATACCTAGGACTGATAGGCGCTGCTTCCAATATACTCTCATGGGTGACTACAGAATATCCTGTCTTCCGTACTCCAGAAATGGTTTTTGAACTCCCATCTGTAAAGATGGTGAGATCTGGGTCCTTTAATGGTAGATAATCTAAATCATCTCGTGGTTTTTCAGCCAGCCTGACAGCTTGGGTACAATCATGGTGGGGGGTGCCGTCATCAGGGAGTGGAAGGAGGGTTGCGACCCAGATGGGACTTTTGGTTACCCGGATTCTGGAAACGAGGAAGGACTGGTTATCCAGCGCGCACCAGGCAGTTTGCCAGGAGGAATAACCAGTCTTCCATCGGTCCCAGGGTCTGGAAATAACTGGAGTTTCAGCGGGGCTAACCAGAGGAAGCAATGCTTGATCAGGCCGGCCTTAAACAACCAGTCAAGAGATCGTGGGATCACCAGGAACAGCGCATGCGGAAGTGAGTATTAAGTAGGAAACATGGGTAGTGGGTTGGGGTCTCTAAACCACAGCAACCAAAATTCTTGTAATTCTTCCTTTTCCCTTCAAATCTAAAATTTCTACTTTTTTCCTCATCTAAAAATTGCCTTCTCCTTTCTGTCCCCTCAATCTCAACACCAGCCCTAGCCCTTCGGAGTATGCCCAGGCAAAAGTTGTGTGTGACTTCTTTCATTTCCCTTCTACAGTCTATATGCCGACCTATTCCTTCGGAGTTTTGCCCAGAAAAAGGTCGTGCTTTTTCTTCTGTACTGAAAAACTATAACTCCCAGGTGCAGCCGCACCTCTGCCATGGCGATCTTTGTTAGAGATGACCTGTGAGCAGAGAAAGCAAGGGCACCTGATTCCTTTCCTTCTTTGTTATTTCTGAGTCCCAATCTGGCACTGCGCTACGCAAGCGTCCAGTAAGGAACTCTCAGGTTAGATTGTAAGAGGCAGGAGGTTGCTGTGGGCTCCCTGGCTGAGTAATGACCAAAGGGGGGGGGTTTGAGATCGCTGACCGCACTGTTAGCTTAGTAGCCAGGAAAGGCCAACAGCTGTACCAGCCTAGTAAGTCAGGCCAGACGAACGGCGGTGTGTCACAGTACTAATTCTCGGAGTTGTCCAAATTGAGTGTACTGTGGGTTATTTATTGTGTTTCCTGAAAAGTGGGGATAAAACCCCGACTGCAGTATAAAAGTAAAAGCTAGCGCTATTAAAATTCTTAAAATGGGTGCACCTCAATCAAAAGAAATGAACCCACAGACTCCTGATGGGAAAGAAGCCCAGTTGGTGCTTACTTCCCGCCTGGACTTTAAGAAACGTTTTTCCTGTGTTTAAATTGTACTTAGGTAACATCCAGCAGCTGCTTATCTTAAATGTGCCATCTAAAATAAAAATGCAAGCTTGCTCCAAGTTCTAAATCTAAGGAAGCCATGTTGAACCTTATCAGTCTTAAAACAAGACAAAATGGAGAATGAAGTGTGCAAATGTTTGTTATTTGAGAGAGGCTCTAAAAGAGAGTTTTCCTCCCAAGTGGTAAAATCCTGTATACGTGCTACTTGTGTTCTGAAAGGAGGATTACCCCACCTCCTTCCTCCAATTTAAGTGAGGAGGGTAATTTTAAGTCTAATGGTAAATGATGTTGTGTTGTAACTTTTGAGTTTGTGAGTACACCTGTGTTCCAGTCTATCTTGGAATGTGAAGTTAACCTAATGTTTCTGCTGCAAAAGCCTAGTTGAGCCAACTGCTCTCTCAAGCTAAAATGCAGTGTATGTATTTCATTAAGCATATGCCTATGAAAGTATGGCGTTCCTTCTAAGAAAAATATGTGAGTCCAGTTTTAACTTTGATTTGGTTGGACAGAAGAGTTATTGTAAGGCTCCTGATATCAGTCTCTATAAGACGTCCTGGCCTCTTTTCTTAGAAAATGCCCCCCCTTGTTTCATTCTGTCTCTTTCAGGTTTTTTTTTCCTTCTCCTTATTCTGTGCCAGGTAAATTTACTCCCGAGTAAGCTTCCTTTAAAGGAAACTGCAAAGGGGGGGGGGCATAGATTAGGCTTAGTATTCCTCTGCAAGTTCAGGAAAAATTGTTCACTTTTGTATTCCTTTTAAATCAAATCTATGGCTGTTTTAATTATGGGTACTTTTATTTTCCTCTTCCTTAGTACATGATAGGCGCATGGTTTGTGATAGGCGCATGGCTTGTGATCTCTTCCCCAGTTGTGTCTGTGTACATAAGTATGTGTGTGTCTCTCTGGTAGTACAAATCTTGCTATGAACCCTGTATTTTAGGGTTGGACTAGATGACCCCAGGGTCCCTTTCAACTCTCCCAATTTGTGGCTGTGTGGAAGGCCATGTGTCTGCAAGCATTGGAGGGTAATTCTTAAATTCTGGTGAGGTGATGTGTTGAAATTCAGCCCAGATTTGCTCTTTGTTTTTTAAAAGGTGTGAGGTGAAGCCATGATGTTTGAAGCAGAACTGGTGATATCAGGCATTTAAGTGATTACAGTGTTTATCGTTTTGTCTATTATTTACAAAAATCAGACTTAAAAGTCTACTCAAAGTTTAAGCACATACAAATGAATAATCAAGTAGAATTAGCCTTGACCAATCCTGTAAATAAAGGGCAGTAAAATTTGTCTGCAAATGGTAAGGCTGAAATGACTGAGAATGTTAAAAAAATAAAATCCTATGAATTCTAACTCTCTGGCCATTTTTACTCATAAATAAGAGAGCGGTTGATTGTTCCGCGAATGACCAGATAAAATGACCAATAATGATAGCCCTTTCCTGTACATAAAGGAAGCACTCCTTTTGCTTGGGCTGAAATTGCTAGCTTTAGTGAATACTTAAATTGCTGAGTTTCTCTTTTTTGTTTTAAAATCTAACCCTATTTTTAAAATCTACTCCTTACCTTTCCCTTCCTTATTCTAATTGAGCCAAAAGATGCAACATTTCAATGGTATAAAAGGTTTGCTGAGACATGAACTCTGCACATGCACAGAGGCTAGATCAGCTTACAAAAAAAAGAGAGAGCGAGAGAAAGGAGGGGGGAGAGAGAAGGTTTGGAGAGCGTGAAACCTATCCAAATTTCCTTATGTAAAACTTGGAACCATTGAGGGAAATCACCCTTAATGTGTCTTGCTCCAGGGGCTAAGTAAGACAAAAGGTTCGCCTCCCAATGGAATTTAAATTTTATAAGTTTTTTTTTTTGGTGTGTGTGTGTATATGCCTATGCATTTTAGGAACAGCATTTCCTGACAGACCTCTCACATGAAATAATTTTCCCTTTTAACAGAGTGTCCTTTCTTTTCTCCCACAGCACAAATGATAATGAGGGGATGCAAACAGTGATTTAAATACTCTATAAAAAGTAATTGCATTTGTTTTTCTTTTTGTCTTTCTTCCCTTAAAGGCAAACAGTCACTTTCTTTCTGTTCAGCAAAACAAGTCTGAATCCCTGCTATATTAGTGACTTCCCTCTATCTCTTTGTGGCTTTGACATTTTTTTTAGGTTACAAATAATCTGTTTTCGTTTATTAAGTTCGTTTTATCAGTTCTTCCATTATATATATGAAATTAATCAAAGCACAACCAAACATTATTTATGGAATTGTATTTGTCTACCATTTTGCCTGAGCATTTCTTATTAATTCTGTCATTTTGGCTAGTGCAAGGTACTTGCACAACTTTAAATTGCCATTCATTTTTCTTGGTATTAACTCATTTCCCAGTATTCCGCTATTAACATTACAGCCGATGTTGTCACATCAAGAAACACTCTTTTATTTTCATTTGGGATGTTAGAATGCCAAAACAGATTACTTCAGGTTACTTCAGGTTGCTTATTAATTGTGTGTCTTAGCATTTATTTATTTTTGGTTCCTCATAGGTCATTTTGTGTGTGTGTGTTTTACTTTGGGGACATGTTCATCACATGTTGAAAGTCAGTTTCATGAAGTTCTTTTATTGGATAGCACATGGTGAATTTTAAGTTTTCCCCATTGTTTTCCCATTTTTTTTTAGTCCAGTAGTAATCTGTGTGGTTTTGATAATATCTTTGTACTATTTAATAATGGTTCTTTTCTTAATCTGATGTCTTTGTGTCAAGTCCGTTTTCATCTAACTGGTAATCTAATTTTTTGCTTTCTTTTTAATTTTTAACCTTTCTTGTATTTTTTACAGTTCTCTTTCTCTACATGTGGAGTAAGTTTTTATTAAGTGAAGGAAAGCAAACAAACTTAGCAGATAATAACAGTAATTATATGGAAATGTGATAATGAATAAAATGTTTAATCCACTAAGATTGTTATTATTTGCAGCTTCCCATGGAAACTGGAGGACATCCTTTTTGCCTTTTGCCCCTTCCTTGTCTAACTGTGTTTTTAAGTCGCCCCAAAAACCCTGCCCCTTACAGGATATCACTTCTACAGATGTGCAATGATGAAAAGCAGCAACAACCCCTCAACTCAGTTCTTCGCCATCACAAGACCTGCAACACCAGAGTTTTCAAAGTGCCCACAGCTATCTCTTTCAAAGGATATAGACTGATGGGGGAGTGGGGCTGACAAAGGGGGGAGGACTTGAATTGCAAGGACATTTTCTCACTTTTGAAACTCAAGCCTCTGTGCTCCAGGATTCAAAAGATACATACGTAAAAGATCACAATTGTGTCAAGATATGCAACTGATATTTAATTAGTTTGTTTTGTATTATGTGTTATTATGTAAGAATGTTGAAATGTGTCTGACAGTGTGATTTCCACAAAGGGGGCAATTTTTGTGTGTAATTGTTTTTATGTTTAATGTCTTATTGCTTACACACCAATGGAGAATTCTCATGCATTTTATACTTTCTAATAGCTCACACTATTGTGTAGTCCAATGTTTAGCTCAATTTATAACCACATTTCATTGTTCCACCTGGCACTCTGCCAACTTTCCCTATCCATTTTAAAATGTGTTAAACCTCGTTTTGCCAAGGACAAACTTCTGGATCCATAAAACACCAGGTACATGAAGGTGCATATGCTTTGGTTTAGCAGGAATGATCCCTTATAGAGTTAAATTGACTTATTTGGACAAAGTGCCCTTTTAAGAATGGTTTTCTTTTAACAGATTGGTTTGAAAAGTTGAGAACCATGGGGCAAGATAAATTCAAATTGGACTCAGTTTGAATTGGGCAAGTGTATCCAGGCTGCAATTAGCTTTTTGGTCCTTTAAGTGCAAGTGAGCAACTTCCCATGAGTGCAAGACCACAGCCTATAATGAAATCCCATAGAAAGGCCAAGGCCAAGGCATCTTCCTCACGAGATGCCCAAACCTGTGCCAGCTATGGTGAATGCCAGGCAACATGGTTAATTGAAAGCCCTGAGGGGATTCAACAGACAGGATGTGTTGCTGTAGCACTGTCGGTGTGAGACCACAAAAGAGCTAGCTTGACACCTGAGAAACACACAAAAATGGCGAAGGACAAAACACCAACTGCATTTTTCAGTCATTAGTGGACCTTCCTGCTAGGGGTAAAGCATAGAACACTATTGAGTAAATGGTCTCTCCCAATGTGTTAGAATGCCACAAGTAATTTAGTAGCAAAACGCAACATGTGTTATTTTTATGATATATTTATACAAAGACATCCATTTACAACATACGATGTTATTATTTGTGGGGCAAAAATTTTTAAGAAAAATTCTAGCCCCAAAGGGGGGAATAATGTGATAGGAATTTTATGGTTTTAGATATATGGCAACGTTCATAACCACACGTACGTAGATCAACACAGGAAGACCAATCTGGAACCATTTTGATTCCTAAACTGACCAAATCCTGGAAAAGCCTCCCCATTGTCTCTTTCCTCACAAATCCTGTCTCAAGGATATGTCTGTTTGAATAAGGTGTGAGCCTGTGACCTGGCCCAGGAAATAAGTATTTTACCACTACAAAAGAATGGCCAGGCTCCCCAGGAAATCCAATCAAGTAACCTGCTAGACAGGAGATAAACAACAACAGGAGAAAAACAATATTTAAATTTCTGTGATGTAGGGGGATGTATCTGAGGGGTGGTCTTAGGTTACACCCCTTCTGTGATGTATGCATAATGTTTCTGGGGGTGGTCCTGATCTAGAGAATGGGAATTTCAAAAGTCTTTATAAGGCCTTGCATGCCATTGTTCTGGGTCCTCTTCCTCTCCTGCGTGTGAGGGGAGCACCCTGTTGCAACAGATTAATAAAGATCAAGCTTACTAGCTGCTTTGCTTCTCAATATTCTCTGGTTGGCCTCTGTTATTTTCTCCTACCAATAGGGAACCTATGTAAGGACTCTATATGGGCTCTTGGATACCCCATAAGGGAAAAGGGCATATTTTTATTTACAACACTAGTCTGCACAATGAACTTAAAAAAAAAATCAAAGCATTTTTACTGTAAAACAAATAATGCAATACAATAATCATGTAACAAGATAAGTAAACCTCGAAACAATTAAATAAAGGAAAACAGAGGGGGTAAAAGAAAGAAAAAGCACAGACAAGTTGACAAATAACCCAAAGGTTGGACAGGGAGAAGGGACGGAGGGATATCTGGAGGAGCAGAATGCAACCCTGCATTTTGAGTTTGTTGCTGAATAGAGTCTTTCCAGAGGCTCATACAGGAAGATGAAAGAAGCTGTTTCTCTTTGGCGTCATGGATGAGAGATAGAAGAACCAAGCTGCAGCAATAGCTTTGGCAGAGTCTGTAGCAAGCTGGATGGCGTGAGTCAGTTTCTCAAAGCAAAGCTGTGCACCAAAAGTGCCTATCAGCCCTCAAGGGTAAAGTCTGAGGCCAACAGCCCATTACTCCTACTGTAAATACAAGATGTTTGTGGTAAGGGCACACTGGGTGCTTGCAAGTCTTATAAAATCTAGAAAACAAATAAGGTATCGACAGAGCGCTGGGCTATGATCTGGGAGAGCAGGGTTCAAATCCCCGGTCAGCCATGAAGTTCCCTGGGTGACTTTGGGCAAGACACTGCCTCTCGGCCAAACCTACCTTGCAGGGTCATTGTGGGGATTAAATGTGCATGTGTACACCGCATGTACGCCACCTTGAACCCCTTGGAAGAAAAGGTGGTAAAGAAATGAATTCAGTATAACCATTATAATGTGAGGCAGGGACTGCCTTATCTTTTAATATCTGTAGAGTGTTTAAAAATGATGTGTGTTGCCAGGCTACCTAGCCTAGTAATTACAGCAAGGAGCAGACAATAGGTTCTTTGGGGCATCCAGTAAATGGAGGCCGACAGGCTCTTAAAGTAAGGTTACCAGACGTCCCCGTTTCCCGGGGACAGTCCCCGAATTTACAAATCAGTCCCCTTACAAATTCCTATCATTCCTACTGAAGTTGAAAAGTGTTCCCGGATTCATTAAAAAAAAGTCTGGTCACCTTATCTTAAAGGAACAGGCAGAAGCTTTTATTACTTTAAGCAGAAACAAGATAAGCACAATAAGCAATAAGCAAAATAAGCAGTCTAACGTCTATGTTCCATACTCACTAACAAGTGGCACTTAAGATACAAGATCAAAAGGATATTAGGGACATAACAGCAAAGGTGAAGTTCATGGTTCATCTCATTTGCTGCGGAGTCCCTGGGAGAGGCAGATTCTTCGCTCAGTTGACAGGACCGACACTGACATTGACTGGTAGGACTTAGTGTGAAGACTCAGAAAGCTGCTGTTACCCAGCCCTTATATAGGCGCTTGTAAGCATGATCTAATAGCCAGTGTGCTCATTAAGTTCTGTCTTATCTCTGCAGTTGGCAGTGTGTCCATCCTCCCTCTATTCCCAGCGATGAATCAAAGTTAATTGTCAGTTCCATCTTGGCTGGGCCAAGAGGGACATGTCCACTAGTTGACTTCTCTTCTCAGTTTGGCTGTCTAGACCTTCTGATGGGTGCCAAGTCTTAATTATTTTGACAGATGCAAGGTGTTAATCATACTGACAGATATATAGCTTTGATTATATTGACATATTTATAGCTGCAGCTAGCTCATTATAACTGCTCATTATAAGTTATATATAACAAAGCTGTGTTGAAACCAGGAAGCAACAGCCATATCTGGCCTGGCAATCCATGATGGTGATAGCTTTACTATTCAAGATGATCTGAACATTTTTATAAGTTGCTTAAAAGAAAAGCAGTTGTCCTGGCTCCTTCAGATGGAGGATGAATGACACCCTATTTAGAGATGAAGAAGTTTATAAAAAGGCCCAAAAAACCTTGAGAGACTATTTTGAAATAAATATGAATACTAATGTAGAAAAAAGAGTAATCTGGGACGCAAGCAAAGCGGTTATGAGAGGGTTTCTGATACAACAGAATGCAATAAAGAAGAGAAGTCAAAATGAGAAGAAAGATAAAATTTGGGGGAAAATAAAAGAAAGTGAAAAGAAATTGAGAGCAAAACCAAAGTCGCAGGAGATTTTGAGAGAAATAAAGTTATATCAAGTACAATATATGGAAATGAATCAGGAAATAGAATGGAAAATTAAACAAATGAGACAAAAAACATTTGAATCAGCTAACAAATGTGGGAAATTGCTGGCCTGGCAAATGAAAAAAAGACAAAAATTAAATACTATTACAAATTTAGAAGTGGAAGGAAAGAATATACATAACCCAACTAAGATTAGAAATTGTTTCCAGAGGTACTTTAAACAACTATATACACAAGGGCCACAGAAGGAAATGGCTATAGACCGATTTCTGAAGACAAATGGATTACAGAAAATATCCCAAGAAAGTAAGTTAATGCTGAACTATAAAATATCTGAACAGGAAGTAGAAGGTGCCATTCAAAATATGCAATTAGGCAAATCTCCAGGACCGGATGGGCTGACTTCTAGATATTATAGATCTTTGAAAGAGTGGTTATTACAACCTTTAAAGGAAGTCTGCAACGAAATATTGGAAGGGAAAAGGGCACCAGAGTCTTGGAAAGAGGCGTACATTACACTTATACCGAAGACAGAGACTGAAAAGACTCAGCTTAAGAACTACCGCCCCATATCGTTACTTAATGTGGATTACAAAATTTTTGCTGACATTTTGGCCAAGAGATTGAAAAAAGTATTGATGGAAGAGATTCATAAAGATCAAGCGGGCTTTCTCCCGGAAGACACTTGTCCGATAATTTGAGGAATATAATTGATATTTTGGAAAAACTAGAAGTGAACATAAATACTAAAGCAGTTTTGATATTTGTGGACGCAGAGAAAGCTTTTGACAATATCTCTTGGAGTTTTATGAAGAAGAACCTACAGGGGATGGGGGTAGGCCAAGGTTTTGAAAATGGTATAAGTGCAATTTATTCAGAACAAAAGGCTAAACTAATTGTAAATAATGTGGTGACGGAAGAATTTAGGATAGAAAAAGGGACAATACAAGGTTGCCCAATTTCCCCATTGCTTTTTATATCGGTCCTGGAGGTGCTGCTGAACATGATTAGAAGGGTTAAAGGTATACAGGTCGGAGCCAAACAGTACAAATTGAGATGTACTGTTAGTATTGATGACTTAGTATTGACGTTACAGGAGCCAGAATCTAGTACTAAAAGAGTTTTAGAACTGATTCAAGAATTTGGTCAAGCTGCAGGATTTAAGTTGAATAAGTTAAAGACCAAGGTTTTAGAGAAAAATTTAACACCAATGGAGAGAGAGAGGTTTCAGAATGAGACAGGTTTAACAGTGGTTAAGAAAGTTAAATACTTGGGGATTAACATGACAGCAAAAAATGGGAATTTATTTAAAGACAACTATGAAAAATGCTGGGCTGAAGTGAAAAAAGATTTAGAAATTTGGTCAAATTTGAAGCTTTCACTGCTGGGCCGTATTGCTGTGGTAAAAATGAATGTATTGCCTAGAATGTTGTTTTTGTTTCAAACATTGCAAATTGTGGACAAAATGGACTGTTTCAAGAGGTGGCAGAGAGATATTTCTAAATTTGTCTGGCAGGGCAAGAAGCCTAGAATAAAATTTAAAATATTAACAGATGAAAAGGAATGAGGTGGATTTGCCCTGCCAGACTTTAAACTTTACTATGAATCAGCAGCTTTTTGCTGGTTGAAAGAATGGTTGCTTCTTGAAAACACTGACATTTTGGATCTAGAAGGGTTCAACAATGTATTTGGATGGCATGCATATCTGTGGTATGATAAGGTCAAAGCACATAAAGCATTTAAAAATCACATTGTCAGGAAAGCATTGTTTAATGTCTGGATAAGATACAAGGACTTATTGGAAAATAAAACTCCAAGGTGGTTGTCACCGATGGAAGCAAAAGCCCTGAAAAAGCTCAATATGGAGGCCAAATGGCCGAAATATTGGGAAATTTTGGAACAAGACGGAGATAGACTGAAATTGCAGAATTTTGAGAAATTAAAAAACAAAGTGCGAGATTGGCTTCATTATTATCAGATAATGGAGGCATATAAGTTGGATAAGAAAATTGGTTTCCAGGTGGAAAAATCAAAATTAGAAACAGAACTATTAGAACCCAAAACTAAGATTTTGTCAAAGATTTATAACTTGCTGTTGAAATGGAATACTCAGGATGAAATGGTGAAATCTGCTATGATTAAATGGGCACAAGATGTCGGACATAACATAATGATGGCTGACTGGGAACAGTTATGGACCACAGGTATGAAGTTTACGGCATGCAATGCCTTAAGAGAGAATATTATGAAAATGATATACAGGTGGTACATGACCCCAGTCAAGCTTGCAAAAATTTATCATTTGCCCGATAACAAATGTTGGAAATGTAAAGAAACTGAAGGTACATTCTTTCACCTTTGGTGGACGTGCCCAAGGATTAAGACTTTCTGGGAAATGATATACAATGAATTGAAAAAAGTATTTAAATATACCTTCTTGAAAAAACCAGAGGCCTTTCTCCTGGGCATAGTCGGTCAATTGGTGCCAAAGAAGGATAGAACTTTTTTCATGTATGCCACAACAGCAGCAAGAATACTCATTGCAAAGTATTGGAAGACACAAGATCTACCCACTCTGGAAGAATGGCAGATGAAGTTGATGGACTATATGGAACTGGCAGAAATGACTGGCAGAATCCGAGACCAGGGAGAAGAGTCGGTGGAAGAAGATTGGAAGAAGTTCAAAGACTATCTACAGAAATATTGTAAAATTAATGAATGTTAGAACGATGTTGGATAGAAATTAAGTGGTTTCCAGCTGTAATGCTTTAAGGGAATATGAAAAATGGGTTGTTAAGAGGTAGAAATCTAACGTTACTATTTTAAGACCAAAGATTAGGACAAATAAAGAGGGTAAGGATTTGCTGAACCAACAAACTGAACTGGAATACAAAAAAGGGAGGTATGAGGAGGTCCGGGAAACAAGCAAATGAAAGATAAGTGATTGAAAGACTGAATTGTTTTTAACTATTTTTATTTTGGTTTTTTTTTTAAATCATATTTATTAAAGTTTCCAAAGATATAGAAATACAAAGAAAGAAGAAAAGGAAAAAAAAGATATTTAAAACCTTACTTTCATTGCCTACTTTCTTGGACTCCCCCCCTCCCCCCCGACTGTATTCCCCTTTCCTTAATTTGGTTCTACAAGCTCTCACTCCCAATTTGAAGCTTAATTTGTTTAACCCACTATCCAAATTGAATTGTACAAATCTTACGCCGTCCCACATCATTAACAAGAAAAGAAAAAAGATTTCCCCCAAGATCCACCCCAGTTCCTTCCACGAATTCCCTTTTTTTAAACACGTCCAATCAAAATAAAATGACATGCGTAAGTTATATAAAGAAATAGAAAATAAGAGATATAAAAAAAAAATTCAAAAGATTGTTACACAGCCTTTGGATTCCAAATCTCCCCCCCCCCTTCCCCGGTTTGAATTCCCCATGTCCATCAGTCTATACATTATCAGCCTGGAAGTCTCAATTCATGGCCAAATTTCTCCCCAATTCCATCTTGCCGGTTTTCTTTTAATTTATTAATTTTAATGATATTTAACTTCATGTGTCCAATCTAACAAAGGCCTTTAATTTCCTTGATCTTTACCACTCCTCCCATTGTTCTTTCCGTGTCGTAATCAGTCCTTTGTTCTTCTTATTCCTCACTTTCTCAGGTTTCTTGTCCTGTTCAGCTGCTAAAACTTTCTTATTCAGAAATCTGGTATCTCTACAGAGGTTTGTTATTCAGGAACAAAAACTTACGTCCAGTCCCTTCCTTTCTTCAATAGAAAATTCTATTGTCTCCTTTAATGTAAATACCTCTGTAGACAAAATACTATTTCAGTTTTGCAGCTTTCCCAGAAGATAACAAGTCCTGTGCAAATCCCGGAGTATTTTTCCACTTACGACCGTTCTTGTAATGTCCCAATACCCCTCTAGGGGGATTATAATAACTTTGTATCCTCTGATCCAAAAGTCAAATTGTTGTTCCTTATTTTCCAACAGTTTGTATCCATATTATAACAAAATGTAACAAAATTAACCAGCAAAATCCTCGTAACAAAGTCCTCTTTATATTCTCCAGCTTTGACAGCTACTTTGACAGCTGTCAAAGTCTCCGTCTCTCTTCACCAGGCTCCGCGGATCGCCCCGGTTCCCAGGGGGGGGGGTTGCATTTTCCTTCTCCCCCTCCACTCTTCTCCTCCAGCACAGTTCTTATAATTTCCCATCGTGGAATTAATGATTTTTATCAAAAATATACTTCCCTTTGGACCTTGGTTGCTCAGTCCTTGTTTTGGAATGCTTACAGTAGGGGGGGGGGATTGACTTCCTTTTTAAATCGCCCCCGCTCGTGCCAAATCCGAAATTTTGAACCCGGTTTCCCAATTACTCACGGGTTGTTGTTAATAGTCCAAATTTTCAATGGAAGAAGTCAGCGCTCTCCGTCGAATGGCATGCGGCTGCGCTCGGCAGGGAAAGCAGAAGACTCAAAGCACCACACCGCTCCCCGGCACCCGATCCGAAGCCTTTAAAAAGGCTCCTTCACGAGTCGGGAGGGCGCTAATGGTGCAAGCCGAGTCACCCATGTCCACGGACTCCGTGCCCGTGGTTTTTAAGGGTCCCCGCGTCGCCGGCGCGGTAGGACCCAGCCCCTGCTGAGCAGACTCCCTCCGGAGCTCGGAGGGAGTCCGCCATTCGGCGATGGCGCCAACCCGGAAGTTGTTAACTTTTTTTTTTTTGTATTTTTCTATTTTCTTTTTCTATTTTGTAATATTTTGAAAATCCTAATAAATATCTTATAAAAAAAAGAAAAAGAAAAGCAGTTGTAAACTTATTGTGTCACACAGGCACGTCTGACTGAAGGAGAGAATGGGCCAAAGAAGATTTAGATATACAGAAGAGTCTTCACCAAGAAAAGATGAAACCACCAGATCTGTGGGCTTCACTCTGTTGCAGAACATGCAGAAGTATCAAACCAGGGTCCTGGGAGTGGGGGAAAGCACACCTACCAACATTAATGGAGCCACTGCATTGCTGAAGCCCCAATTAAAAATTAAAAAACCTTAATTGCTTGACAATAGCCTCATATGGCACATTGTTTCACACTGACAGGATGCAAAAAGAAAAGTGTGTTTTTGCTGGTTGGATTACTTTAACTACTGTAGCTTCCCAAAAGGCTTCTAGATTTTCTGGGGGGAAACAATCCTGAACAGACTTTTGCAAACATACATAAAACTATTCACTTTCCTTTTGTGTCTTATTGCTGTTTTGATCTAAGAGCCACACTCAGCAATGGGTGAGTGTTTAGGGCGAGTGTATCTTCTCAGATTAAACACAACAAGCCAACCATATCTGATAGAACTTGGTTGCCAAAACCTCTCACCATCCTAGTCACCCTCCTCTGACTTGCAAGTGATTCTGGTAATAATAATCTGGCATAAGAAGGAAGAAACAGCAACCCATGCAGAAGTAAAAGGGGGTGCTGCTAGGCCATTTTTATTGTGTGGGGGGGGGGACAGTAGATGGGGCAGGGAGGAGTCTGCTAAGAAACAGAGGGTGCTTCCAGATAACCTGTTTACTGGGCATGCATACTTATTGTCTGAAGGGAAATTAGACAACTTTGGCTATTTACTGAGCATTCATTCTGATTTGTTGACAGTGAGGTTAGATGAAGCCAAAGCAGGTGTTCTCTTTCTCCCTTTCTTCCGGTCTCCTTATATGAAAATGTTCAATCTTTTGCAGAGGCAGGTTTGTTGCATATAACCTCCCAATCAGCAATAATTATGGAGCCTGAATTTGCCAGTATGTGATTGAATCCCACCCTTACAAAGTAACAGTCTGGAAGCTGCCATAGACCACTGCAGCTTTCAGACATATAAGGATGCAATTTCTTCTAGAAAAATATATTATTTTCAAAACTGATGTGGAAAACTAATAACCTGCCCTAGGTTTGGGGATACTTGGGGGGGGGGGGATCTACCTGTTAATGAGACATAGAATGGGATAGAATTCAGTGGAGTTCCAGCTTTGTTCTATCTAAGAACAACATTGTCCCACCTTTCTTTTTACCTTCTGGAGGTCAGCAAGACCATTTTGCATGGATGTCAGGGCTGATTTGCCTGGCTGACTTTCCTCTCTTGCCTTTGGCATGCGCTGCAAAGGGGGTGAAAGGACCAAGTGAAAAGCAATGCACTGATTTCACCTGTGATTGCTTCCTCCTTCAAATGAATTCTGGAGCATGCCCTCTGACAGAGGACTGGCTCCACATGTCTATGCTTCCCACCATCGAACAAAAAGTACAAAGAAAAGAGACAACACTTCAACGTATAGATAATCATGGTTTTCTCTTTTAATATTTTCATTTACAGTTATAAAAATAAATAAGGCAGGTCAGTCTGGTGCAATAATTCCTGTACTGAAAATAAAGTTTTAACTTAACAATACTTCAACAGGTGTGATGATGTGGGGTGTGGTGGGTGGGCAAACAAAAATGGGAACAGCATTTAGCAGTCATTAACAAATCTGTGGGTGTACCCTTTGCACTATAAAACATCTCTCAAAGGAAGTCCTCTCAACTCAAGTTGGCCTTCATACACACTGCTTAAATGGCATAACAGTTTGCTGGTGTACATATAACCGTGCAGAGAGAGAAACCACCTTTAGCAATAACACGATCATTCTGCAGTGTGGAATGCAAGATGTGCCACCTGTTGCGTTCCCAAAGATTCCCTCCACTGCGTTAACACAGCAAAACCTAACTCACAGAAGATAATAAAACAGAGCCAACCCTGGCATGCCCAAAACTCCAAGTGCATCCCTGGAGAGCACTGCCTATTTATTGATACCCTGCATTTATTCCACGATGGGCCTGAAGTACATTAGGTTCCCAGGTGGTCTTCAATTCAGACCCAAACTTGAGGCATCATCTTCAGACCACAAGCCCTGCTTTATTCTCTTCATCATGCTCTATATCGCACATGAGAGGCTAGTCAGAAGGCAGGGCTGCGGTGAAACTGATGCAGGTGATGCAGGTAGCATCAACACTGTTTTCTTTAGTTTGTGTTTCTTTTTAGAGGGACAGAGATAGAGTGAATTGGTTCAATGGAGTAATGGTTTAATGGGTTCTTTGTTTTTAATGCTCTTAAAAACAAAGGAGCTATGTGGTTCCTAAAAGAGGAGAGAAGGAAAACAGGCACAACGGATAAAAGATTCCAAGTAAGTTCATGAGAATGCAGAGAAGAGGGCTGCATCTTTGAGTCTGGGCTACAGTTTGATAAGGACATGTTTTGTGTGCTGAAGACCCCAATTTCAATTCCCAGCATATCCAGTTAAGGTGGTGAGGGGGACACACACACCCTGCTTTGATCCCTGGAGAGCCACTGTTGTTGCAGGCAAATACTGAGCTACAAAGACCAATTGACTGACTAGGTATAATGCAGTTTTGTGTGTGAAATGTTACAGTTTGGGATTAAGTATAGAATCCTGGGACTGAAAAAGATGCAGACTAAAAGTTGCCACAGAGGACAAACCTTAAACCATGAAAGGCAATATTGCACATTTAATGAAATGGAACCTTGCAGACAAAAATTGCTTTTCAAAGTTAGCAGTAAATTTCAGTTGGTGAAGGTGGCTCAGGACTCTGAGCTTTTTTTGCCTCGTCCAGGGAAGACTGGAAGACAGCAGTCAATAGGATCCAGGTTCCAATTCAAGAACTATATATATATCTAGGCACATTAACACAGAGCTGGCGCCATCTGTCATGCACCCTAAAAGGGGAGTGAAACATGGCCAGGATGTCCCCAGGAAGATGCACCAAGCTTTCCCCATGGGGCTGGGGAGGGGGGCTCTTAAGACACTTCCATGTCGCCAGCACAGCTGGAGCCTTATGCAGTGGGCCTTTGAAAACATCCAACACTTGCTTTGTGATGAGAATCTGCTATGAACCCTCCCATCCCCCAGCCAGCGTATGCAATCTGTTTCCTGGAGGCACCTGGGCAGTAAAAGGAAGGCAGCCTTTATCTAAAGTCAGACAAAAGTTGGAGAAATTCGCTGGGAAAAGATTAGATGTGGCAAGCTCAGTCAGTGAGAAGAAGAAGATGCAAAAAGATTACCACCTTATGGCCTTGGAAGGGTAACAGCTTTGCAGAATACACCAGCTGCATTTGCACCTGATGTGAGAAGCAGCCTGCTTATACTTTAGGCACAGTAAAAAGAAAAGATCCAGTTATGTAAATGGATGCAGGTGCCCAATTTGCATATCAGGTATAAATCTTAATCTGGTGACCGAAAAGAGAATCAGACTTACATGAGGCATTACACCTGGTCAAACCTCAAGCTCGGTTGGACAATTGGTCCATCTGGCCTTCGGCATCATCTATCCTGATTAACAGCTGAGCCTTAAGCAGCAATTCTTCCAGTCACCTTCCAAATGTATTTTTAAAAAGCTGAAGAGATACTGTGGAGAAAACCTGGGACCTCATGCTTGCAAGGTGTGTGCTCTGCCACTGAGCTATGGCTCCTTTGCCCAGTTACTGTGGCTCTTAAAAGAGGGAAGCGCCTTGGAAGAAAGGTGGGAAAGCCAAAGGCAGACTGAAGGCTACATCTTTAAAAATGGAAAAATCATTATGTACAGTGGTGCCTCGCAAGACGAAATTAATCCGTTCCGCAAGTCTCTTCGTCTTGCGGTTTTTTCGTCTTGCGAAGCACGGCTATTAACGGCTTAGCGGCTTTAAGAAAAAGGAAAAAAACTCGCAAGAACTCGCAAGACGTTTCATCTTGCGAAGCAAGCCCATAGGGAAATTCGTCTTGCGGAACGACTCAAAAAACGGAAAACTCTTTCGTCTAGCGAGTTTTTCGACTTGCGAGGCATTCGTCTTGCGGGGCACCACTGTATAACCCTAAAGTCCCCACTTCAGCTGTGTAGCCACTTTTCCCAGGTTGGATACATGTGACTTGAGCCACTGAAGCTGAAGGAAATGCAAAGTGGCTTTTTGTGTTTGTGGGGAGAGATGCTGAACACAGTACACCAAGTTAGTCTTTAGAAGCAGAGCATCTTAACTAACTGCTGGTGGTTTCTTGAACACACAAGACAAAACTTAGGAATGAAAACTGATGCTGTAAGCACACAAGCACACGCCACTCATTCCCAATTTGGATCCAAAACCCAATCATCATGCTTTTAGTGTCTGGAGTGACATCTGACAGTTCCAATTTGTTAATTACATGGATGTGCCCCCTGATCAATCAAGGGCACGCATCTGTGGTCTTCTATCACAGACATTTTGAATTCTTACTCTTCCCTTAATTATTTTATACAATCTCTGCAAAGTGCAATCTTGGGCTTGACTATATGAGAAAGCCTTATGTCTTATTCCTGAAGTGGGAACTACACAGAGATCAATGCAACCAAACGATTAGGAGATCAGATTAAGGCTGCCCAAATGCACATAAAATAGAAAATGATCACTTACACCTTTGTTTACCCTGTGACTACAGGGTAAAGCTAAAGTGGACGAACATTAAAACTTTATTTGGACTTTCAATTCCTTCACACAATTAGAACTGCACAAGGAAGAGAAGGGGGCTGATGACTGACCCTTCCCCCTCCAACCTGCCCTACACTCACCCCAGTCAGTGCAAGGAGACCTGCGCCAGCAGTGGGAAGAGGACTTACCCTCACTGCCGTCTTCAGCACTTCCCTTTGGTTCTCTCCCCTGGGGAAGACAAGGAGCAACAAGCTGCAAGCCATCTAGCCAGGTGAGAGGACCTCTTCCCTCCAAACTGTTTTTGCTGAGGCTCCTTGGAATGAAAGAAGACCTGCATAAGCAGGTAGGACTTTATTGTTACTTACTTGTTTACATCAACATTATTTCTTTTGTAATATTGAATTTATTCTGTGTTTGCTAAATTTATGGTTTTTGCCCTATTTTAATTTATTGATGTTTTGTAAACAGACTTCTCTCCTTCACCCCAATGCTTTGTTCTTCAACGTTTATTGCAAGCCACTTTGGGCAAAGCTCACTGTGGAAATGGAGCATGCAAATAAACTCACTCACTCACTCACTCAATCAACCAACCAACCAACCAACCAACCAACCAACCCCCACGTATTGGAAGAGCCTGCAGTGGAGAGCCTGCTATATCCTGTGTGATTTAGGATCTTGCTTGTCATGAATGGTCACCCTCCAGCACAGGATGTGAAAGAGAGAAGTGGTGTTAGCCAGCACCTACTCAACTCACCCTCTTGTAATTCTAGTTGCCTGGGGGAACGGAAAGTCTGAATATGACTAATCCAACAATTTGGATTAGTTCTGGAATATATCTGAGTCTCTCTCTCTCTCTCTCTCTCGGGTTAGGCAATGAGCCTCTGGTACAAAACAAGGAAACACGGAAGCATTATTTTACAAAGTCAAAACAAAAAACCCATGAGTGTAAATACATTACAGGCCTAGACACATGGCTATACATACATCTGCAGCTTAGCAAAGAATTCAGTTGCTAACAGGTCTTTGTTTACAAATCTTACTTTGGGAGACCAGGAAGCACCATTGTCCACAATCTGTCCTCTGAATTCTCAAGGATAATTACATCTTCAAGCCAGTCTTAAAGGCAACAAGCTATTCGACAGAGGAACCAAAAAATGTACACCAACAATTTCGGTAAAAGTAAGAAAAGAAGTTGTAGTAGTGTACTTAACCCTGTTTGTGTGCAAAAACTGGATAAGTTAAGACAAAATGAGGAACTGGACAGTATAAATGACAGCACTGGCAAAGTCCTGAGAGAAAGAAATACTGAGAATTTCTGCTCTATACCAGAACTGTACACAGTGGAACAAAATGGGTCTCATGGGGATGGTGGCCTCTCTTCATCGACAAGAATCTTCTGAATAATATCCATGTACTTGACAAAGTAAAGCATCTAGGAAAGGTCACTTGAACTTGTGGAGCTTGTGTGGAAGACGGCAGCTTGCTCTGTGGATACACCTGTCTGTTCCAGCATCGTCTTTGCCTGGGTGCAGATGAACTCCTCATGAGAATCCATTGCAGCCTTGATGGACGTCAAAGGACACCTTCCATGCTACAGTGCTTCCCTCTTGCTTTAAAGAGGATTAGACAAAGTCACGGAAGAGAAGGCTGTAAGCGGCTATGTTCCATCCTCCACTGCTGGAGGCAGCAGGATTCTTAAAACAGGTTGCAGGAAATCTCAGGGGGTGGGGAGAAGATGCTGTTTCCCACAGGCAACTGGTTGGCCACTGTGAGAACAGGATGCTTTGGCCTGATACTGCAGGGATCTTCTTATAATCTGTTTAAAGACCAACAATCACCAATAAAGTGCAGAACTCCACAAAGGAAAACAGCTTTAGCACAGCTGCTGCCTTACAGGCATCAGAAGAAGAGGGTTGGAACAGACAGATCATTGGCCAGCTGAACCTGTCAAAGCTCAGAAGCAGGCTGAAGGCCAACATGTTCATGCTTGGTGCCTTGATGTGCAATTGGGAAAATCAGAAGCTTGGGAATCAAACAGCAAATCACTGACACAGATTAAACGGCTTATTTTTGTATGGCTGAAGAGGGTGCAGCTGTTTGTCCAGAAAGAGAAGAAAAACATATACATGAAACAAGACAGCAGACATTTCATTCAAGGGTGGGTGGGGGGTCTGGCCTGGAGTTTTCATTGCAGTCCTGGATCTGAAGAAATGACACTGGATTTCCTTGCTTTTGGAGGGGGAGGGGGAGGCCTGACTTCCCGCCTGTTGGGCAAAGGTGGAGCGACCTGTAACCACACAAACACACACACAGATTGGCAAGTAAACAACAAGCACACCCATTCTCTGTATTGCTTCCCAAGGTTAATAGGACCCTGCTGGGTGTCAGGAACTTCTGGATTTGCATGCAGCTGCCCCATGTGGTGAAATCATTGAACTGCAGCCAGCAGCCTTCTTGGTAAAGAGCCTTCGGGACTGACTCCATCCACCCAGTCTGGCCACTGGATCCTTCTAGGAAGGAAGCAGGGGGGCCAACTTGAATAAAAAATGGGGGGGGGGCAGATAAGCCCTGTCCCCACATAATCAATCACATGACAGAGTGCACCTACACCATTTGAATGGCAATGGCCATTGACTTTTTGGGGGGCCCGCCACCTCAAATATTTTATTGGGGGGGACCTAAGGGACCTCAGAGCCTCTAGGAGCTGGCTGCTATGGCAGGAAAGAATATCAAGGGCTTCCTGTTCCAGCTTCCTGTTCCAACTTGAGCTATGCTAAGATATTTGCCCAAACACACAAAGGGTTAAACTGTGGACACATGTCCCACCCCCAACTGCTCTTCAGTTCTTCACGCAATTAGACTGAGTTTCAAAAAGGGTTTTAAAGCATGTTCAATACAACACACTTAGAAAGCTCCGCTCAAACAGAAACCCTGGCTCATCAAGGTTTCCAGTCACAGGGAGAGGTTCCAAGTGTGTTCAATTACATGTGCTTTAAAACTCTTTCCAGACTTTGATGTTTATTGTGCACAAGGGTTTCAGGAGCAGCTAGTGCACCAGGGAGAATTGGGAGCTGGAGCTTATGTTCATTACCCTCCCCCATTTGACCATTTGTGGGTTCAGGTAAATGACTATTGTCTGCACCGACCGACAGCAGCTTTCCAGGGTCTCAGGTAGAGTTTTTTCCTCATTACCTACTATCTCAGGAATTTGTGCTGCTTCAGATATTGTTAGGTTGCATCTCCCACCACACTGTCTGTTGGCATGCAAGGGGGATAAGGCTATCAATGGTTACTAGTCATGATAGCTATATATTACCTCCAGGATCAGAGGCAGTTTGACTCTGGATACTAGTTGCTGTGGAATGTAAGAGCCCTGCTGGGTTAGACCACAGGCCCCTCTGTCCAGCATCCTCTTCTCCCAGGGGCCAGCCAGATGCCCATATGGGCAGCCTGCAAACAGCTCTTTCCTCACTTACGATTCCCAGCAACCGGTATCCTGAGACATACTGCCTCTGATGCCAGAGGGAGAACATGTCCTTCACGAATTGGCCCAATCCACTTTTACAGCTGCCCAAGGGGGTGGCTATCACTACTCCTTATGGGAGTGAATTCTATAGCTGGACTGCACTGTGCAAAGAAGTACTTCCTTTGGCCTGTCCTGAATCTTCCAACATTCAGCTTCACTGGATGTCTAACACTGGATGAAGAAGAGCAGAAGAAGAGGGGTACTGCACGGGTGCCCTCGCTTGTGGATTTCCCAGAGGAATCTGGCTGGCCATAGTGAGAACAGAATCCTGGACCTGATCAGCACTAAACTGGCAGGGTGGGGGTGGGGGAGAGACTCAACACAGGGCTGCAATTTTCAGCAGCAACCCCACATCTTTGCAACATTCAGTGCCCAGTGAGAGCAGATATTTCCTAGGCAAAAAAGAAAAAGAGAGAACTGTATACTACCATCCCCTTTCTGAGTAGAATATTTCCAACCACTCTGGTGGTTCCAGGAAATGAGCCAATGGCCTAGCCAAAGACACCTTTTCATGCAGTACCACCCTAAGAAGCCCCTGGGGAAATTGGCACTGCTGCCACTATATCACATAACTCAATCCAAAGTATGTCACTTTCCATTTCCTTACCTCTGCGGAGTTCCTTGAGCTGCTATTGCATTTGGGTGGAGGTGGGGGTGGAGTGCTCTGCAAGTTAAGAGTCGCTAATCCATCTGCCTGCAAAGAAGGAAAGCCTAGAGACAGAGAGAAGAAAAAGACAGACGCGTTTAAAAAAAGGCAGTGGGCGAAAGACAGGAAACTGCCTTGTGCTTTTACACACACACACACACACACACACACACACACTTTAGCAGGTGATTCTGGACAGATGTGTCAATTTGGAATCCCACTTGCAATTCCCCAGCCCTAAATGTCTCAGAAGTTTTGTCTGTGCTCGTCAAATGAATTTAAGCGCATGTGAAAAATGCACACCTGGGACAATGGGAAAGGAAATCCAGAATGACACCAGAAATGTCCAGTGGGGGTTCCTTTCTCATTGGACTTCATCCCTCACAGTTTCCTGAACTCTAACGCCTAGTGATGGAATGAGAATGTCATCCAAACTTCAGAAAGAAATTATGAACATCGTTTCAGTATTTGCAGCAGAGGGTAAATTGAATCAGGTCTGGGCTGGCCTTTTGAGTTTATGGTTCATTTTAAGAACCATGGAATTAGGATGGGCTGGGTGGTCCCTCTTCTATTTAGCTTTGGAAGACCTAGGTTTGCTGGTGGGGGAGGAAGCAGTTTCTAGCCCTCGTGGCTAGAGAAACATGTTTGAATTTGTGATGGTAAAGCCATGCCAAAGTGGTTCCCAGTGTTGAGCAACTTGGTCTGCAGACAGGGATGGGGAACATGTGGCCCTCCATGTGTGGCTGGACTACAACTCCTATAATCTTGGACTACTGGCCATGCTGGCTGGAGCTGATGGTCCAACATCTTGGGGGCCACAGGTTCTCCATCTCTGGTACAAAGAGAAGAAATGTGTAAACCCCTTGAGGGGGAAAAACTCATTTTACCAACACTCTGCAAAATAAAACACAGATGCGATCTGCACAACGTACTTTGGGTTCTTGGCGTTTTGGGAGTAGTTGGCAGTGGGCTGAGAGGTGTGGCCTGCTGCAGTGATGAGCCCTGAAGTAGCGACAGTCTGCTCTCCCCCAGTTGGAGACTCTTTGGCCTTGGTGCTTTTCCTGATGCATTCTGCAGTGGCGGAAACAGACCAAACAAGCAAACAAACAAAAAATTGTTGAAGGTGCTGGTGGCGACACTATGGGCATCATGATGTTAGCTACTCCCTGTCAGGAAGGCTTTGCAATGGTCTAGGAAGGCTCAGTGCACCAAAACGGGCTACTGAGGGGCAATATATCTTCAATAGGCTAAGGATTTGCAGCCTATTAATCAGGGATGGGGAAACCTTTTTAGCCCAAAGTCCACATTCCCTTCTAGGCAATGTGTCATTGGTGGGTGAGGTTCAGTGTCTAAAAGTTGGTGCGGCAACTTATTTAAATTTTTACATTTGTAGGGTAGACTACAGTCTACACCAGTGTTTCTCAAATGTGGGTCTCCAGTTTTTGTTGGACAACAACTCCCATCATTCCTAGCTAGGAGAACCAATGGTCATGAATGACAAGTCTGAGAAACACTGGTCTAGACATATTAAAGTGAGAGGTTTCTATACTCACCACTTTCTATCCTCTACCCAAGTAAGCAAGAAGGACTATCATAGTTCAAGGACACATTCCCATCAGGCAAACGCACTTGAGTGGGACACAGAACAGGCCTGGTGAAGGAGTGGGGGTGATCTGGGGAGAGTCCTAAGGGCCAGACAGAAATGCCCCCACACCTGAAGTTGCCCACCTGCCATCCTACAGTATATTCACAGTAGACAGTAACAGGTCTTCAGAACATTCAAAGCCAGGCAACTGAGGAACTAGGAACAACGGAGCTATGGCCCTACAGATGTTTTTGGACTCCAACTCCCAGAGGCCCCAGCCAGCTTGACTAATGATCAGGGATGATGAGAGTTGTAGTCCGGCATCATCTGGAAGGGCCACAGGTTCTCCATCCTTGGACTGCACCAAAGAGGAGAAACACAGAGAAACCACAACTGAGAAATTCAGTCTATCTCTATTTGCTGTCCGGATGACTGAAGATCCAGTGCAAATACCAGTGGTGCAAATTAGGTTTCCATGATCATCCAGTTAGTGATTGTATCCCCAGAAGTCTTGCCTGGGAGTTCAGTACATGCGATCAACCTCGTGAGAGGCAGGAAAGGTTCACTGCTACGCCCCAGGCCTCCCCAACACTATAAATGCATTTGGGAAGATGTCTTCAGCATGGCAGCCTGCCAGCCAACAGGTTCTTCCTGTGAGTTGACAGTCTGAGTGCTCAGGGTTCCAAGCTTACACTGGACAAATTACTTGCAATCCAGCAGGGTTTCCCACTATAAATACACCCCCCCCCCCAAGTGCAGACAACACTGGAGAGGTTCTGGCTCAGAGTGACACTTTTCAGCATCCCATGATGTTAAACATGGGGTAAAGGCAAAATTACAGAGTATGACTTTTAACAAAAGTTTACATGGTTTTTCTTTTAACTCAGTGATATGACAGAGAGCAGCTCTGCATGCTGCGGGAAGTAAGGAGTGGGTGTTTTTCATGGGTAACACATAAATGGGCAAAACTATATACTTCTAAGTGGGTACCACTTGTGCAGCTTCCCATGTGGAAGGTGTGAAATTTCATCTTAATCTCAGAAGCTGGAAAGGCAGAGGTGTGGTTCATTTGCACCTGCCTTTTGGGCACTTCCTGTCACACCCAAAAGCTACAGCCAGAGAGCTGGATTCTGATTGGGATTTGCACATCAGAGAGAAGGATGCTAACTTGTCCATCTCCCTGATGTACCAGAGTTCTGTGTGCAGAGATTTTTATTACTGTGCTTTTGTATGGAAGAACATTCAAGCATGCAAATTTTCCATCTGCAGGCTAAAGTGGTATAGTGCAATGTTAGTGAGAACTGAGCCTGAGTTAAGACTGCTGAAATTATAATGGCGCTGCTTGATACATAAGAGTGGTATCTGAGCACAGGTCATGGTAATGTAATTTGCAGCCGTGTGCTCAGAGTGGCCAACACAATGTAACCAAATGGAAAGCCTTCCTTAATGTGATCATCAAATCTTCCACTATCTGAGCCTCTCCCGGTTTTTAACCATGACATAAGCAGCATGCACAGCTAACAGAAAATGACAGAAGCTCCCAGGGGGAATTTCATCATAATTATCACTCATTTATTTACCATGTTGGAAGTCAGCTCAGCCTCTGGCTCCTTCTCTGCAATGACCTGAGATTTGCTGAGGCTCCAGTCCTTCCGCCTGAATTTATTAGTCCGGTTCTCGCCATCATCCTTGGCCGGGAGCTCCTCCATCCTGGAGGATGTCAAATTCCTCCTTTCCACCAGTGGTTCAAGAATAGATCTGTAGCCCATATAGGAAAAACAAGCACAGATTATCCTATCTCCTCTTGTCAGCCTGAGAAAACATCACAAGTGTCCCCTGGAGACATGAAGCACTGGCAGTTTTGCCTTCCTACAGCCTAGATGGCAGATTTGCCAAAGTTCCTTTCAAGGACAGAAGCTGTCCTTGTGACCACTTACAGCAAAAGTTGCTAATGTGGTGCCCATGAGTTTAATGGGACCCTTGAGGTCTTCCCCTGGTGCCCATCAACTATCTGACTCCCCGCCAATTCAATGCACTCTTTGTCACGAGGTGGCGAGAGGAAGGCAGCCCTGTTTAGGGAAGTTTTTAATATTTGTTGTTTTATTGTATTTTTAACTTTTTGTTGGAAGCTGCCCAAGGTGGCTAGAGAAACTCAGCCAGATGGGCGGGGTATAAATAATAAATAATATTTATCTATTTCTCCCTCTTAAAATATAGAACTGACAGACAAAGTTTGGAAGAGTGTAGCTCTTCCCTGCTTCCTTTTCCTTTGCTTTTCAATGCTCTAATTCTGTTGAATCCTACTTTAATGAAGATCCCTTGGGAAAGTGAATTGTGTGTGCGCACACTATATTCCTGTCTCTCAGGGGGCTGATCCTGGGGAAGGGGTGAAAGAAGTGACCAGAGAGGTGGTACCCATGGTAGTCCTAGAAAATCCAAATTTGCCCATGAGCCTAAACTTGTTGGTGAACCCTGATTTAGTGTACTAAACAGCATCTCAAGTGTTCTTCTGTCAAAAGATAGGAGAACACTTATTTTATCCTCTTATGAGGTGGTTTCCTGGTCGTCTTAGAGACCTTTTTGAGTTTCTTCCTTGAGGATAATAATAAATATATTACTAAATAGGTGAGTAAATATCTCACAATTGTTTATTCAAAGCTGGTGATTAATAAAAAATTACAATTCTGAAGCTGTTAATTTTGTATTTTATCTATTGGTGGATTGACCCTAATAAATACTAGATTGGATTGATTTCCTACACGTTCACTCACCCATCTGATCCTGGTCTGGAGGAAGTACTGTCTGATGAGGTAGAGGATGTTGATCCCACAGAGGAAGTCACAGAGGTCACCGAGAGCCTCCTCAAAGTGGAGGACATGATGTAGGGCAAAACCACTGACCCAGACCTGCTCTGCTTTCTCTCCGTCAGCGAAGAAGGCTGTGGTTGGAATATAAAGGGGAAAAGTGCTGACTGGGCTTTGGAAAGGAGGGAGGAAGGTGTCCTCCTGGCTCAGTGCCCTCTGAGGGGGAACTGGTTGCGCTGCCCTAAATCCACCTCTGTTGGAAAAGCAAGTCAAGTCCTAAGCACAGGAGAGAACTTAATTGGTCTTTTTGTGCTGACTCCACTTGGGGCTAACTGGGATGAAAAGAGCTTTTAAACATTCTGCCTTGCTTGCCAGGCAAGACCTGCTCAGGCCGACTCTGGAATGCTCTTGTGGGAAAACCATCGACTTCCTGCAAGACTTTGTGCAAGCATCTTGAGCCTTAGCTGCCCTGTGCTCCTGTAGGGGGAAGGGTGGACTATAAACATGGTAAGTAGCTCTGCTTGAAAGGTCAGCTCCATTGGGCCTCCTATTCCTTGACTGTCATTTGGTCACAGCTATTCCTTAGGCTGCCTCAGGGGGAGAGGTGAGAAGCAGGGCCCTCCCACTAGCATGACTGAAAGACCAGCTCAATCAAGACTTCCTGTCCCTGAACTATTTCCATTCCAGCTGGTTATTATAAGAACAACTATTTGACTTTTCAACAACGATGTCTGAGTTTGGTTTTTTCCTTTTCCCTCTCTGGCCCTTTCGCCTCGTGTTTCATGTCTTTTAGATGGAAAGCCTGTAGGCATGGGGTTGTCTTATTTTGACTGGTTGTGTGTTACCAGCCCTGCAAGCCTTTTTTGGCTAGAGAATGGGGTGCAAATTTTCTAAAAATAAATAGTTAATAAAAATAATAAAGAAATAAAATAATCCTCTTTTGGAATTACAGTGGTACCTCAGGTTACAGACGCTTCAGGTTACAGAGTCCGCTAACCCAGAAATAGTACCTCAGGTTAAGAACTTTGCTTCAGGATGAGAACAGAAATCGGCGGCGGCGGCGCAGGAGGCCCCATTAGCTAAAGTGGTGCTTCAGGTTAAGAACAGACCTCCGGAACGAATTAAGTTCTTAACCTGAGATACCACTGTACAGCTTATTTGCACATCTCTCCAGTGGTAACTGAGCTATCTGGCTGAAGGCCTTTCAGCTGCACTTTTCTATACCTAAATTAAAAATAAGCTGGTAGCTAGGCACTGGGATTGTGACGGCTTTCCAGGCAGACAGGTTTAAAGGTTGCCTTAATAAAACAGGATGCACGAGTTACCAGAGTTATCACACCATAGAGCTTCTCCACTTTCTCCCTCAGTTCCTTGAAGCAGGAGGTCAGTCTGTCATGAAGAGGCTTCAGCTGTTCTGTCAGCTTCTTCCCATGAATCCGGATCCCTTCAGCCAGCAAAGGCATCTGAAAGAGGGAGCCAAACACATTGGATGCCCACATTTAGATGTCAGGAAGGCCACTCTCATTTCTCAGCCCATACCAAGTCAGCCCATTAGCATTTCTAGCCCAGTATTGTCTACTCTGACACTGTCTGAAACTTTGGAGAACCCCTACCAGTCAGTCCTGACCTGGGGTGAAGAACCTTTTTCTTATAAAGGGCCACTGATCTCCAGGGAGGACTGCAGAGCTTTCCCTCTCTTTGTGCCCCCACATCCCTTCTTTTTATCTTACACACACACACTTGTGCAAAGCAGAAGAGGAAGAGATTCCATGAAGGCCCAGACAACAAGTATGTAGGAGAACCAAATTTTGCTTAAAAGGGTAAAGGGACCCCTGACCATTAGGTCCAGTCATGACCGACTCTGGGGTTGTGGCGCTCATCTCGCTTTAGTGGCCAAGGGAGCCGGCGTTTGTCCACAGACAGCTTCCGGGCCATGTGGCCAGCATGACTAAGCCACTTCTGGAGAACCAGAGCAGCACACGGAAACGCCGTTGACCTTCCCGCTGGAGTGGTACCTATTTATCTACTTGCACTTTGACGTGCTTTTGAACTGCTAGGTGGGCAGGAGCAGGGACCAAGCAACGGGAGCTCACCCCGTCGTGTGGATTCGAACCGCCGACCTTCTGATCGGCAAGTCCTAGGCTCTGTGGTTTAACCCACAGCGCTGCTTAGGACTGCATAAAATTAGGCCAAGGGGATTATGCAGCCCTTGGGCTAAAGAGACTCCACCCAATACATAGACAATACTGAGCTAGAAGGACCAATGTCCATGACTTGCTATAAAGTAGCTCCCTAACTGCTTCCCAGCAGGTACCTGTAAAGCAATCAGTTGCTTGAGCAGTTCAATCTTATCTTGATCTTCAGGGTGTTCTTGAATATATTTCTCTGTGAAAAAGGCCTGAAGGGAGAAAAACAAAGAACAGTTGAGATGTGAATCTTAATCTTTTTTCCTTGGTTTAAGGCAACAGGCTTTCAACCTTTTTGAGTCCATGGCTCCATTGACCAGCTACATTCTTTCTGCAGCAACTCTGTGGGGAAACACGCTCCAAGCCTCAGAAGCCCGGTTATGTCACCCCTTGCCTGTAGAGTGGCCAGCCCCATACCTCTTAGAACACCCTCCCTGTGCAGTGTTCCCTCAGCCTCCTCTCCTCTCCCCTCTCATTGGGAGTCCTCTGGGCAGCACCCTTCCCCCTGCCCCAGAGAGAGCTGCCTCCTCATGCCACCCCACAGGGGGCCTGGAAAGAGGATGCTGCATAAAGAAATAAGTTGCCTGCCTTCATAGGGATCTCATCCCCAGTTATCACTAATAGAAAAGCATTAGTTTTTGGAAATGTGATTTTAAGAATTCCATTGAGCTCATCATAGACCATCTCCCAGTATCTTGGGGCATGTTTGCAGTGCGACCACATAGGTATGAAAGTTCCCTCAACCTCCAAACATTTACAATACAGTTTGGACCGACTTTTGTACATTTTAACAAGTATACTGGGCATCAAATACCACCTGTAAAGCATTTTTTGTCTATTTTCCTTTATCAAATAGCAAGCCAAAAAGCTGATATTTTTGTTCCATACTTTTGTCTCCCAAACTGAAATTTCAGTGTTGTGTCCAATGTCTGCAGCCCAGTGTCTCATTACAGCCTTGACCCTTTCGTTCTTGGTTTCCCATTCTAGTAAAATTGTATAAAGTTTGGATATTATTATTTTTTGTTTCCCAATTTCGTTTCCACAGATTCTGATCCTCATTCCAAAAATCATTTTTCTTTATCTTTTCTGAAAATCTCATTTAATTGAAAATATTGAAACCAATCTGAGATCCAGTTTTATACCTCTTCTTTAATTAGTTCTATAGTACCCTCTCTAAGCTCAAGGAGGTCCTTGTTTGTACCTGTGATGGCCTGGGATTCCGATTCTGAGAGTGAACCGGAGGAATCCCAGCCGGCACAGGAGTCCCCGCCTCCAGGGCCGGCTGAACTGGGGCAAGGCCTAGATTCTGAGGAGCCTGCACCTGTGCCAGATCCTCAGGAGCAGGCACCAGGTGAAACCATTCTGGCCCCAGAGGTGCTTGAGGACTCAGTGTCTACAGGTGAGCCTTCCCCGGGGCCCAGTAACCCTTCGGCCTCTCCTGAACTGCAGAGGCTTAGGGCAGAGAGGCGAAGGGAACTGGTTTCTCCCAGGAGGAGTGCTTGCCTTAAGGCCAGGAGAGGCGGGGCTCCTGGGGGCCGGGACCGCCCCTGGCCTTAGAGAAGATAAAGGGCAGTCAGCCCGGTCCCAGGTTGCGGGAGCAACGTCGTCATTGAAGAGCTGTTTTGGCCAGCATCCAGTCCTGTTCCTCCAGTGTTCCTGTTCCCCGCCCGGCTACCTGCTTCTGATCTTCGAGTGTTCCTGTCCCCGCCCGGCTCCCTGTTTCGGACCTCACCTCGCACTTTGTGGACTATCTCCAGGCTAGTGACTTAGGACTGAACTTTGACTACGGTAACAGTAACCTTCCCCCCGGGACCAGCACAGTTTGCTCCCGCCACACCCGCACTCCCCCTTCGTTGGGGTGCGTTCGGGAACAGCCAGAGGCCATGGTTGACCAGGCAGCTGCGCTGGTGGCATTGGCCCAGGAGAACCAGGCCTTGACCCACACCGTTCAGCAGTTAAGCGATGTGGTTGCGGCGCTTCAGCAACGGTTGGAAACCTTTACAGATCATGGGGCCGACGCCCCAGCTCCAGGCAAGTACCCAGTGGCTTTGCCAGAGAAATTTGATGGGACCCTGGCCAGTTTTCCCATGTTCTTCGCCCAGGCCAAGTTGTATATTCAGGGGCGAGCCCGGAACTTCCCTGACGACCGCACCAAGGTGCACTTTCTGATCAGTTTGTTAAAGGACCAGGCGGCCAAGTGGGCTTTGCCACTGCTCCGGCAAGACTCTCCTTTGTTAACGGACTATGTGGGATTTTGTAACCACTTAGAGACTGTGTTTGGCAACCCTCTGAAGGAGAGCCAAGCCAATCGGGCGATTCGTCAGTTGAGACAGGACAAGTCCACAGCCGCCGCCTACGCCACAGAATTTCGGCTGTTGGCACAAGACTTGTCTTGGAATGACTCTGCACTACGGGACCAGTATCTGGAGGGACTGTCGGACGAGATACTGGACCAGTTGGCCATGATGGAGCGTCCCACCACGCTGGACGCCCTCATTCAGCGGAGCCTGCAGATAGACGATCGGTTGGAGGACCGTCGCCAGGCCCGGGACCGCCAGCACCCCCGGCTCCTACCGCCCATCCTTCCCAACAGGTCCACGCCCACAGCCGAGTTGCCAGTCGAGCCAACGCAGCTCGGGGCTGTGCGACCTCGCCTCTCCCCCTCAGAGAAGACGCGGCGTCGGGAGGGAAACCTGTGTCTTTACTGCGGTGGGAGTGGACATTACGCCCGTTCCTGTCCCAGGAAAATGCCAGTCGCAGGAAAACCACCAACCTCTGTAGCCGAAGGCCCTAGCAACGTGGGGTCCCAAACCATGCAAGAAGGGCCCTCACCAGTGGAGTTGCGACATCTCATGGTTCCAGTGCGTCTCTACCCTCCAGGTGGGCCCTGGATTCTTACCCACGCTCTGGTAGATTCGGGGGCAACCCGCTCCTATATGGACGCTGCCTTTGCCGCTCATCATCAGGTGCCACTTCAGAACAAGCCAGAACCGGTACAGGTGGAGGCAATCGACGGACGGCTCCTGCGTTCGGGTGCCGTCACTCGGGAGACCCAGCCCTTGGTCCTGTGTCTCCAGCAGCACCGGGAGGTGCGAACTTTGGACATTGCCTCCATGCCCCGGTTCCCCCTGGTGCTTGGAATGGACTGGTTGGAGGCTCACAATGTTCAGATTGACTGGGTTAATCGGACTGTGCACTTCCCAGACCCATGCCCCCATGCTCGGTCCGAGATGCTAGCGGCCGCACCCACTGAGGAGGCAGCACCCACGCTCCCAGCCGTGTACCGGGACTACCAAGACGTGTTCGAGGAACGGGGGGCAGACCAGCTGCCGCCGCATCGGTCTTTTGACTGCGGCATAGACCTCCAGCCCGGAGCGCCCCTGCCGGTGAGTCGCTTATACTCTCTAACAGAGCCAGAGCGCGAAGCTTTGCAGGACTTCCTGCGCAAGAACCTGGAGCGTGGGTTCATTAGGCCTTCTACCTCACCCACCGCTGCGCCAGTACTCTTCGTTAAGAAGAAATGTGGGGAGCTTCGCCTTTGCCATGATTACCGGGCCCTGAACAAAATTACCATCCCGGACCGGTACCCCTTGCCCCTTATTTCGGAGTTGCTGGAGCGGGTGCAAGGGGCGCAGATGTTCACCAAGCTTGACCTCCGGGGGGCCTACAATTTAATTAGGATCCGAGCCGGGGATGAGTGGAAGACAGCATTTGGGACCCGGTACGGGCAGTTCGAATACCTGGTTATGCCCTTCGGATTGTGCAACGCGCCCGCTGTGTTCCAACGGTACATCAACCACGTGTTCCAGGACTTGCTGGACAAGTACGTGGTGGTGTACCTGGATGACATTTTGATTTTCTCCCGTGACCCGGCTCGCCACGAGGGTCATGTCCGGACCGTGCTGCAGCGCTTGCGGGAGCACCGCCTGTATGCGAAGCTCAGCAAGTGCGAGTTCCATCAGCAGACAGTGGATTTTCTGGGTCACCGACTCTCTCCAGATGGGGTGCAGATGGATCCTGGGAAGGTGGCAGCGGTTCGGGAATGGGCGGCACCTCGGAACCGCAAGGACCTACAGCGTTTCCTGGGGTTCGCCAACTATTACCGGACCTTCATTGCGGGTTACGCTCGTCGCACTACCCCATTGACCCGGCTACTGCGCCCCAAGACGCCGTTTTCCTGGGACAGCGAGGCAGAGGAGGCGTTTCAGGGGTTGAAGGCCTGTTTCCAGAGAGCGCCGATCTTGCAACATCCGGATCCTTCTCGACCCTTTGTGGTAGAGACTGACGCCTCCAGTACGGCTCTCGGTGCCGTCTTGTCTCAGCAGTACGGACCTGATGCGCCACTCTTACCCTGCGCCTTTTATTCCCGCCAGCTCCTGCCGGCGGAGCGTAACTATACTGTATGGGAGCGGGAACTACTGGCCATCAAGGTGGCTTTTGAGGTCTGGCGCCACCATCTTGAGGGGGCACGACACCCGGTGGAGGTGAGAACCGACCACCGGAACCTGGAGTACCTCCAGACCACCCGCAAGCTGAACCAAAGGCAGATCCGGTGGGCGTTGTTCTTTTCCCGGTTCCAGTTCCGGATCCGCTACATCCCTAGCTCCCAAAACCAGAAGGCGGATGCCCTGTCCCGGAAACCTGAAGACAACACAGACACGGTACAGCAGGCAGTACCCACCACGATCCTACCACCGGCTGCATTCCTGGCCACCCAGGAGGCTGAGCCACTGCAGGCTCGGGTGCGGGAACAGCAGCGGGTCGACGCTTGGGCCCAGGAACGACTCCAGGAACTGGCCGAAGGGTCATGCCCTCAGTACCCGGGGCTGGTCCTGCATCAGGGCCTTCTGCTGCACCACGGGCGCCTGTACATCCCGCCAGGGCTGCTGCGGGCTGAGGTTCTCCGGATGACCCATGATGCTCCAGCAGCAGGGCACTTTGGGCGGTATCGGACCACCCATCTGGTAAGCCGTGAGTTTTGGTGGCCCCGTCTGAAGGCTGACGTGGCTCGCTACGTCGCTGGTTGTGATGTCTGCCGGCGGGCCAAGGGGCCTACCGGGCGACCCCCCGGCCTTCTTCAGCCGTTGCCGGTTCCACCACGTCCTTGGCACACGGTTTCTCTGGACTTTGTAGTGGAGCTACCCCCGTCTCGTGGCTGCACCTGCCTTCTAGTTTTCTCTGACCATTTCACGAAGATGGTGCACTGTGCCCCCTGCCCATCCGTACCCTCAGCTAAGGAAACCGCTCAGCTGTACCTTCAGCATGTCTTCCGCCTGCATGGCCTACCTGAGCGTGTGGTGTCCGACCGTGGCGTTCAGTTCACGTCCCGGTTTTGGCGTGCTTTGCACCAGGCCCTCGGAACAGAGGTCTGTCTCTCATCTGCCTACCACCCACAGACTGATGGCCAGACGGAACGGGCGAACGCGGTGCTGGAACAGTACCTCCGGTGCTACTGCAGCTACCAGCAGGATGACTGGGTCGACCACCTAGCATTGGCGGAGTTCGCTTACAACAATGCAGTGAATGCATCCACCCAGCAGACCCCGTTCCAGGCCAGTTACGGTTTTCATCCACGGTTGTTTCTGGATGTGCTGCCGGCATCTGCGGTCCCTGCGGTGACAGAGTGGCTTCAGGAGCTCCAGTCCCAGCAACAGCTGTTGATGGAGCAGCTGCGCCAGGCCAAGGAGGCGTACAAGGTCCAGGCCGACCGCCACCGCCAGGTGGGGCCGGAACTCCACGTCGGTGACCTGATATGGCTCTCCACTCGCCACCTCTACCCTTCTCGACCTTCGCGGAAGCTGGACGCCCGTTTCACCGGCCCGTTCCCTATCGTGAACCAGGTCTCGCCTGTGGCATTCCGTCTCCAGTTGCCCGCAACCCTGAAGGTTCACCCGGTATTCCACAGGTCCCTTCTGAGTCCGGTGGCCCCACCCGACGAGTTCCACCCGGACCGTCCCCGACCGCAGCCAGTTTTGGTTCAGGGAGAGCCTGAGTACGAGGTGGAACGCATTCTGGACTCCCGATACCGCAGGGGAAAGCTGCAGTATCTCATTGACTGGAAGGGGTATGGGCCGGAGGACCGTTCCTGGGAACCAGCGGCCAACGTCCACGCGCCTGCCTGCCTCCGAGAGTTCCATGCGGCGTACCCCAGCAAGCCGGGTCCAGACCCTCGATTAAGGGGGGGGCCTGGGAGGGGGGATGGTGTGATGGCCTGGGATTCCGATTCTGAGAGTGAACCGGAGGAATCCCAGCCGGCACAGGAGTCCCCGCCTCCAGGGCCGGCTGAACTGGGGCAAGGCCTAGATTCTGAGGAGCCTGCACCTGTGCCAGATCCTCAGGAGCAGGCACCAGGTGAAACCATTCTGGCCCCAGAGGTGCTTGAGGACTCAGTGTCTACAGGTGAGCCTTCCCCGGGGCCCAGTAACCCTTCGGCCTCTCCTGAACTGCAGAGGCTTAGGGCAGAGAGGCGAAGGGAACTGGTTTCTCCCAGGAGGAGTGCTTGCCTTAAGGCCAGGAGAGGCGGGGCTCCTGGGGGCCGGGACCGCCCCTGGCCTTAGAGAAGATAAAGGGCAGTCAGCCCGGTCCCAGGTTGCGGGAGCAACGTCGTCATTGAAGAGCTGTTTTGGCCAGCATCCAGTCCTGTTCCTCCAGTGTTCCTGTTCCCCGCCCGGCTACCTGCTTCTGATCTTCGAGTGTTCCTGTCCCCGCCCGGCTCCCTGTTTCGGACCTCACCTCGCACTTTGTGGACTATCTCCAGGCTAGTGACTTAGGACTGAACTTTGACTACGGTAACAGTAACCTTCCCCCCGGGACCAGCACAGTACCTGTTCTTATTCATGTTTAATTTTTTTTAACTGCCACTGCCCTAATGGGGGATATCCACTGGGGGGTCTTCCTTTCTAGGTGGTCTTCATATCTTGCCCAAACGCTGTATAGGTTCTTTCTTATGACAGGGTTGTGGAATCACTTGTACACTTTAGTTTAGTTATAATATAGGTAAGCAAGCCATCCATACACCATATCAGATCCTTCTAAGTCCAGAGTATTTACGTTTTTCAGGTCCACCCAATCTTTCATCCAACACAAGCAAACTGCCTCATAGTATATTTTCAGGTATGGGAGCCCAACCCCCTCTTATTTGCACCTATCAAGATTTTGCATTTGATCTGAGGCTTTCCCCCCTCCACTAGGGAAGAGCTTATTGCTTGAACACAGAGCTTGAACACGGAGAGGCAGTCTGCAGACATGCTTAGAGAAATGTGGTAACAACAGGGACCCACATGCATTTGCATTAGCAAAAGGATCAAAACTACTTCTACTAGTGCCACCCATCAGTATTTCCCTGCTTTTTCTAACCCTCTTGGTACAGGGTTATTGCAAGCCAATCTAGAACAAATTCCAGGAAGATCTAAAGTGATTTCTCACAGAGATACCAGGGTCCCACAGCAAGAAGCAGCAGCTTAGCTCTTACCCCAAATGTACCCCTTTGAGTCCTCTCAGATATGGGGAAAATTTGCTATTTTCTCCTAGATAGAACAGTAAAGTATAATGTTTTGGGGAAGTGTTGTCAAGGGTAAAGCCTGCAATATTCCACTGACTATAAACCTAAATTGGGAGCACGACAATGAACAATCCATCTTTAGACACGCATGTGATGAAAAAACTGGCTTTTTGCTATCGTTTAATGGTGAGCAAGGAGGGTGATCTGCTCCAAAGGTTGATTCCTTGTTCCCAACATTAAACAAAGGGTTTAGATTATGATGATTATGGCAGCCCACAAAAACCGCACTCGCTCCGCAGAGCCAGCTGAGAATAGGAAACTGTGAGCAAACACCCTGACGACTTCCAGATGTGGCCACAGCATTTCAAAGCCTTAACGGCTTTTCCACTTCTGCAAATCTGACTTCCATGCCTAAAATAGAGTAGAGCCAGCTCAAAATACTCCTTGGTTGAAAATGGATTTTAATCCCATTTTAAGCATCTGAAGACTGTGTCTTGCTGCATTCTTATCCGAGGACATCTGTATTGAGCTGCACTGACTCCAGCACATTGTAACTAGAAATAGCTATAGCACTCATTGGGGACTATGGACTTTCACAATCTATGGAGCATCATGACTGCTACTTTTGATCCCTACAGTGGTACCTTGGGTAACAAACACCTTGGGTGACAAACACTTCGGGGTACAGACTCCACTAATCCGGAAGTAGTACCTTGGATTAAGAACTTTACCTCAGGATGAGAACAGAAAAAACACACACTTTACCCTAGTATATACATTTTTGTACTCATTGCCTGGAGATCTGCACTGCAAAAACTGAAAAAGTGCAAGTCAAAGGCAGCTATAATATAAGAGAGAACAGAAAAGTGCAAATTAGGTAAGTCTGCATTTGAATTCTAACTGAGTTAAATTTCTTCACCATCCTACCCATGACTAATCTCTACACCTTTCTAGCTTCCATTATTTTTAGTTCTTGCCAAAATATTCAGAAAAACCTACAATACTCTATACTTATAGCCCACTAAGTTATTTTTATACTAAAGTACATGAGCTCTTTTGCTCTCCAAAGTGTAAATCTCATCCCTTGATTCTCACTCTAAGCTTTTTGGTAGTTTACACCATGGTCCCTTTCAAGTTAAATAGCTTTTTATCTATTCTGTATTAATCTAATCATTCCCTCAATTTTCAGATGTTCCGGTTGTAAGTACCATTACTTATATAGCCAGAGGGCAAAAGGTGAAGTAATCCCAAGGTGTGCAGAAACACACAAAAAAGCTTTAGGAAAGGACTCTTAAAGGGGAGCTCTTTTTGGGGGGTGGCATTGCAAAATGTGGGGAGAATTGAATGCAGCAGCTAGAATTCCGAACAGCAACATTCTATACTGCAACATTCTTGTTGTTACCCACAATAAGTGTGCATAGAGCAAAAATACCATTTCTTCTCTCTGTTTTTCTTCTTTCAATCAGACAGTGACATGGACAGATTCACCCATTCCTGCTGCAAGGAGAGGGCAATTTTGGTTTCTCTCACCTTCTCATTTTTAAAAATCTTAAATTCAGTTCCCCACATTTTCACACCTCTTTACTAGTCAAATGAAAGTCTTTATGAAAATGCACCAGCATTTTAATGCGAATTTCTTCTTGCATATTTGTATGCAATCTTCCCTACTGTACATTTCCGCAAGGCAAATGCCTCTGGATTAATGTGCTTCTGTAGACATTAACTGGGTGAAGAACTGCACTGCAAATTTTGGGAAAGTGCAAATTTTGAAGGATAGCTGTGTTTCAGTTTGTGCATTGTTTCAGAAACTGCAAGCTAGGTATGTTGGCTCTTAAATGCAAAATGCACTTCACACTAATCTCTACTCTGCAGCGACAGCTGACCTTCTCATAATTGGTGTATCCACCCATGACGGCCGGATCGACAATGCCATTCAAGAGCATAGAGAGAGGGTGAACAGGCAGGGTGCGGTCCCAGGCGTGCTGTTGAACACAGTTGCTGATTTTCTCATTTGTTAGCTCCATCGTTTCAATGGCATTCTCCAAGGGACTTATTTCCTCCTGAGAAATGCAAATACAGGAGAGTTAAGGCCACATCTAAAATGAACTCTTCAGTGCAGGTCAATGCGTGCCCAACTTTCCAGATCCATATAATACGCCATGACTTTTTCCTGAGTGGTGTTGTCCACACTATGGACCATAACTGAACCTCTTTGACATGATACAGTGATCCATATGGGAAATCATCCCAAAGTAAAAACTGCAAAAATTATCACATGGAAAAAGAGGGCAGTATTTTCAAGCCCATGGGGTTTTTGTTTTGTTTTGCACTTGTCACAAAAGGTTTCAATTATCAGGAGAGGAAACACCTAATAATGTGAAACTTAGGCAGCATAGTTTCAGCTTATGGACTGTATCATCTCAGGAGGACATGCATGCACTGGTTCTTAAATGCAGTGGAAGGGTGGGACACAGGGTTGACACCTTTCCCAGCCCTGTTCCCTCACTCAGAGTGGTAGCCAGAATGCCAGATTATGGAGACGTGAATTCAAGTCCCTTCTTAGACATGCAGCCCACAGGGTGAACTAGGGGCAGGCATGCTCTCTTTCTGCAATTCTCTTCTCTTTATCAGAGCCTACCTCACACACTTGTTGCATTACTAAAAATGAGGGGGAAACCACTTTGAAGAGGAGTGCACAGGAGGTTCTGCTCCTAGTGCAGAGCTTTTTGCTGCATTCTGCAAGATATGGCTTTGATTTTGAGGACCACTAATCCTATGAAATCCTAGGTACAAAAATTGAACAAAGGTCCTGCAGAATGTATTAGAAATCTGATGTGGCAATTCTCTGCAGGCCACCTTATTTCCCTCACTTATTGAGTAGGATGGAACAATTGATCCATCATGACCATGATAAACATTATGTATACACAGAAGACAGGGCTGACCCAAGACATTTTGGTACCTGAGGTGGACCCTAAAATGGCACTCCTCCTCCCCATCAGAGAAGAAGGGGTAAGGGTAAGAAGATCTACATCAGGAGCAGGTGAAGAAAGACACTGGGATCTGCTGCCCCTGGGGATCCTGCTCCTTAGGCGGTCACCTCACTTTGCCTCATGGGTGGCCTGGCCCCTGATAGGGGAGATTAATTAAACATACAGCCAGGGAGAGGGGAGTTCCTTGTAATTTTCAGGGCAGCTGCCTAAGTTGCTGAGGACAATGACATAAACAGCAGGAACAAATGGCAGGGGGCCTGATCTAGACCAAGACCACAGTGGGAGTGGGACAAAAGATTTAAGTCATCTAAATCTCCATGCCAGGGTTCCCATTCAGATCCAACTCACTCACCCCTTTCTGTGCCTACAATTCACTTTCAAAATATTGACTGCAATTGCCAACTGTGTGAATAGTTTGGCCCTTGGATGAAGAGGGATGAAACCTTCCCTTCAGTTGCCGGTTGTGTCAACTGTCTATTCAGATCTTGAGTGCCAGCATGGCACAATGGCTTAGCGTTGGACTTGGTGCCTGGGAAACTAAGAGCCTGGGCCAATCATTAAGCTTTCCATCCTTACCCACTTCACTTAATTGTCACAAAGAGGACGATGGTGGGGAGAAATCATGTGTGCTACCCTGAACCCCATGAAGAGGAAGGATAAAAATGCAGTGAGGAAAAAATTAACATGCATCCTCTCAAAAGCTCACCACTGCAACTTGTTTGACTTCAAACCACTTGAGGATTCCTGGGAAGGAATAGGCAGTTGTGTAGGTGGTCCTCTCGATCCACATAGTCTGGAAAAAAGCAAAAGTCAAAGTGGAGGCAGTTACACTTCTAGCTGGGTTTTTTTTGGAAAGGAATGTAGCTCAGGGGTAGAACATGCAGTTTGCATTCAAAGCACTCTAGGCTCAATCCCTGGCATCTCCAGGTGGGCCCGGAAACCCTCTCAGAGGGTAGAGGCATTTGTAAGCACTGTGGACCTGGGGTGGGCAACCTTTATTCTGTTGGGGGCTGTATGCTGGCTGTGAGTACGGCGAGAGGTGGGTCCAGCTATCCCTTTCCTTCCCTCCTCTCCTTATTCTTCTCTTTCCCTCTCTCCCCATCCAGCAAACTGCTGGGGAAGGGACAGGTGGCTTTTGCCAGAGGTCTTTAGTTGATCACTTGCATAGGGCTTTGGAAGATGACATTAAGCTGAGAGCCACAGGCAAACCAGGGTTGCAGCTGGCCACCCCTGGCGAAGACAGCACTGAGCTAGATGGACTCAGCATGGTCTGCCACAGAATCACAAAATTTTAGAGTTGGGAGGGACTGTGAGGATCGTCTAGTTCCACCCCCTGCAATGCAATGCTGAATATGCAGCTGTCTCATACGGGGACTGAACTTGCAACCTTAACACTATCAGCACCATGCTCCACACTTTCACTTGTCCCATGCCTAGAAACCATGAGTCCAAACTTCTTTCCATTTGCTCCACCACTTCCCCTGAGGAAACCCAGAGTTTTCCTCAGAAAAACTGACAGACGTTTGTTCTGATTCAGCAGTAAACAGTGGGTTTTCCCAGGGAAAGCAGTGGGGCAAGTGGAAGTGTGGATGAGAAGGTAACAAAACCCAGAGCAAGGTAACAAAACCCAGAGAAAGAAGTAGAACCTCAAAGATTGCTCCAAAGGATGAAGGACTTACTGCAAATTCATTCTCAGGATCTTTTTCTCCTTTTCTGAATGGCCGGGAGTATCTGAATTGTTGCACTTCATTGGATCTATAGAAGCTAAAGCAGTAAACAAGCAGATCAGCTCAAATCAAACCACAAGCTGCATTTCCAGTCACCATCCAAAATCAGGAGGTCTGACACTATTATTTATTTTCATTATTGTAACAATTTATTTCTACATTATTATTCTGTTTATTTATATCCAGACTTTTTCCGTGACAGGGACTCAAGACAGTTCACAGCATAAAATAAAAACAGTTAATGGCAACAACTTGGTACCAGGTTACCTCCAGGAACCTTATATACTCCTGCTGGGTCACTTCAATCATCATGAAGGACACTCTTAGCTGTGCCATATGCTCCAAAGTTTCACCTTATGTCCACTAAGATCAGGGTGTTTGCTGTGATAGCCACAGAGCAGGTCTGGATTAGCCCTAAAGCAGTGGTGCATTTGAACCAGGATTGGGGGAATGGAGGCATATAGCTCCACAGGTAAGAAGAGGAATGGAGAGAGGTTGGTGTAAACTGGAGCTTTACACAGCATCACAATGTGGCACGGGTCTTCTAAAACTGACACAACAGTAAGTATTGAGCTGTTGCTGTACTTCAGAAAGAAATCCAAAGTACAGGCAAGCCAACCCATGACTGAAGCCCAGTAATAGTACTTGTTTCTAGATGTGCAGAAAGGGTTGATTAGTCAGGAAAAAGTGGTTACTTTAGAATCTGCTCTGGAACAGGCTTGTCCTTGTAGTTTGGTGGGAGGTTCATTACAGGTTTCACTATGAAGCACTGGACATCTGTGTGGCGTGCGTTAAGGACAAGAAATAAGAGGAAACGTTTGCTGAGAGCAAGGGTGTGTAAAAATGATTGCTGCATTTTCAGCTGCTAATGTGTACATAGCCTAAGACTCCTACCTAACTCCTATCCCTACCCACTACTTTATACCCAGCTTAGTCTCTAACCAGACTCCCCACAAAAGATACACTGCTTAAGAGACGTTTTGATCTCTTCTGTGGGTGGAGCAGTGCTGCTCAGCTTCTCAGCATTTGGAAACTGGGTCAGTAATTTCAGGTTGAAGTCTTCCCTCCTTTCATATTCCTTGCCACGGTAGATGAAGATCTTGTTCTGTGACAAGGATCAGACAGGAAATACAGTAGTGCTATTAAAGTTGCTAGTCTGGACAAATTCCCATGGCTCTAAATTGAGAACAGAACATACCTGGCAAGCCAACAAAATGGACACAAACATAAGCAATACTGCAGAAGGTCCAGATTTAAAGGACTTATTGATTCTGGTTTCATAGAGCATGGTTATTTCAGTTGCTCCAATTTAAAAGAAGGGACCTTGGATCCAGCCCCCATCCCTACATCACCACTGGAACGCTCCTTTTCAGGGTCCCTCCACCAGCTAATGGTATCAAAAAGCCACAAGTAGTAGATCTACATCTGCAGATGTATCTGCAGGCATAGCAGAAGCCTTTGTTGTGGACATGCCATTCCACTGGTGAAGTTCTTCGCTGTCAGGGAGATGCACCCCCTCAATTCCAACTCCTTCCAGCCAGTGGACCTGAGGGTTAAGTCTGCTCTGCTCACTGTAATCTAGTTTGCAGTCAGCAATTCAGATATCTGGCATATTTTAAAGGGTTATTATGGGTCCATCATTGAGACCCCCATATCATTCTTACCCGCAAAAAGGAGGGGAATCCATGGCCAAAATACCCAACAGCAAAATACTCTGGTTGGGGTCTCATTGCCTTCATGATGTTCTCATAGAATGTGGCCCGTTTTTTCTGTGTATTAAAAAGAAGAAGGGTGGGTGGGTGCTGTTATACAAAAAAGTAACCCGATCAAGGAAAAGTGTTCAACCACATTTCAAGTTTAAAAAGCCACAGCCCACAAAGCTGGAAAGATCACCTGCTCCTCTGTGAAGCTGCCTGTCTTAACATAATCACAGGGGCTACTGGCATGAACATTTAGGAGGGTGGCAACCAAGGTAAAGTTAACGGTATCCCAACTTTGAAATACTCTCCACTGGGTTGTCTGCCTGGCACCTAGTTTAACAACTTTGAGGTGCTAGGTTAAGGCATTTCATTCATTCACCCAACTTTTAGTGATTAAGAGGTATCTGTTGCATGCTCTTCTGCTCTTTCTTATAAATTTATGGGATTAAAAAACCCAAAAACCCAAACCCATCAGAACAGGTTAAGCAAATAGGACTAATTCTCAAAATGCCAGTTGCCAAAATGCACAATATTCACAGCAGGGGAGAGAAACCTCTGGTCCAGGGTACAAATTTGGCTCTCCAATACTCTTTGTCTGGTCCTTTGGACTTTCCCCGGGCCACACCCCTTTAGAGGTCTCATCCTCTTTCCAGATGTGTTTCACACCCTTCTTTAGTATTTTCCTTTGGCTGAAATGTATCCAAATGCCTCTTGCTATTGTGCGGCCCTCAGAAGCTTGCCCAGAAGGGAACGCAGCCCTGAGTCTCAAAAGTTTGCCATCCCCATGCTAAAGAATGAAATGTGTGTGCGCACAAGCATTTTAGCTCCCTCTTGCTCTTAAAGCCTCAAGTACACTGACGCTTCCTGTGCCCTTAATCTGCAGCTGTTGTAGTCAGTCAGGGGTACAAGAACTCTCCCAGATCTCCCTCCCCCCCCCCCAAAAAAATAACCCACAGCAATCCTCCCAACCCAGCAGAGTACAAAAACCCAGCCATCTTACCAAGAGATTGCCAAGGCCCTCATAATCGAAAACTTTGTTCTCATACATGTCAGCAAGTTCCTTGCTTAGCTGGATTGCTTTCTCCCACATCTTCAGGAAAGTTTTTTTTTTAAATGAGAAGAAATATCTATTAGCACAGATGATACCCAATGGACCAAACTTAATTCTGAGAAGTTAGGCTTCTAACAGATGCCAAGGATGCTAATAAGAACTACCGGTAAATCCATAACACACACACCTTTCTCACACTTAAGCAAGTTAACTTGCATTTCCCACTAGTCATATCCAGCAGCTAAATTCTCTGCATGGAAGCAGAGGTTCATGATTAGCAAGCCAGAAGGCGGCAAATTATATGCTTTGGATTTCCCAGTGATAAGACCAGCTCCCAGCTAAATTCTACTCAGAAATTAACAGATGCAAGTTTGCCATGTCAATTAATTGCAATGGATCTACTCTGAGTATGACTACCATTGGATATAAGCCTCAAAGGGGATCTTACACAATTTTTAAATAGTCAGAACTGGTGAAACAGTCCACTACATAGATGAGCAACAATTCTCATTAAATTGCTCTTATAAATCCAGTAGCAGTTAAGAAATTAAAGCTACATGCTATGTTGGGAGTTGGCGTTAAAAGGTGAGTCCTGGATTAGAAAAGACTTAAGGCTTGCTTCAGACAAGCACCTAACCCACTCCCTCCTGCTCCTTTCCATACAAGACGAGGAGAGATAAAACCTCTGCTTTCACTTTGGAGCAAACCAGAGTTTTGGAAACTGTGGTTTGTTCCAATTTTAGTTAAGTTAACAAACCAGGATCTCAAGACATAGTTTGGCTAGAATAGTGATGGGAAGCCTCAGGTCATATGTGGATCCCCAGGTCCCTGTATCTGGGTCTCATGACTCTCCCAGGCCCGGGGTGTAGTGTGGGTTGCCAGTGCCCAAGGCAAGGCAAGTATTGCGCCCAGTAAACCACGGCCAAGCACTACTGGGGTGCATGCTGGGGAAGTGAGGAGAGCAGTTGGCTTGGAGCAGAGGCAGGCAGGTGGGTGGTGACCAAGTGGTGGCAGAGGGAGCTAGCAAGGACTGGTGCCATAGCTCTGTATCTCTCTCTTGCCCCAAATCTGCTTTTCCTTCTCCCTCTCTTCTCTTTCACTTCCCCCTTCCCTCCATCCTGTTTCCCTTCTCTCGTTCTCCTCCTGGAAACAGCAGCCAGTGGCTCAGATGGTTGGTGCTGGGGCTTGGAGCCACAGCCCAATGGGTAAACAGTAGAATCTAGAATGAATTGATGGAAGTAATGCTCACGGACGCTGGGTGGCAGCAAGCTGCCCGGGGGGGGGGGGGGGCGTGCAGTGACACAGATCTGGCACCAAGGAGATAAGGAAGCATGTGTGCAGGTGCCCTGGATGGACTGAGGGAACTAACGTCAGGGCAGCCTCTAGCTCTGCTCACCCTCAGGACCCGAGCTTGCTCATTCTCCCTCTCTGTTTCTCTTCTCTTCCCCTTCTCCCTTCAGGCCCAGCCGCCTCCCCCACCCCTTTCCTCCCCACCCCTCTCAGAGGTGCCCTGCAAAGCTTTCAAGTCAGCTGCCTCAGCCTGTCTGCCCGCCCAGCCCCTTGGTTTGAGAAGGATACAGCACTCAGTGGTGGGGGACAGGATGGGACGGAGAGAAGGAAAGCCTTGCTGTGGACATGGAGTTGCTGTTACCATTTGTACTGGAATGCTGCCATTCGAGCAAGAGGGAAAGAGAGCACTTGCAGTGGTGGTTCCTCTTTCTCTTCTTCCCTCCCCACGGGCCTGGCACATCGTGCAGTGCACAAGGGCGAGCTGGCCCAACCCTGCCTCTTGGCTGGCCATGGGGTGGGAAGTGCATGGGCATCCCTGAGCTGGTCACAAGGAGAAGGGGGGCTGGGGTGCCTGGCTGTGCCTTCCCAGAATTTTGTGCCTGGCACAACTGTTCCCCCAGCTCCCTCCCCATGCTATGCCACTGTCCGGGCCACACCCCTCACTGGTCTGCTTCACACTCTATTGAAGAGGACTTTTTGCTTGGCTTGAATGTGTCCTGGAAGTATAAAAATTACTCTTGCTTGCCTAGGTGAAGAGGCCTTATTCCACCTGCCTTGCACCACCCTCCAGTCTCTGCTTCTCAATTTGTATTGTATTGTATTGTATTGTATGCACTGTGGCTTGCCATTGTTTATTGATTGTAGTTTAGAAATTATTTATTGAAATTGTTAAGAGTGAATTTCTGTTTAATTTTTATATGCTGATATTATTATTATTATTCTATACTATTCTAGTGGTTGTTGAATGTTACATCTTTTATGTAGGATGCTTATTTTAAAGTTATGTTTTATTATCATGTTTTTGTATTGCATTGATTGTTATAAGATGTACATTCCTTGTTTCTGCAGCTTGTAAACCGCCTTGAGTATTGTAAGATAGAAAGACGGTATACAAATTAAAAATGATGAGGATGATATATGTGTGCACATCTATCTATCTGGCTTTTGTGTGGTTTGCACACAAGAGGCAAGTCATATAAAGGTGAGAGTCACATCCATCATTCTGCACTTCTTGAGCCACACCCACCACTACCATGAGGCCAATTAGAAAACTGTCCTGGAAATTGTCTGCCTCATCCTGCTGTGACAGACTCACCTTGCCTTTGTCAAAGAACACAATGATTTCTTGATAGAGTTTCTCTTTCAATTCCTGCTGCGAATAGACATAGTAACTGTCCCTCTGAAGCAGATGTGGAGCACATGGCTTATCAGACCACTAGGATAAAGGAAACAACAAATCAAAGAGTTAACACATTCATTTTTCCTTTAATGGTTCTGAGGAGGGTATCTGAGGGATGATATGACAGCATTCTTTAAAATACCAAGAGGTATGTCATACAAGGCTTGTTCACACGTTACATTGAACACAGGTACAAGCTGTTGCTACCAATGTACAACTGTTGTTGTTTTTTGTGTGAAAGGGTATACAGTTTATAAATTCAGCTGATATGTACACCTGCTGAATGTAATGCTTGAAGGAGTTGGATATGTTTAGCCTGGAAAAGAGGAGACTGAGAGGAGATATGATAGCCATCTTCAAATATCTCAAGGAAGAGGGAACAAGCTTGTTTTCTCCTGTTCTTGAGGGTAGGATTCATACCAATGACCTCAAGTTACAGGAAAGGAGATTCCAAATAACATACAGGAAAAGCTGACAGTAGGAGTTGTTCAACAGTGGAAGAGTCTCCCTGGGGAGCTAGTGGACTCTCCATTCCTTGGAGGTTTTAAAGCAGAGGTTGGATGGCCATCTGTCATGGATGCTTGAGCTGAGATTCTTGCATTGCAGGGGGTTGGACTAGATGACCCTTGGATCCCTTCCAACTCTACAATTCTATGGTTCTATGAATGTTGCGGGACGCGGGTGGCGCTGTGGGTTAAACCTCAGTGCCTAGGACTTGCCGATCGCATGGTCGGCGGTTCGAATCCCTGCGGCGGGGTGCGCTCCCGTTGCTCGGTCCCAGCGCCTGCCAACCTAGCAGTTCAAAAGCATCCCCGGGTGCAAGTAGATAAATAGGGACCGCTTACTAGCGGGAAGGTAAACGGCGTTTCCGTGTGCGGCTCTGGTTCGCCAGAGCAGCTTCGTCACGCTGGCCACGTGACCCGGAAGTGTCTGCGGACAGCGCTGGCTCCCGGCCTATAGAGTGAGATCAGCGCACAACCCTAGAGTCTGGCAAGACTGGCCCGTATGGGCAGGGGTACCTTTACCTTTACCTTTATGAATGTTGCATGTAAATAACTGTGCAAGTGTACAGCTCTACAGTTGTGTATACAGGTTGTACACTTGTTAAATAGGAGGGCAGAGTTCTTATTTGCTGCCCCAGAAAGCAGAACTAGATCTAAAGGGTTTAAATTACAGGACAGTAGACTTGAACATTAGAAGAACATTTTGGTGGTCGGAACACTTTGAGAATGGAAACAATTAATGGATGTCTTCAGCAGAGCTATTGGGGATGCTGAATCTCTGGATCTTCTGCACAGTGAAAGGGGCAAGGCTAGATGGTCAGCAAGATCTTGCCTAATTCTATCATTCTTCTTGGGAAGCAATTCCACAACATGATTCTTCTAAGCAATGAGAAGTTCTCTTCTGAAAGCTATAGATATAGCCATATCTCCAAAACATTCCATTCATTGATACACATCCCACATAGAAATCCCAGACAAGATGAGCAGTGAGTTTTGGGGAACTCACTACTCCAACAAGGAGGCAGGGTTCAATCTGCTATGGATTGGGTTACACTTCCCTTAAGGATCAGGTTTCCAGTTTAGGGTGCTTTTAAGATCTCACTATTACTTGAGGCACCCAGGTGTCTTTGGACAGAGGTAGCTGGATTATCCGTGCTAAAAACAATCCTGACTTGGCTACTGCTACGATGCCACCCTTTAGCACCTAAGACACTTACCTGGAGCAACTCTGCGTGAAGGAGAAGTGTGTATGCTGCCTCGGTGTAGTTTTCAGAGCCTGTGTGTAGGTCCCGGAGTTTATACAGGTATCTAGAAAGGCAAGAGAAAACAGATTATCATGGAATTACATGCACAGAAGCTGTTCAAATATCATTTAACTCAGCCTGTTGATCTAAGGCAGAATTCTCTACACAATGATGCCTTAATACCAAAAAGCAGTGAAGCCTAAAGGTAACATGGCCTACCTGATGTAGATATCCTCTCTCTTCTTTTCTTTATAAAAATTCTACAAAAGTAAAAAAGTATGGTTGTGAATAACTGAACTGATTTTTACAAATAAGAATAATGCAAACCAAAAGGTATATACCAGCACATTGACAGTGCAGCTCATGCGGTTTTCTCTACTCCCGTCATGCATGATGGCCCGATAATCCAAGAGGTTTTCCAGCAGGCTGCTAACCAAGAGAGCAAACACTTCGCCTGAGCTCGAGAGGTATTTGTGCTTCCGACAGTGCTCCAACAGGCTGCAGGGTCATGTGTGTGGTACAAGGGAAGTGGGAGACAAAGACAGAGAAAACCAGTAGTTTATAATTAAGTTTTACAACAAATAAATAAAACATTATGGGTTTTATCCAATGCTGGTTATACCCTGAGTAGACCTCTTGAAATTAATAGAAATTGCTAACTTGGCTCCATTACATTCAAAGGGCCCAGTCTACTCTGAGTAGAGGTTAGTTGGATTCAACCCTATGTTGTGTTAGGGCCAAAGTCGCACTAGTGGAAGTCTGCACTGGGGAGGCACTTTTGTGCTAGAAGCCTTCCAGTCATACAACTTTTGGATCCAATCAATTGAAGCACAAAAAGAAAATGTCACATCTTAGTGGAACTTTATTATTGTTAATAATACCAATGGCAGACACCGCAACTGCATAACGTTTTCAAAAAATATCAATGAAAAAGCAGCTTTTTTAAGCTCTTTAAAAGTTTTTTAAATAATAAAAAAACTTTTTAAAACATTAACAATCATTGATCTCAGGGTCTCCAGGAACAGTGCCTTTCAGCCATGAAATGCCAGGGTAAATAGGGAAATATCTCCTGAAGGGACCAAGGGAGACAAGTCACCTCACCAGGGAGAAAAGGGGTTCTAGAAAGGCAAGCAAAAACACTCACACACTTACAGTTTCTCCAGCAAAATCTTGTATTGTTCATCCCCACGACCACCTTCAACTTCCTGATCCAGTTTTGTTATCAGCTCATTTTCAAACTACAAGTTGACAGACAAAAAAGCAAAAACACACACAGAGAGAATGATCTATTGTTGTTCTACTGCAGGAGTGGGCAGAGGATAGATTGAGATCTACCAGCGGAATGCTGGGTGATTTGCAAGATATTGGCAAGCATTTCTGACTCTGAAATGTTTAACAATAGTAGCAGCAAAATGCCTTGTTTTCACCTCAATTAGGCAGCTGAAATAAAGAAAGCTAACTAGGACTGGACTTGTGTGTGAAAAAAGGCCTACGAGTTCAGTTCTATTCAGGTGACGGTGAAGGGACCCCTGACCATTAGGTCCAGTCGTGACCGACTCTGGGGTTGCGGCGCTCATCTTGCTTTATTGGCCGAGGGAGCCGGCATACAGCTTCCGGGTCATGTGGCCAGCAGGACTAAGCTGCTTCTGGTGAACCAGAGCAGCGCATGGAAACACCATTTATCTTCCCGCCAGAGCGGTACCTATTTATCTACTTGCACTTTGATGTGCTTTTGAACTGCTAGGTTGGCAGGAGCAGGGACCGAGCAACGGGAGCTCACCCCGTCACAGGGATTCAAACCGCCGACCTTCTGATCGGCAAGTCCTAGGCTCTGTGATTTAGCCCACAGTGCCACCCGCGTCCCTAATCTGTTCAGGTACTGAAACCAAATATCTAGGCTCAGAATGTGGCTCAAAAGGCATCCTGTTCTTTACTTCCAGCAGGATGCCAGATGCAACCTGACTCAGGTAGATTCTGGGTTCTAGTAGAAAATGAAGCAAATCTGACAAGCCAGAAATCTGCCAATCCTGTTCCAACGCACACTTTTGCAACTAACGAACAATGGCAAATATGGCAGGCATTTCTGAACTTCCTACATTAAAATATGTTTGCCCAACAAGAATATTTCCAGATAATTCAATCAAAACACAAAATGATGCGTATTAAGGTATGTGTGATGTGAAACAGTAACATTACAAAGAATAACTAATTCTGTTTTGTCTGTCTTTTATGATTATTCCTGATATAATTTCCAACCCATTTGCTTGAGCTCATCTCTCTTTGCTCTGAAGTAGAACCACACATTTCCTGCTGGTCCCCATGCAATTTTAGACCAGGAAGATGGAGGTTAATGCTGGATCTGTGCCACAACTGAGGGTGAACTATGACGCCATCATACAGAATGGACCCTATGATGTCATCCCAGTATGTTGCCAGGTATGCAAGGAGACCTAGAGCCTCTCAAAAGATAAATGACTGGAACATACCAAGATGAGAGTGGAGGAGGTCCTGCAGAGACCACAAGATGATCCCAGCCACCTAGTCACTGCTGGCAGAGTTGGGCACCCCTAAATACAATATCATCTACTCTTGTCAACACACTCACTATGTAACTTCTTTACATATATCAAACAAGTAAGGGGCTAAAGAAGTCAGAGCAGAGAGCACTGTGCTAGATAGACAAAATATTATGACCTGCCTTAGAGAACTTCCTATTTATTGAAATCCCTGCTAGGAACCTACAAGGGGAAACTCTTTCTTTCCTCTCCTCAATAATCCCACTTAGATCAACCTTCTGCTAGAAACCAGGCAGCCACCCAGTTGAGACAACCAGCTGAAGCGTGGTTTGATGCTGGTTGTTTATCAACTCTATCCTTTGTTCTAGAAACTCTGCTTCAAAGTGCCCAAACCCAAATTCTCAATTTCCCATTGCCTCCACCTTCCCTTATTTTGCTTCCCCCTTACAAGCTGGCCCATACCATATGGAAGTTTCTGCTGCCGCTGAAGTTAAATTCACATTGCATCATGTCAAAAAATATAGGGATGGTTGCTTTTCGCAATTCGGGCTCAGGTGTCAAGGTCACCTCCAGGATCGAGCCTACCATAGAGGGGATGAACTTGATCTTGTGAGGCCCTGAAAACAGAAAAAAGGGATTAGGCGCAAAGCAGATGGCTGCTTCGCCTGCTACAGGTCTCCAGGGCAAACACAGGCAGCTGCTTCCCAACCACTAATCGCCTCCTAGTCTTTCATATGCAAAACACACAATGGAAGCATCTGCTGCTTGACCACTCCCTTTCCACCTCCCCTAGTTCCTGCAGGGGACTCTAGGATTAAATGCTTCTCTGACACAGATGCACAAGATGGGTGGGTGGGAGAAGGGGAAGGGGAAACACTAGGGGAAGCTGACCCCTGGAGACTGGATTACTTCTACAATTGCATTGATATCAGAATTTGTTAACTGAGCTTTATCTCAATTATTTGGAGAAGTGCTGCAACTCAGTGGTACAGCATCTGCTTTGTCTTCAGAAGGTCCCATGGTCAATCTTTGGCATCTCCAGGTAGAGCTGGGAAGGGATTCCTTGCATGAAATCCTGGAGAGAGGATGCCAGTCTTATAAGGATATGAGAAGAGCCTGCTGGATCAGGCCAATGGCCCATCTAGTCCAGTATCCTGTTCTTAGTGGCCAACCAGAGAAACCCTCAAAGAAGTATATGAGCACAAGAGCCCTCTCCCCGCCTGTGATTTGCAACAACTAGTATTCAGAAGCATCGCTGCCTCTCAATTGTAGAGGCACAGCACAGCCATCCTGCCCTGTAGCCTTCAGCAGCCCTCTCCTCCATGAATTTGTCTAAACTGTCCATGTGGATAATACTAGAAAAACCTCTGCAAACTCTCTGCAGTTGGTCTCTGAGATTCTCACAGCTGCTTCCCCAGGTCCTTAGGTGATGCATGAAACTTACCTAGATTGTACCACATGTCCCTTATTTTGAAGCCAATGTCCTTCCTCATGTCCCCATATCTACAAGGAAAGTGTGTGTGAAAGAGTGAAGGAAACACCCAGGGAAAATCAGTCAATTAATATATATTCAGAGAGCACATCATGGCTGCTTCATTCTCCTGCGCTGAGGAAAGCCATGCCATAGTATGTTGTCTGAACTCATGCTTGTGCTATAGCTCTCTCCAGACTACTACTATTATTAGACTTATTATTACTACCACTATCACTAGAATTATTACCCCTCCCCTTCACAATAAGGCAGGTTACACCAGTATAAAAGACAGTTTTAATAACAGTTTGAAACAAATTGCAATCACAGCTACAGTGAGGCCCAAAAATACATCTCTGAAGTATCAAACGCCAGGGTGAAAAGGCATGTTGCTGGCATATGATGAAAACTGTACAAGGAAGGTGCCATGTGCACCTGTGAGGGGAGGGAATGCCACAATTGTCACATAGAATGGCTTCTCCTGGGTCACCACTCTGGGTCACCAGAGAGCCAGTATGGTGTAGTGGTTAAGAGCAGTGGACTCGTAATCTGGGGAACTGGGTTCGCGTCTCTGCTCCTCCACATGCAGCTGCTGGGTGACCTTGGGCCAGTCACACTTCTCTGAAGTCTCTCAGCCCCACTCACCTCACAGAGTGTTTGTTGTGGGGGAGGAAAGGAAAGGAGAATTTTAGCCGCTTTGAGACTCCTTTGGGTAGTGATAAAGCGGGATATCAAATCCAAACTCTTCTTCTTCTTCTTCACTCCCTAAGCCTCTGAGGGCTGTGGAATTACCAAGAGGGGCCTCCTTCTGCTTATCTTAAGACCCAATAGCGAAGTTTTTCAGACTGTAGTCAAGATTCTTCCTGTGGTTTTGGCTGGGCTAAGCCCAGGTTTGGATGGCACACTAAGCCAAACTGTAACTAAGGGCAGCAGCAAAAGAACCATTGGAGGAGCAGAGTGGTCTTGATCTCACCTGGAACCCATGCATATATATCAAAACATGCTTACACCAGTGTGGCATAGTGGTTAGAGTGTCAGACTAGGACCTGGAAGGACCCTGGTTCAAAATCTGCACCCCAGGACAAATCTCACTGGGTGACCTTTGGCCAGTTACTGCCTCTCAGCTTAAATGGGGCTTAAATGAAGACAGGGAGAACCATGTGCACCACCTCAAGCTCCTTGGAGAAAAAGCGAGGTCCAAAGCAATGAATGCAATAACCAGGCCACATTCACTTTCCAGAAGTTGCTGGACTCTGATATCCATCAGCCCAGCCATCACAGCCAATGGTCAGCGTTGATGGGAAGGCTAATCCAGCAACATCAGGAAGGCCACATGTTTCCCTCCCTGCCATGAAGCACAGATCTTCAGCTTGTGGGCAATGAGCCCATTGCTAGGCTGTGCTCCTACTCAGGTGTGATGCACCATGGTCTTGCTATTACTTGTTGTTAAAAAAAAGGGTGAGTAGAAAGAGAGCAGAAAGATAAAAGGAGAAACGCTCCACGCATCTGATGGAGGCAGATTCTAAGGGATAAGCTTGATATGATGCCAAGAGTCTCACTTGATAGGGACAAAGAATAGGAAAGGTGTGGATGGTGGAGCAAGATACTTCCATTAGGACTGTGGTGCATGGGGTGTTTAATCTCTTCCTTGCCTGCTGTGGCTCTGAGACACGCCATTCCCACCCTATATAGCTTTCCTGACCACACCATCTAGTTATTCCCTGATATTTGAAAGCTCACCCTGCAATAATTAGATAATCTTAAAGTGTCACAAGACACTTTGCTGTATCTTGTATTGATTATTATTTTTTTAAGCTAAAAGTGAACCCCAGGTAGCAGTTTGGAGTTAAAGGTAGGACTCCAGTGGCTGTTGGTCCCAACTCAGTCTCAGCTAGCATGGTCAATGGTCAGGCATGATGGGAGGTGTTGCTCAGGAACATCTGGAGGGCCACAAGTACTCCAGCCCCACTTTAATCAATCTTCTCCTTCCTAGTGCCCTCCACATGTTTTGGGCAACTTGCATCATTCCTGACAATTGTGTGTGCTGCCTGGGGCTGGTGGGAACAGTACCTTCAAAACACCTAGAGGGCACCAGGTTGGCACCAGGCACCCCCCCCCCCCATTTTTGGATCAATTCAGATATGTACTATCTGCAGACAAGCCATTTCTAAAAACAAACACTGCTTTTACTTGTAAAAACTGCAAGTGGCAGGTGGCGTTTTAGAAGAAATATTACCCCTACTTCTACAAACACAGGAAGAGAATGCCTCTTCTAAGATGGCACTTGCTGCAACATAGGCAGACACCAAAAGCAATGTGAGCATGTGTTTTTTCTTCAAAACTATTGCAGTCATATGCAAATGTAGACAGATTTAATCAGTGGTGGCTGGTTCATTAGAGGAAATGGGGCAGTGCCCCATCAACCTCAGCCTGTTCTCAGCCAGCCCCCCGCCTGTCTTCCTACTGCCAACCAGGATAGCGGGTGGCCCTGCCTGGCAGCTTGCGCCTCATTCTCAGTTTTGCCCATTGTAAAACTCAGAAGGGAGGAGAATGGGGACAAAATGACACTGCCTGTCAGTGGCCCAGGCTCCACCTACTGTTGCTCTCCCTGTCCTAAAAGCACTGGTCATTACTGGATTTAATTTTTAAAACTGATTTGATCAAGTAAGGTTTGTGTATCCTGGATCCAGAGAGAGAGGAGCAGTAGAAAGTGGAAAGCAATTACCATAAAGCCTGAAGGCATGACTTGTGCTTATAAAAACCACAGCGGATACACATTGGAGAGTGACAATTGGACAAAGATCCCTGGGACATATTCGCCACACGTTTATAGATACATCTGTCTCCTTCAATACATGCAACTGAAAGTGCAAAATGTGTCCCCAGTAAGTTCAACAGTGGGGAGAAACTCACATGAAAACTTACTTCTTGACTATCTTGCTCCGTTTAGCCTGGGAGAAGCTCTCCAACTGGAGAGATTCGTGGGTAAGAAAGGCCACTGCCAAGTGAAAGTAATTATTCCACAGCTGTGGAGGAGAGGAAGAACATGGTTGAAACACTGCACAGGACAGATGTCACAAGTCTCAGACCTTGAGCAGGGATGGGGAAGCTGTCAGGGCAGCCATATGCCGCTTAAGCACAGCTCCCATCATTCCCAACCAGCGGTCATGCTGTTTGAGTATATTGGTTTATAGCTGGTTGCGAGTGTGCTGATAATGTAAAGATATGCTTGAGTGGAACTGAGCAGCATTTTAGTTGTAATTAAATTGTGTTTATTGTTGTGTAGGGGCTTGGAAATATAAAGGGATTGGCTTGTTCAGCTGAGTGATTGGTGGGCCAAAAAGAGCAAGTTATTTTTTCCCTTTTGCCTAGTTGTTAATGGCATTATTTTAAAAAGTTGATATTTCAGTTGTTATTCTTTTGTGGATTTGTTATTTACATTGTGCTAAAATGTGGGGCTTCCACTGTATTTCTTTAGAATCAATTCTCATGTATATTCAGAGGCGGATTTAGGGCAGTGCGACTGGTTTCCCCACACAGGGCACCGGGGCCATGGGGCGCCTTCCCGTCTCCTTCCCAAAGCCTAGTTAGCACTTACCCAGCTTTGGAAGGAGGCAGGGGGCTCTAGCACCCTGCCAGAGCCTCACGCCTCCTTCCCAAAGCATGGTGCTTCCCTTAGTTTTGGAGAGGGGAGGGCTGGAGGGCATCAGATTTTGGCCTTGCACAGGGGGCCATATTACCAAGGTCCGGCCTTGTGTATATTGTTTTTTTCCTGATGCTCCATTTAGCTGTTATTTAGTTAAGAGTCATGGTGTAGTGGTTAGATTGCTGGACCTGTGAGATAAGAGTTCAAATCTCCACTTGGTCATAAAGCTCACTAGGTGGCCTTGAACCAGTCGCTGTCTCTCAGCTTAACCTGCCCCATGGGACTGTTCTGCTAATAATATGGGGGGGGGGTGGAACCATGTGCACCATCCTGAGCCCCTTGGAGGAAAGAAGGGGTATAAATGTGGTAATAATAAATAAAATAATCATGGTTTTCCATTATGCGGACTTTTCCTGGTATTTTTTTATATTAGATCTTTAAATTTATGAAGTTTTAAAATAAGTTATATCCTGCTTTAAACACACACACACACAGATGTACATGCATAGAAACTGTCTAAATAAATACAATATAAAAATACACATTTTGCTATGTTTTTGAGCTGAAAACTGTATCACAAAAGTTAGAGGTATGAAATCAGAACTAGAATTGTAGAGTTGAAAGGGACCACAAGGGTCATCCAGTCCAGTGTTTCCCAACCTTGGGTATTCAGCTGTTTTCGGACTACAATTCCCATCATCCCTGACCACTTGCTAGCTAGGGATGATGGGAGACCCAAGGTTAGTCTAACTCCCTGCAATGCAAGAATCTTTTGCCCAATGTGGGGTTGAACCCACAACCCTAAGATTAGGGTACCAGCTGTTCAAAGTCATGTATTGGTCTGGGAGGTGTGAATTAGGTCAGTCCCATTTAAAGATCTGGACAAATCAAAGTTTTCCTCCATCCCTACCTTCAGGCAGGTGTTTCTTTCTGAACCAAACAGCTAAATATCATCCAACCTTTCAACCTTGGCACCTTTTTTTGATTGAGAATCCAATTTCAAATGGCCATCGCCAACATCTTTTACAAGAGGTGTTTGCAGGTTCAGACTTTTAGCATTCATGATCAAAGCAGGACTGCATTTCATCCTTACCTGTAGTTCAAAGCTTGCCTGATCAAGAAAGAAGCGGTTGAGCACAGAGGTGTATTGGTTTATGGCTCGGAGGAAAATCCTGGAAAAGTAAAGTCAGCACAGATGAGAAAATGTCAAAAAAGAGAGGTTCAAATCTCTCTCCCATCCCTGTAAAAAAATAATAGGTGGTGGCCCACATGGCATTTGCAAGATATTTGATGTGATTTGCCTTACACATTTTCCCAAGTAATGGTGTCAATCAGTCATTTTTATTTATTTATTAAATATATCTATATATATATATATATATATACATACACACACACACACACACACACACACACACACACACAAAGGTAGTTTTACCTTTTAAGTTGAATAACTGAAATAAATGAACTTTTCCACAATATTCTAATTTTTTGAGTTTCACCTGTAAAATATCAGTGTAGCATGCACAACCTGCTCACATTGCTCACCAACCCCACCTACTCCTCACCCTCCAGCTGAACGTCTACCCCCCCCCCCGCGGCAATTCCACCTCCACCACCAATTGTGGCAAACCCCCTCTGCACACTCTATAATCACCATGGGTCAACTTGTAGTTTTTGTGTGAGGTAAAACTTTGATACCTGGAACACTCAAGCAGATGAACATGTAACAAAGATTTATTACGTAGAACAAAGCTGGAAAAACAAATGCTGTTTAAGGAGATAAAATTATTTCGGGGAACAGTTAACTTACTAATAATTATACCAAATCTAGTGGATATTACAGGCTTCTAAATAAGGTAGTAAATGCACAACTTCTTTTAAACTTCAGTTGCTTATTTTAAGTTATTACTCCTCAGATGTTACAGGTTTCTAGACTGCATATTTCCAGTTATTTCACTTCAGTTTTTAACTTAGTTGTTGTGTAGATGTTACAGCGTAATACATTGGTTCTTAAAGAAGGTGGAACCTTCTGTCTGTTCCCCAAACTCTTCTCACTCCCGCTCCTGAGGTACCTCTAGAGGTATAACAGGATCTCCCCCACCCCTTGTGACTGGATTTGGATTCTTCTCTTCCTAGAAGATCTCTCTCCTCCTGACTGACATGAGACCCAAGGAGACGGTGTCCTCACAGCTTCTCCTTCCCCAACTCAGTCCCCCAGTTCACTCCTCTCTGAATACTCTCCCAAGACACCACACAATGTCTTCCTATCTAAGTTATGAGGCTCTTTTCTCTAACTGGAGATATTTTTCTCAGAGTGGCTGTTGCATAGAGACCAGAACTGACTATCCCATACTCTCCTTCTCTCCCTCAATCCACCTCCCCATCTGAATCCTCTCTCACAAATGGCTCCTTTTATTCTCCCTCCCAAAGCGCTGGCTCCACCTCCCCTCTTGGTAGCCAATCAGAGAGAGGCTCCGGCCCTCTGGTGGAATTCCGAGGCACTGCATCACCAGATTCTGGATTGGCTCAGCTGTCCGTCACCCCCCTTGCCAAGCCCCACCCACTCCCTTTACACCTCACCCCCCACCCCATTGGCTCACAGCTCCTTCAAGCCCCACATATCCTCACAGCTCTTTTATGCCCCTCCATCCCTGACTTAGTCAAACCTCTGTGAGTGGCAAAACGGCGACATGTGGCAGAGACATATGAGAGTATTCTTAAGTTCAGATTAAATCTTTAAGCATTTCTAACATGGCTTCTATGAACGTGAAAAAAGTCACAGCTTTATGCGCTGCGCTAAACGAATAAATTAAAGCCCCATGTTCCCATCTTGGGCGGGGGGGGGGGGGACCGACATCTAAATCAAGTATGGGAACAGACTTTTTACCTGCTCTGTGTCATAGTCATGACCATCCAGTCATTTGCATAGACATTCTTGCCAATCAGATCCTTAAACATGATGAAGGTTTCCATCAAGAAATCCTATAAAGCAAAGAAAACAATAAAAAAGAATGAAGGGAGTTATATAAGCCCAGCATCTATACCAGCGGACAAATTCCTGTACATCTCAAAAGAATGGAGATGAATCCAAATCCAGGAAAAGACATCGTGATAGCAAATCTAGGGAAAGATGTCCTGTAAATCTCTAGGTTTTATTCCACAGACCTGTCTTTCGGTCGAAAATAACAAAATTACTTTTTAATAGTAGTGACATGCTTGTTGTTATGATGGGCTGGTCAATGTGCAGGAAAAAGAGCTTGCGTACTTCAAGGTCCCCCAAGGAGATGCAAGGTGTGGGCTTTGTGGATACATTTATGCGTACTTAGGTAGTGGGGCCTGCAGCAAAATGTTGCAGCATGGAGTGCTTCTGTTCAGTATTCTGGTCAGCTGCCCATGCTCTTATACAGGATAGTCCATTTTATTTCTCAACCCCAAGGACCTCAGAACAGCCAGTCCCTCTCAGCCAAAACTACACAAGAGTGTTGTGAGGGTAAAGGGAATGGGACCCTATACACTACCCTCAGCAATTTGCCACAAAAGAAGATTTTTAAAAAGTCAAAGATTTTGCACTGCAAACTAAACTGGATTTCATGCCATTAGGAAAGGTGACTGTCTTCAAAATAAGTTCTGCTTAGAGTAGCCTCACTGAAACGAATGAACCTAAGTTAGTCACGTCCATTAATTGCAAGCGGCCTATTCTGAGTATGACTAACACTGGATACTACCCAGAGACTCCAACAGTAGTAGGGACACTCCCTGTAGTAAACTGACAATTTTGAAATAAATCAAAAGACAGCTGGCTGCCTTTGCCTACTCCGTGCCAAAACAGGAAGATCACAAAAAGTCTCCATTTGTGCTCCTTAAGATCCCCAGAGCAAGGGCACACCAAGCAGGATGCCTGTAAAAAAGGGAGGGTTGTCTCCCAACACTGCCAAGCACCACACATTTGCAAAGGTCACACAGCTGTGTTCCAGCACGCTCCCCTGGGTGCCATCAACGCCAAACATGTGACCAGGAAGATGCCCTCCTCTTGCCAAGCAATTTCCCAATATTCCTTGCCCCAAGAACTAAGGAGGAAAGAGGAAATGGCCGCTTTATCTGTGGCACTGCACATCTGTGGGCCAAAACTCTTCAGTCAGGTCAGAGTCAAACATCTGCACTGCCACTGGGTCACTGTGGTGCATTGGGAAAAATTTTGCTTGGTTTTAAAACGCAGCGGAGATGGGGCTGTGCATTGGTCCATAACAGGAGAACCTCAGCCAATTTCCCAGCCCCGACTCCTCTCCCCTTGGGTATGTGGGCATAGGCACCTGGGCAGGCACCATGCCAGGCCATTAGAGGAATGTCGGGCCTGTGTGCGCCTCTCTTAGATGTGTGCATCTAGCCAGCACCCTACCCTTGCTCAAGGTCAAGGAATACAATCTGAGAGCTTATATTCCTTGACTGGAGAGAAGGACTGCATGGGAAGGCAAGAGGCCCCCACAAGCCCCACACTCCCAATTCTCTCAAACAGTCTGGTATATATATATGGAGTGAGCATGTGGGGGGCGGGAAGAGAAAGGTTCTACTAGGCCCTATAGCATAGGTGTGTGTGTGTGTGTGTGTGTGTTTGTGTGTGTGTGTGTGTGTGTGTGTGTGGTGTGCATGCATGGGGGGGGGGGGGAATACAGTTTCTACCTGACCTTCAGGAGTCAAGATATGAGAGCCATCTTCAGAAATCTAAAGGGCTGTCACATGAAAGATGGAGCAAACTTGCTTTCTCCTGCTCTGGAGGGTAAGAACCAAAACAATGGATTCAAGTACAGGAAAGGTGATTCCAACTAAACATCAGGAAGAACTCTTTGACAGCAAGAGCTGTTTGACAGTGGAACAGACTCCCTCACTGGATGTTTTTAAGCAGAGGTTGGATGGCCCTCTGTCACGGATGCATTACCTGAGATGCCTGCATTGCAGCGGGTTGGTCTAGATGACCCTCAGGGTCCCTTCCAACTCTACAATTCTATGATTCTATGGTCATCTCTCCTCCCCAAGCTACACCATTCACAGGTTCTGAGTGCTTTTGCCTGGCTGGGAAAAGTCCTTGAACTGTGACAATGCTTTCTGCTTGCCTGGATGGAGGATGGGGAGTATTCAGTGCAGAAACCTTGCACTTTTGCAGCACTGCAATGTAGCCTACTGTTCAAAGTTAAGGGTCACACCAGCAGTTTTTTCCAGCCCCACCCCCGGCTGCCCTCACAACTGCATTCAGCCCCTGGAAAGCTGCCTATGAGAGAATGCAGCAACTCTGATGGAGAAAAGTTCCTTTGTATACATGGTACCTGTGTGTGGCTGGACCGAGCACACAGTGTCTGCTGTCAACATGCAGATCAACCAAAGGCCAGTCAACACAGTATGTTAAAAACATGACTACATCCAACGCATTGGTTGGCTCATTTTTAAAGAGCAGCCCAACAATAAGGCTGCTGTCAGTGTTTGAGAGAGACAGGGGGAGACAGTGGCTGGGAACTGTTTCTAAGACCATGAGTGGTTTATTCTATTTAATTCTGTTTGAATATCTTACATTTGTTTATTTTTTTGTTACTGTAGTCATGCTGATTTACCTTATGATTGGATTATGACATTGTTGTTCTTTGGACCTGTTTACATGATTTTGTATACTGTTTTTCTCTGCTTATTACTTTGTTCCCCACTCTAGTATTGAAAATATTCAGTAAAGAGCAAGCTATAAATACTGTAAATAAACAATAAATAAGCAAGACCGTAGATCCCAAGAGAAGACACAGGGATCCTCATAAGGTGGTCATTCATTAAAAAGGTATATGGCTGGGATCAAAGCACTGCTACAGAACTGGAAAATGAAATTGTTTCAGAAGGATTAATGGGGATGGCTGCTTGCTAAGGGAAGTATTGCTAAGCCTTATCAAATCAATGCTTGATGTACAGAATTCCAGCTGACACAGGGCACCACAGAGATAAGAATTAACAGACTAATAATGTTAACCCGAAGACGTAGGGGACCCATGTCTGGACTAGAAGACCTATAAGTGAATGGTTGTTAATTTTATATAGGAATGAAATTTTCCCAGAGATTTTTTTTTTAAAAAAACCCTGTGTGTATATTGACTTGGTTACTATTATTTTACTGTGTCCAAGCTTGATTTGGAGAGTCAGCAAAGTGCATCTTGTCTTCCTGATAAGAGTGAATTTCTTTCCCTGTCACATTGCCAGCAAAACAGCTTTTTTCAGAAAGCTGAGCTCAAAGCAACTAACAAAATCAAACGTTAAAAGCAAGTGTAAAAACAAGATTAGAATCTACACAAAATGCTCAATAACATATAGAAAGAATAGATCCAGTTCAGCCCCACTAAAAGATAAGCAGAAAAGGAAGGTCAAGAGGCCTGGTGATGGTGACACTCATGCTTGCCTGGGGAGAGAATTCACAAAGAGGGAGCCACCACTGAGAAGGTCTGTTCTTGTGTTGTTACCCTCTGGGCCTCCCTTGGAGGCAGCACACAGATTAGGGCTTCAGCTGATTAATGAAGGATCTTGGTTAATGTGAGGAGAGCCAATCCTTGGGGTACTTGGTTCCTGAGTTGCATAACGTTTTATAGGTCAAAGCCAGCTTTGAATTTGGCTCAGAAACTAAATGGTTACTAGTGCTGTCTTCAAATGCAGCCCCGCATAAAACACATTGCAGTAATCTAATCTGGAGGCTACCAGAATGCAGACAACAGAAATCAGGCTATTCCTGTCCATATAGGGTCACAGCTGAGCCATTAGTCAAAGTGGATGGAAAGCACTCCATACCACCAAAGCAATCTGAGTCTTAACTAACAGTAATCCCGAAGTGCCCCCAGTACACACACACCTATTCCTTCATAAGCTATTATTATTGTTTTTATTATTGCTAAAAATGGATTGTGAACGAAATAGACTGGACCTGGTGCCCGCCAGATGTTTTGGACTCAAAACGTTTCTTTCGAAATGGCCAACATTTAGTGGCTTAAGTTCAACTTTCCCCAACCTGATCCTCTCCAGTTGGACTCCAACTACCACCAGCCCCAGCTGGCAGGGATGATGGGAGTTGGAGTCCAAATCATCTGGAGGGCACCAGGTTCCAGAAATCTGCTCTAGAATCATCACAGCTATTTAAGTCATGACTGGAGAAAGTACAGGTCACATGGCTGATTTAATGAACCATTCCCAGGTTCAAGACATGCCATGTATTGACGCTTCCAAAATGGTGACATCAATCAATGATCCTTCAGCCTTTCTTCAAAAGAAAATTGACCCAAGGAACTAAAGATTTATCACCTTGCTTAAGTGCAAAAGGATGAGCTAGACATTGGCCTCTCTGATCATGCTAACCCCTCACTGATAAAAGACAGCTGCTTGAAAAAGGTAGCTCTGCAAAACTTGCTTGGAGAGAATTTCTTAATCTGTGGTCACAATCCTATGCACACTGGCAAGGGAATAAGTCCCACTGGACTGAGTGAGGTTTTCCTGCCCAGGAAACATGGGGTTGTAGCCAACTGATTTCTACTCAGAGTAGACTCATTGAAATTAATGGCCTAACTGAACCAGATCTGTTAATTTCAATGAGTCTACTCTGAGTAGGACTGGAATCAGATACAACCCATGGGTAGGATCTGGATGTTACGCTGTTGATTTTTGTCTGTTCACCTGATCAGCACATATGCACAAACACCACACAGCTCAAACATTCAGGAATTCCTGCTTCCTGCAGATGGCAACATTTCTCAGCAGATCTAGGGTGCTGGAATCAAAGGAACAACTGCCAAATGTTAGCAGCTCCTCTTGACCAATATGCAATTGTAATAAATACCCATTAAGGAACTACCCGTGCCCCAACAGAACAAATGTAATCTGAACTATTGCTAAAAGAAAGAGGCATATAAACATTTTAAGCAACTAAGAACATTCCAAGAAGAAAAGTGACTAATGGAAACAGAGAGAGGTGTGGCAAGTGTGACAACCTAGGTACAAATTTTGGTTGTCAGTCAAGACTGAAGCCTTGCAGGGGGTCTTCAGCTGATGATGCAAGAAATGGCAGAAGGGGATTTAGGCTTTGCACCAGTAACCCTGCTCTGGCTAAATAAGGAACTACAGGGAGAAAAGCAACATCAGCCAAGGAAACCTCCTTCTATCAATGGTCAGCACAGGTCAGATGACATACTTGACCAGTGAATGAAGGCTTCTGGGAAAGATTTGCTTGCTAGTCTGAGCAACAGGGAGACCTGCTTTGGTTGAAGACTTGGTTGCAAATTAGTCTGCACACTCTGGCCAGGTCTGGAAGCAGGGTTATAAAACAGTAATTCCAAAAGTGACTCTGCATTTGTCCTTGGCTGATTCCCCACCCTTCCCTTATTACTCCATTTTACTTAAAAAATAAAATCCAAACCTGTGTGGGAATAATGGGTGGGTGACCTGGAATTAGAATCATACAATCATTGAGTTGGAAGGCACCCTGAGGATCATCTAATCCAACCCCCGCAATGCAGGAATATGCAGCTGTCCCTTACGGGGATCAAACCTGCAACCTTGGCTTTATCACCACCAGGTTCTAACCAACTGAGCTATGGACATATCTGACTGATACCTTTTATAAAATTGAGATTTGTAATTGGATTTTGTTGGTAACATGACCCATATCTTGATTGTGGCAACTGTATGTTACTGCCACTGTGAGAAGTAATTTGCATCAAGTTACTTTTCTTTTTTGGGACGCAGGTGGTGCTGTGGGTTAAACCACAGAGCTTAGGACTTGCCGATCAGAAGGTCGGCGGTTTGAATCCCCGCAACAGGGTGAGCTCCCGTTGCTCGGTCCCTGCTCCTGCCAACCTAGCAGTTCGAAAGCACGTCAAAGTCCAAGTAGATAAATAGGTACCACTCCGGCGGGAAGATAAACGGTGTTTCCGTGCGCTGCTCTGGTTCACCAGAAGCGGCTTAGTCATGCTGGCCACATGACCCAAAAGCTGTATGCTGGCTCCCTCGGCCAATAAAGCGAGAGGAGTGCCGCAACCCCAGAGTTGGCCACGACTGGACCTAATGGTCAGGGGTCCCTTTACCTTTTACTTTTCTTTTTACACCTTACAGCTTGACTTGTTGGCAAGTCCTGGGGCTACTAAAAAGATTTCAATTGTTAAGGTTGTGTGTGATTTAGTATGAAACTGGCTTGCAGTGTGGTATAGTAGTTGTTCAGCGAGGACCAGGGTTCCAGTCCCTACTTAGCCATGATCTCACTGGGCGACCTTGGCTCAGTCTCTCAGCCTAACCGACTGCATGGGGTTGTTGGGATGGTAAAATAGGCAGGTGGAGAACAGCATATACCACTTTGAGCTCCTTGGAAGAAAGGTGGGATATAAATTCAATGCTAAACAAATAAAAAGGGCTCCAACAAATTTTTAAAACTGGTTTCTTGGCTACAATACTTATATATGGTATATACAGTCATGCTGGCTGTGTCTGATGGGAGTGGTAGTGCAAAACAGCTGGAGGGCACCATGCTGGGGAAGAGTGATATAAGGCAACTTTTAATAGTGCCTGATGGGAAAGTGAACCCAAACATTGCAGTTGACTTGAAGGGCAAATGTTGGGAGCCAAACTCATCAGATATATTTGTAAATGGTTGCAATAAAACCCTCCTCGGCAGCCTTTGAGTTTTCCCAAGTGAGCTTCCCACACGGTTTTCTAAGATCTTCTACACTAAAGGAGCTTTTGAGTAACTCGAGATGAATGCGGAAATTCTGAAATGAAAACCTCAACAGACACAGCTTTTAAGATCTGAATGGCCTGGGGATTTGGTTGCAAACGGATCACATGGCCTTACAGTAATAAACACACAACTTCATTTTCTGGAAGCCAACCCTGATGGCTCAAAATTTGCCAGCTTCCCATCAGACCAAATAAAGTCAAAGCCCTTCGAGCTCTTGGCAGAGCTCCACGGTGGAAGAGACAGAACGCCACTCCCAGTTTCTCCCCAGTTTCTCCCCCCACCCAGTGAACATAAACATATGCCAGTCTCCAAACTGCTCTCCTTACTGGTTTTTCCATGCCACAGTTCTCAGGCCCTGAGCCAGCCAAAGACTGAATGAAAGATACCCCAAAGGATCAGGAGGCAGGAAAGGAAAGGAAGACCAGTATTAAACCAGAGAATGAAATCAGTCATATTTGCGTAAAGCATTTTGCAGAGTTTATTTTGTTTCTGCTAGTTGTGTGAGAGGGGCTAGGAACACAAGAAGCTGCCTCTTACAGGCTATTTGTCCATCTAGCTCAGTACTGTCTGTTCTGACTGGCAGCATCTGTCTAAGGTCTTTCCAATCAGGGCTGAGTCTGGTACCTTCTGCTATTGCCGACCCCGTTCTAGGCCTTGAGAAATCTTATTCAGCTATGCCTCCTGGTTCCTGCAATTTCAACAGGTGTGACTCACATACTTTCAAAGCATATTTACATAACTTTAATGGATTAGAAACCTGACTTTAATCTTTTTTCTATTTGTTTAAAGAAACCTGAGATTCTTAAGCAGTTAAACTCAACCAACCACCACACTGTGTATCTCTTAGAAAATATGCACCTCTGATCACAACTCAGGGTGCTGCACAGAGGAAAAGGACCCAGTTTTCAAAAGACAAAGATTAGAGACCCACTATGCATGAGCTTCGTAACATCCTCCTCCCACATCAAAATGCAGTCAGACTTACAATAAGATCTTGTCTGGTTTTGAACGTGCTGATGTAGTGGGTATAATGGGAGTCGTCCATTTGTCTCAGGATGGCCGTCATGCAGGCGACAAAGCTACCCTGCAAACAAAAACAAAGCCTTTGTCAAATGAGCACATGTGAGAAGATGAAGGGACTGAAAATGGTATGAGGTTCTGTTTGTGGGCTTCACAAAAGCGTCAAGTTGCTGGGTAAGATGGAGCTTTCATTTGATCCAGCAGGGCTCTTTTTAAGATGTGAAGCAATACAAATCAGTTCTCAAAGCTGATTGGGGGGAAAGATGGGGTGGGGGAAGAAAATGCAAACCATTCACCACCCCAAACACTTGGTCAACATCGGCCTTCACCACCCTGGGGCCCTATAGATGTTTGGATGAGAATTCTCCATCAACTTTGGCCAGCACTGTGCTAGCAGGGGCTGATGAGAGTTGAAGCTCAAACGTCTGTATGGGGCCTGGGTGGTGAAGCTGCTCTGAAGACATACAGAACGTCCCCAGCAGTTTCTGTTCTGCCAAGGCTTACTTTTGTAGCCACTTTTAGGTTTGTTGGTTTTTTCAGCATGTGTTGTAACTTTGCTTCTTGAAAACTCAAAACTGTTGTCCAGGCCCCACAACTGTGTTATGAGAAGTTACCTGAGACATTTGGTCTCTTGGAAATCCAGCAACTTACTTAGTTTTGCGGGGGGTGGGGAGATAAGTATACATGGGAGGAATGCAGTTTACCTGGTACTGGGGCTGAATACCTGTGCTTAGGTGTCTCAAAGAACCATGGTTTATCGTAATGGAAACAAGGATAGGTTTCTCTCCATGATAAACCACCGCTTATTGTGACATCTGAATGCAGCCGCCAGTTCCAGGCTCAGTATCATGGTTTAGCCACGGGGGCTATGACTCACATATGTCGCTCCCCCTGCCCTCTTCACATGTTCTGATTCTCTCACACAGTTAGTCTGCAATAACTGTAACTTGTCACAAAGCCTGAAATTGGTAAACTAAGCTTACCATGAACCATAGGTTGCCTCCTACCCAGGATTGGGAACCCATGTCAAACTATAGATTCCAATTCCGTTCTGGGACAACTGTGCTTTGTGCCGACCAATTTGCAGTTGCAATCGAAATTATTCAACCCTCATTGCAAATTGGGTTTATTATCAAAATTTACAGACTGTCAGCTGTTTGCAATGAGCAAATCAAACAAAAGCAATTCAAAAAGCTCAACATAACGGATGCTTCAAGTGGTTCCCCCAAATTCAGCTGAAAATGCATCTCTAGTCTCACTATTATTTAACCCCTTCATGGCAAACATCTTTAGTACTTAGCAGAGTAGCCTTTAGCTGCTATGACCTGCTGCAAACGAGACAGCGGCTTCCGGCAGCGTTCCTGAGGAATATGAGCCCATTCCTCATGAGCAATGGCCTCCAGTTCAGCAACATTCTTGGGTCTGCATGCTGGAACCACCTTCTTCAAATCCCACCAGAGATTTTCTATGGGGCTCAAGTCAGGTGACTGTGATGGCTACTGTAGAACCTTCCAGGACTTCTTCTGCAACCAAGCCTTGTAGGAATTTGAGGGATGCTTGGGATCATTGTCCTGCTGGAAGGTCCAATGACACCCAAGCTTCAGCTTCCTCACAGATGGCATTACATTTCCTCCTAGGATTTCCTGATACTTCAATGAATCCATCCTGCCTTCCACATGCTGCAAGTTTCCAGTGCCAGAGGATGCAAAGCAGTGCCAGAGCATCATCGAGCCACCACCATGCTTCACCGAAGGCTGGGTGTTCTCTTCTGCATAGGCTTCATTCTTCTTCCTCCAGATATAGTGCTGACTCATGGGGCAGAAATGTTCCAATTTTGTTTCATTGCTCCGCAGAACAGAACCTCTGTGGTTTCTTTGGCTTATTTATCTGATTTTGAGCATGCTGGAGCCGACTTTTCTTGTGCTTTTGGGTCAGTAGTGGTGCACGTCTTGGAGTTCTGGGATGGAAACTATCTGCATTTAGTACGCACCTCCCTGTGCTCACTGAAACCTCAGTGCCTGCTGCCATCAAATCTTGCTGCAGCTCTTTTGCAGTCACGCGGGGTTTTTCCCCAGCCTGCCTTCTCAGAAGTTTGGTTGCCGCCACAGATAACTTCCTTTTTCTGCCTCATCCAAGTAGTGTAACCACTATTCCTTTAACTTTGAACTTGCAAACTATGCTTCCAACGGTGTCTCTAGTGCCTTTGCTATCTTCTTGTATCCTGCTCCTTGTTTGTGAAGGGCGATGATCTCTTCTCGTACCTTCTTGGACCATTCTCTTGACTTAGCCATACTTCTAACATGCAGCCAAATCTGACACTTAGCAAACCCCTAGCCACCTCAGGTATCTCATGTGTTCCAGCTCAAGCACATCAGGTATGCTTGAGAAAACACCTGTTGTATTTGTGCTGTTGTGAGAAATTCTATTTAGGGGGTTGAATAATAGTGAGACTGGAGAAGTCAGCATAAGTTGAATTTTCAGCTGAATTTGGAGAAACCACTTAAAGCATGCATTGTGTTGAACTATTTCAATTGCTTTTGTTTGATTTGCTCATTGCAAACATCTGAAAGCTTGTAAATTTTGATAATAAACCTGATTTGCAATGGGGTTGAATGATTTCAATTGCAACAATATATGCCACAGGAAACTCTACCAGAAAGGGAAGGAAGGTAGGGAGAGTGTGAGCCCAAGGTATGTTTGGCCATCACGTCTGAACCAGTGATGGCCAACATGCATGATTGCCATGGGTTCATCAGAAAAGGCCACTTCATGAGAGCACAGGTGTGGGCCAACCATCACTACATCACAACAGGACAGTCACACATTGAGTAAAAGGTCTGCCCAGAGGGCAGGCTCCAGACTGCTGAAGTTTCAAAACAAGGGACGTGCACATCAAAATAAAAGAAAAGCCACAAAAGAAAACAAAAGCCACAGAGTCAAGGGAACTGCTCTCACGATGTGAGGAGACTGTCTGCTCATTCCAATCACTGTCCGGTTTATTCTCCTCAGCAGGCGCTCCATAATCAGCTGGATGTGAGCTGCCGTGGGTCCCTGAGGATATTAAACAAGCACAAACTGTTTAGACAGAATCTTGGCACAACAACTTCCACAGGGATTCTCCTTGCAGAGAAACAGACTGGCTAGACATTCATTACAAGAGGTTCTAGAGAAGTCCTCAGCCACCAGCAAAGATGGATGAATCAGACAATTTCATTCAGTTTCTCAATTTGAGATTTATTCATTCTTTTCAAAAGTCCTCATGAAAATTCATCAACAGTTTAGTGACAGTTTCTCCAAATATACACATTTTTTGCATGTGATTTTGCCCAATGCACACATATTTGCAAGCAAATCCTCCAAATGCAACACATTTCACATGTTATTCATTTCCACCAGTGTATGTACCAAGCATATGCACCTTCCCCTAACAGAAAAACTTTCACACAGGTTACTTGGTTGAAGAACTGTACTGCAAAAGCCAGAGAAGTGCAAATTTCAAAGGACAGGTGTGCTTCGGTTCACACGGTGTTTTAGAAAGTGCAAATCAGGTAGATTCACATGAAAATCCTAACTGAATATCTCCCACATCCCTAAGGAACAAGACAAACAACCTTTGCTCCTGTCCTCTTCTCTCTTATCCTCTCCTGTGACTTACCTGAAATGGGACTCAGGGAGAGTCCAGATCACACTGACAAAGGAAGTTAACTTTTTTTTAAAGCCACATCTACACTGTATATTTAAAACACTATTATATCACTTTAAACAGCCATGGCCCTCTCACCCCAAAGAGTTCTGGGAAGACTAGTTTGTTAAGGGTGTCAAGAGTTGTTAGGAGACACCCTCCCCCATCACCCTCACAGAGCTACAGTTCCCAGAGTACTTTAACAATCAATCATTTTTCCCCAGGGAACTCTCGGAATTGTAGCTCTGAGAGGGGAATAGGGGGGTTCCTAACATCTCTCAGCATCCTTAATGAACTATACTTCCAACATTCTTTGGGGGAAGCCATAACTGTTAAAGTGATACAATAGCACTTTAAATATATAGTGCTGACGGGTCGGTCCTTGATTGCTATAGTTTAATCTCATTTTTCAAATTGTGTGTGTTGGCCTAATCCAGTGATGGGGAACCTCTTGCCCAGGGGCCTAAATTGGCCCACCAGATGACTTAAGCAAGATCCTGTTCCCTCTCCATAGTCTTGAGTTGACTTCTGTTCCCTGTGATCTTCTGCCCTTCCCTGCTGCACTGCTCAGCCATTCAGTGATTACAGCTAAGATGCATAGAAGAACCTGTTCTATTAAGTTGTGGGCTCCTTCAGTATTGCTTTGGGACAATAGTCCTTCTTCTGAAAAATAAAGAAATCACAGTCATTCAGATACTCACCACCTCCTTCCGATCCAAAACCTCCAGAATATTGCTAAGGAGCTGTGAACAAGCTTCATGATCAGGTTTGTTGGAATTATCATCCAGCTGACCACTTAACTGGTCCACGAGCAGAGGCAGAAGAACATCTCGGCATTCTGTGAAACACAATGGGGAAATATAATAGAGGATCCACACATCAGGTGGTGTGTGCTTGAACTTATGAATGTATTAACCTTCCAGAAAAACATACATTTGTTGAGAAACAGAAAAGGGACTTTATGGGTTATATCCCATCAACTTCTACTGAGAATAGATCCATTTAAATTGAGTTAGTCTTGCACTTTAATTGAGCATTAATTTCAGTGGCTCAACTCTTGAGTATAACCAATGCTGGATGCAACCCTACGATAGCATTAACCCGCTCCGAGTCCACTCCAGAAAGTCTAAGAAATGCAAGACAATTTGATATAGTCCATTATGCATCACACCTCACCACACACACACCTTGTCACTCATTATAAAAAGCCCTCCAAAGCCCTCATGCTGGACAAATTGCATTTCTTTTTTTGATGGAGTTACGTGCTTGGTAGATTAGGGAAATGCTGTGGATATAGTGTATCTTGATTTCAGCAAGGCTTTTGACAAAGTCTCCCATGACATTCTTGAGAAGAAACTGGTAAAATGTGGGTTGAATGAGGTAACATTTAGGTGGATTTGTAGCTGGCTGGCTGACCAAACCCCAAAAGTACTCATTAATGGTTTCTCGTCATCCTGGGGAAAAGTTGGCAAGTGGGGTGCTGCAGGGTCCTGGGCCCATTGTTGTTCAATGTCTTCATAAAAGACTTAGATGAAAGAATTGAGGGGATGCTCATCGAATTTGCAGATGACTCCAAACTGGGAGGGGTAGATAATGCTACAGAAGACAGAATCGGGATTCAAAATGACCTTAACATATTGGAAACATGGGGCCAAACTAACAATTTCAATAGGGACAAATGTAAGATTCTGTGGTTAAGTGGGAAGAACCAGAGGCACAAATATAAGATGGGGAACACCTGGCTTACTAGCAGTACATGTGTAAAGGATCTTGGGGTCTTAGTGGACCACAAGCTTAACCCAAGTTAACAGTGTGATGCAGCAGCAAAAAAGCTAGTGCTGCAACAACAGAAGTCTAGTGTCCAAATCAAGGGAAGTAATAGTGCCACTCTATTCTGCCTTGGTCAGACCACACCTGGAATACTGTGTCTAATTCTGGGCACCATAATTGATGAAGGATGTTGACAAGCTGGAATGTGTGCAGAGGAGGGCAACCAAGATGATCAAGGGTGTGGAAACTAAGCCTTATGAGGAGTGCTTGAAGGAGCTGAGTATGTTTAGACGGGAAAAGAGGAGACTCAGAGAAGATATGATAGCCATCTATCTGTCAAATGGAAGATGGAGAAGCTTGTTTTCTCCTGCTCTGGAGGGTGTAGGACTTGAACCAATGGATTCATGTTACAAGAAAGGAGAGTCCAACTAAACATCAGGAAGAACTTTCTGACAGTAAGAGCTATTCAACAGTGGAATGGTCTCCCTTGGCCCTCCTTCTTTGGAGGTTTATAAGCAGAGGTTGGATAGCCATCTGTCATGGATGGCTTAGCCAAGATTCCTGCATAGCAGGGGGTTGGACTAGATGAACCTTGGGTCCCCTCCAACTCAACAATTCTATGATTCGATGTTTTGGACCACAAACCCCAACATCCCCATCCAGTATGGCCAACGGCTAACAGGATCTGGAGGGCATCAGATTGGGGAAGGCTGCTTTATAACAATTACATAACCAGTGCAATGCATCAGCATCTACATAACTCAGCCCAGTTTTCACAGATTTCTGCTCAGTGCCTTGAGCTGTTCTGCATAGGATCTGCTAGCTTTTGTGTAACTGCAATGTGTCAATATTTACCAAAGTGTGGTTTTGACTACTTGCCTACATTTCAGGACTTTATAGGTCTATTCTGTTTTTGATAGGCTAAGAGTTAATTTGTGATCTGAAATGGCTCTGAGTTTTGCAAAGCAATTGCTCAAACCAATAGGCTACTCACAAATCTGAGTTTACTCACAGAAGACTCAAAGGCAATACAGTTTCCATGAGCAAAAATTCCTGCAATTCCTGGCTAATGGAAACTTGCCCTCTAACTGTCTCCATTATCACACGACTCATGCAAACAGACCACTGCCATGAGCCATTCACGTATCGCAGATGTGATTCATAACCTAATCATCAGTTAAAATAGAGCCTTCGTTAACAAAATAAGAAACCAGACCACCAAACTACACAGGATACATTAATTCTGTATGAACAAAAAATCCAAACGGCAGAATATAAATGCTACGAATGTACCATTAAATATGAACAACAGAGCATTTTGAAATAAAACAATGTGTGACAATTTACTATTGTTTGCATGAATACGAGTCAGGCTGCAACAGGAAATATTTTCCTTTTTCATCAATTTACCAGCACTGAACCATCAAAATGCTTTGTTTTCAGGCAAGCAAATGAGATAAACTTTATTAGCTGGGAGGCATAACCCAGCACTGTGGTCTGCTCTGCAAGGCAAAGCAAACAGATGCAAGGTCATCCCAGGTGCTGCAAGGGAAAGTTTAATCTTGTTCCAATTAGATGTTATCAGGGAGAGGGCATTGCAACACCAAGGGCAATCAGATCACCAAGAAAAAACTCACCCTGTCCCCTAGTGTGGTTGGTGCCCATTGGGACTGGTGGGGCGTCAGAAGGCACAGAGCCCAACAGAAGGTGGAGAGCCAGTAGGTCAGAGCCAATGACAGGAGGAGCCAACCAAGGCCACATCTAAGGCTACATCTAAATGCATTCATCCTAACCCTTATTTGAGCATCTCAACACTGCATAACATGCCAACCAACGGAACATCAGAACTGAAAATGTATCAACAAAATGGCAAGAGGGCCGAAGGCAGGAGGGGAATCAAGTAGGGTAGGGAATACAAGGCTGTACTGTTTTACTGTCACAATGTGCAAACCCCAATAAACTATAGATAAAAAGTGCCACGATATCACATGGAGATCCTGGGGATTGAACCTTCTGCATGCAAAGCAGATGCTCTACTTTCCCTCCAAGGAGTTCTGCAATGCTCCCTACATGAACTGGTCCCCTGGGTCTCAATGCGTTAGCCAAAAATCCCTAAAAACGTCTTATGTGGCATCTATACTGTTGTCTCCAGAGCCAAGTTCTACATACCCAGGCTTTCCAGACAGATAGGGAGACACATAAATGCTTAGTGCTTTTCAGTATCTTTTGCACTGTTGTTATCTTCTACTATGAGCTTTAATCTGTTTTTATTCCCCCCCCCCCCTTGGCTTTATATTGTAAGTTTTATGTCCCTTTTTTACACCTCATGGTCTTTGTTTTTATTTGTGATATGCCCAGAAAACTGCATAGAAATGTTGCAGATAAAAATAAAGAAGTACCTGAAAACTGGGTGGGAAGTGAGAAAGAGAGACTCACCAGATTGACGGAATAGGTCACTGTCCACAACCTTCGTCATGCAGTTGAGCTTCTGTCTGACGAGCTGGTTATCTGGGATGCTTTGGATGAACTTGCTAAAGAGGACACTGGGAAGCGGGGGGGGGGGGGGGCGGAGAGAGAGAAGGGTTTTGGTCCCATTAACATTGTAAGCACTCCCTTCAGCTGCAGATTTGCTTATTTATTACAAGGATTTCTATCACATCCGTCCAACCATCTCCTGGTGGTCTTGCATAAAAGAAAATCAGAAACACACAGTAAAGACAATTTTAAACCAACATACATGTAATAAAAGCAGCAAGATAGTCTCAGATTAAGATTTTTGTGTACAGTTTGTTTTGTTTTTAGAAAAATATTTAGACATTCTGACAAGTAACAGAAAATATTGTGATGCACAGATTTACAAAGAAAAAAGAATGCACATGGTTTTACATTTCAGGTTTTTTTAAGGTACATGGTGTTTTTACAACGTCCTGGACAGTGTACATGATTCTGCATTTTTGCATGATTTTTTTGCCTCAGGGGGCTCCCTCTTTCAATAAAATCGTTATCAGCTCGTCTTCCCTCTCTTATCCTAATAATATTTGCCAATTTTACTATTTGGACACATTCACAGATTCTTCTGTTCTAGCCATCTAGTGTACAGTTAACGCTACTGCATTGTGTCTTCTATGTACCGTTAAGCAGACCACCATCAGACCACCAACAGTTAACCTAGAATGTTTGAACTGTTGAGCTGTAGCTATGGGAGTTGGGGGCACTTCTCCCCCTTCTTGGAAGGATGTATCATTCTATACTTGGGGTTTCAAGAAGCTACTATGCTCTTTTGCTAAACCAAAAATTGACGTTTACGTTGGTCAGATTGTCTGGCGACCTTGAAGGGTTTCTGCCTTCTCATTTAACATCAGGCTTGGCTAAGCTGCTTGAAACATCTGCTTTTACTGAATCTTCTATTCTTCTTCTTCTTTAATAAATTAATTACATTACATTACTGCCCTTCATCCAAAGATCACAAAGCAGTTTACAATAGAATATCTGCTTTTGGACATGTTTCACTTCTGTTTACTGTTAATTTGTGCTGGACACGCATAACATGGGATGTGCATATCCCACAATTTCTGCAATCACAGAATTCAGTAGCCTCATATTCAGCTACCATTTCAAAAAACAAGATCACACTTCTAGTCCTCAAGGTGGTGAAAACAGGCTTGCAAATATGTGATGCTTGGGGAAGCATCAGAAGGGAGAAGAGGGGAATGGGCTCTGCTGCCTTGCATAGCTCCTACCCCTTTCTGATGACCACAAATGCAAAATTAGGCAGCATAAAGCCACACATGTAAAACTGCATCTATGTCACAGAGTACATTCAACCCATGGCAATTATGGTTGCTGAAGAGCTATAGTTTAGTGATAAGTGCTTTGGACACAGAAGGTCCCGGGTTCCATCTCCAGCATTTTCAGTGAGATAAGAAAACTGAGGAAAGCTGGATTAGATGGACCAATAGTCTGACTCACTACAAGAAAACAAAGAGTGAAGGAACAAGCATTATGTTGCAGTGTATTGTCCTCCCCCTAAAAGGAGTGCTCTTGTTCAGGATTCCACACAGCCATCCCACCAATTAAGGCACCCCACTATTTCCTACCTGTTCTGTTGCCCCCCCTTCAACATACACTCAATATTGCATGACCAAGGGGCCATTTTGTTTCAGTGGGATGGTTTGTTTCCAGAGTGGCTGGAGCAACCCAGTCAGATGGGTGGGGTACGATAATAAGGAGGATGAGGAGATTTCACCCCTCCCATATCCAAGAATCTGCTGATGAGTCTGGTGATTTTCCAGAGAGGAGGGGCAGTGTTCTTCTCTCTACTTATTCCGCTCCAGCCTAACATCAGTCAGTCAGTCAGTCAGTGTGTTGGAGAGAGAGAGACTGAGTGTTAGAGAGAGATCGTGTGTATAGATAAGGTTGCTGCTAAGAGCAGCTGCAGGCACTCAGTGCGGTTCAGCATTCTTTTATGCTTAGACCTCATTTAGCTCTGTATATAGTTGTGTATTACAGTTGTAGTTATAGAATAAAGAAGATATTCTACAGAGCTGCTCTCCGAGTCGTTTATATGCTCTGCTAGACTTTGCTATACTCTGCTGTGTGACGACTGTCTTCTTGTGGAAGTGAATCCGGTGCTCACAACTCTAAGCTGTGAGTCCACAGCACTTTGACCCATTCCTGTGCAGAAGGTGGTCTCTGGAAGTGCTACCCAGCTTGCCTAGCCCAGTCGGGGCTGAAGTGGATGAGTCCAGTTGGTGACACTGGCTCAAGGGCGATGCTGACAGAGGATTCCTTACTAATTTACTAAAACATGGGGGGACCGGACATGTCTTTTAAAACATTTCTTGTGCTTTTGCAAGCCTGCATCCTTCCACCGCAAATATGAGGATATCTCTTCCTTCTCAGGGGCACCATTTTAACTCTCCCATTGCCACTCACCACATGTGTTCACCATCAGCAGGTGTGTCTGAAGGCAAATCCCCATGAGAATTCTATCCTGCATAATTCCAGCTACAGAGTGCTATGAAGTCAATCCTATAAGGGCTCATTAACAACAGAACAGGGCCAAAAATTGCTTCATCAACACACACACTCATTGGTTTTTAGAAAGTCTCTTGACAACTTTGGTGGATTTTCCATCCAATAGATTTTTTTAAAAAAATATATATATCCTATAATGCATGGCTATCACTTTGTCCATCTGCAACTACTAATCCATCTTGTCTGGCCTACAGCAGGAAGAGGAAAAGAGGAAAAGAAAATGTTTTATAGCTACCTGAGTTCAACAGGATCAAATACCAGTTTCACATCATTGATGATGTTTGGTAAATACTTCAAGGCAGCACCCTGCAAGATACAAGAAGGAAGTGGGGAAAGAAAGTTAACCCCTTCACTCTAAAAACTAGACACAGGAACACAGGAAGCTGCCCTAAACTGAGTCTGACCATTGATCTATCTTGATCAGTCTTACCTACACAGACTGGCAATGGCTCTCCAGGGTTTCAGACCGGCCCCTTTCCCCGAGTCCTACCTGCAGACGCCAGGGACAAAACCTGGAGCCTTCTTCATGCAAAGCAGATGCTCTAACCCTGAGCTACACCTCTTTCCCATTCTCCAGGTCTTAATGTGGACCACAAGGCAGTTTTCCCTATGCCTCTGATGTCATTTGTGGGCAAGCAAAGACAGCTCTGCAAATGTGCTCCCAACAAGTGTCTGCCAGCATTCTGAGAAGTGAGCATGCTCAGTTCTCATTCAGCTGTTTGGGGCCTTGCTGATGCCTTCTCTCTTGTGTAGAGATGGTGTCATTTTGGCTAAAGCAGCAGCGGCACATTGGTGCCTCATCCCAGAAGCACCAAAACTGTGGCTGCCTCCATTTGATTTCCATGGGCAGCTCTCACTATTATCCCAGGAAGCATTTAAAAATCGTTCCTCAGTGTGAACCAAGAAATAGCCTGCCTACACAATATAACTCATCGTCCTTTCCAGACATTCCACTCAGTTCCCCTTCTCTTACCTTGTTTCCAGGAATGCAATTCCATTACCCCTTCTACCCAGTTTCTAGTTTTCCCCCTTTTTCATCGATCAGTTAGTATTCCATGGGCACTCAGCATGTTCAGTACTGCCAAGGCTGGCTTTTTTGGGGGGGGGGAGTACCCCTTAAGTTTTTATTTCCTTAAACTTCAGGAAATGTCACATTTATTCAGAAGCTGCTGCTATCTTCCCTGTCCTGTGTGAATATGGCTCCATTTTGGCTCCACAAGCAATGCCACTTGATAAACTGAATCAGATCTTTACCTATAAAAGCCCTAAACAGTTTGGGACTTGTTTATGTACAGAAATGCCTCTACCCATGACAATCTGCTGGAGAGGCCATGCTGGTGGTTCCAAATGGAAAATAAATATGTGGGTTACTTAGACTGGTGCCAACAGTGTATAGCTTCTGCTACCAGCTGAAAAACAGCCTTTTTGTTCAGTTTTCTTTAGTAAAGTAGTCATAATGATCTGTATAGTGCAAATTCACTGATAATCGAACATCATATGTGTCAGCGCTGCCTCAGGTCCTAGCTCACAGAGGACCAACGCCAGTTGCTCTTTATAAACAAAAGTCTTTATTGTGGTTCATTGTTGTTTTGACATCCATGGCGCGCAGCGCTACGTCTGAGTCCTTAGACCGGCGAAGCTCCGTCTGACTCCTCCCCTCCCCTACACCAGTTCAAGACCCGAGCTTTGCTCCACCTCTTCCTCTCCTGCTTCTGCTCCTTTCTCCTCCGGGTCCTCCTGTCCTCTGGGGTTACCTCCTTCCTACTTTCTTCAGAGGCGGATTCTTCTGACTCCTCCCCACCCTTCCGGCGGGCTTTAGGACCTGGCTCCCAATCCGGGTTTTCTGCTGGCCCGCGCGCCTCCACATTTGAACTTGGCGCGCGCTCCCAGCCGCCTACTTTCCTCCTAACGGCTACACTGCTCCCCTCACTGCTTTCTCCTTCAGGGAGGCTGGCCGGACCTGCTCTTCCCTCCGCCCCTCCACTCTCTGACGGAGGCGTGGTCAGTCCAGCCTCACTCTCTCCTCCTGCAGGAGGCTCTTGTTTTAATCCTTGGGATTCTTCCCCCCCCCGCTGCGCTCTGGTGGGGAAGCTACCCCTGATTTCCAGCTGCCGCTTGGAGACTCCCCACTGGCCCCCCTTGCCCTGCCTCTGGGGGCCCCCTTCTGGGAATCCTCTGATTCGCTGGAGAGACTCATGGAATCTCTCTGATCACTGGCATACCCTCCTGAGCTCCCCTCAGATTGTTCCCCTTTGCTCTCCATCTCCTCCTTCCCCTGTGGCTCAGCCCCTGAGCCCATGACAATATGTTTGATACAATCTGCCATTGCGTCTTGCAACAGAGTGGGATGTAAATTGAAAAAATAAATAAACATGATTTCAAAATAGAGGGGAGGGGGGAGATAAACTTAATCAGAATACAGCAGGGGTCACTAACCTGTGGCCATCCAGATTTTGTTGGACTACAACTCCCATCATGATTGTCCATGCGCCATGCTGGCTGGGGCTGATGGGAGTTGTAGTTCAGCAACACTGGGATGGCCACAGGTGAGCCACTCCTGGACTGCAGGAACAAAGAAGCCCTTGTAACTGAAGCCACGTCCGTTTCAGATAATGGCAACAGACTCAGGCTAACCTTGATCTTGACAGCCTCCTCAAGAGGCCTGTCCATGAGGATGTTAAAAGAGAGGAACAACTTGCGGATGGCATTGTTAAACTCATCTCCATCTTCACTTTTCCCGTAAAACCTAAAAGAGAGAGAAAGAAAATTGCCCTAATTATTCAATTGCTGATTATAGTTAAAAAATAACATTACAACAAAAGTGTCTCTTTCTATACATTATGTGCTTTTAGGCTGCAGACCTATGCAACCTTACATGACAGTAAGCCCCACTGAACACCACAGGATTTACTTCTGAGTAAACAGGCAAACCACACACTGTGCTGTTAGCTGTTAATTAGGATTACAGCCTAAGAGAAGCACAAGAGGGAAGTAGAAAAATATGATTCTATATTTAGTGTTGGTTTGAAGCAAAGAGCTTCTTATTTCCACTCACTTGACTTTGAACACAATTGGGCTTTCCTGAAATATGGCAATGATTCTCTGGAAATAAATTATGCATAAATAACATGGGGAATTCCTATAAGCCCAGCTGTGTTGTTCCAGAAAGAAATCACTGTGTGCTGTTCCTTGAACATTAAAACATAGAACCTCTTGGAATGATTACATTTCTTGATTAATAAAGGCAAATAGAGTATATACACCAAGCAACTTGGTTCTTCAGCAACTATGACTTTATATGCTCAGAATAAAATCATGAGCCTGAAATAGATGTTTGATGGCCGAGAACCTTTTTTTTTTTTTTTTTTTTTTAGGTTAGCAGGCCTCATGGCTGTGTAACTTATTTATTTTTTATTAAGCTGGGTTGGGGATGCTAAGCTTGCAGAGGTAACAAGCAGCCATTTTGAATGGTATGCAGTCATCCTAACTGAAGGCAATAACAGAATCCAAATAGTAACAGGATAATAAGATCCTAATAATTACAGAGAGGCTAATAACATGCCTAGGTGCACAGAGAGTCAGCGTGTTGTAGCAATTATATTGACTCTCCCCCTTGGACTCAGAATTGGAAGTGGCACCATGATGGTTTGTTTTTTTTAAAAACGTTTTAGTGATGAGGTCAGTGCAGCACCCCCACTTGGGTCCACAGGTTACAAGCAAGTAAAGCACAGCATAGCTAGGCTTAGCTAAGATGCTGTTCCAACACTACACACACACACACACACACACACACACACACACACACACCGCACTCTCCTTTTGAAGAGAAGGGCAGGCACAGCTGATTTACGTATTTGACACCTCAGGACTGAGCAAGCACACAGGGGCTGAGCATGCATGGCCTGCCCACCACAATCACACAGCCCAGACCACTCACAAGGTTGTTGTGAGGATAAAATGGGGAGCGGAAGATCCATTATTCCACCTCAAGCTCCTTGGAGGAAAGGTGGAGCACACATTTATGAATAAGTAAATAGTAGTAGCTGAACTGGAGAAGCACAAATCATGCCCATGTTTTCCAGTCATTAAGGGACATGGGTGGTGCTGTGGTCTAAACCACTGAGCCTAGGGCTTGCCGATAGGAAGGTTGCAGTTTGAATTCCTGCGACGGGGTGAGCTCCCATTGCTCGGTCCCTGCTCCTGCCAACCTAGCAGTTCGAAAGCATGCCAAAACGTGCAAGTAGATAAATAGGTACAGCTCCGGCGGGAAGGTAAACGGTGTTTCCATGCGCTGCTCTGGTTTGCCGGAAGTGGCTTAGTCATGCTGGCCACATGACCTGGAAGCTGTCTGCGGACAAATGCCTGCTCCCTCGGCCTGTAAAGCGAGATGAGTGCCACAACCCCAGAGTCGTCTGCGACTGGACCTAACGGTCAGGGGTACTTTTACCTTTACCTTTCCAGCCATTGCTTACCCTAGGTACAGGACTCGCGATTGAACTATGAACCGGAACAGGTACTTCAAGGCTTTTAGAGCGGCAAAGAGCAATTCTGTCTTGCTGGAGTCATCCGCATTTCCGACATAATAGTTTAGAACCTTGGTAAGTTTTCTGAGGCAAGAGAAAATAAGTAAGTGGGGGGCTATGTAAGGATGGACAGATCTGTCAGTTTAGGTTTCTCCCCCCCCAAAAAAAAATTTCTTAAATTCAGTTCTCTACATTTCTGCACTAATTTGTGCAGACCTTAAAAAAAAAAAAAGAAGTCCCCATGACAATGTCCAGTCATTGCAATGCACTTTTTCCTCATAAATACAATTCTGCAAACGTTCCCCTGTAATAAAATGCAAATTGCATTGCATTTCCACTGATAAAGGCATCTCCATGTGCACTTACTGCTAATATATACATTTTTGTACACATTGGTTGGGGAACTGCATTGCAAATCCCCATTCTTCCCCATCAGCCTCCAGGTGGCAAGTGAGTGTGAGAGTTTCACGTGGCCTTCCATTCCCACAGAGACTAGCTTAGTGCCAGCAATATTGTTGCATCAGGTGTCTTCAGGCCCTGGGTTGTGTCCAACGCCATTCCTACTCAGAACAGACCCACTGAGGTTAATGAAGCTAAGTCTTGACCATTAACTTCAATTGGTCTATTCTGAATAGAACTAGTATTGCTAAGCTGCTGAGTAAGTAGCCTTATTTAGTCATTATATTCCCAACATGATTAAAACTGCATGTAGAAAGCATGAGTGGGGCCACATATACCAGTGTCCTACCCCCCACTGTCCATGGACTAGGGCCATGAAGACTCATAGGCTGTTCCTGTGAGCGGGAACCAATAGGCCAGGGGTAGGAATCCTTAGGCTTAGGGACTGAATGTGGCTCTCACTTACCCCTACTTTACACCCCCCCCCACCTGACTTAAATGTGACTTTGAACTCTAATAATGCCTTTTGCTTGTCTGGATGAAGGCTAGAGAGGGATGTGTGTGAAGAGGTGTGGGAAACCTTTGGTCCTCCCAGTGTTGCTGAACTGCAACATCCATTCTCTTTGGAATTGGCCATGATTTCTGGAGCTGATGGGAGATGTGGTTCAGGAACATCCTTCCACCTGGTGCAGAGGACTATCCTATGTTTACTCCTCTGCCCAGTTTCACCTCTACCCCTGCTCATCACCGGCATGGGACTCTTCAAAGGTTGTCCAGAAGGGAAGGTGGCGAACAACTGAACAAATAAATATTGAGGTTCCCAAGCCATTTCCTTCATATCAAGGACCCAACTCCAATATACAATTAAAGTAGTATCATGCCATTTTAAACGGCCATGGCTTTCAGAAAAGAATGCTGCTAAGTGTAGTTTGCTAAGAGAGTTGTTAGGAGCTCCCTCTGTTCCACAGAGCTACAATTCCTAAGATTCCCTGGGAAGAGAAATTGATTGTTAAACCACTCTGGCAGCTGTAGCTCTATGAGAGGAATAGGGGGTCCCCTAAGAACTCTCAGCACCCTAAAACTATACTTCCCAAGATTCTTTGGTGGAAGTTATGGTTGTTTCAAGTGGTATGATACTGATATACAAGTACAGTGCAGATGGTGTCAAGAATTTCCACCTGCCTCCAGTAGGCTAAATGCAATTATAGCCCCCACCCCCACTGAATGTACTAACACATGAGGTTGAAATTCATAACCCTCTTCTTCCAAATAAAGGCTCACTATGCTGTGTTATACATTAGGGACTATTTTTAAGCAGAACTCTTGCTACCTTAACGTGTCAAGAGCAGAGAAAAACCACACAACTGAACCAAGTGACAAGCATGTAATAAGTCATCTCATGGCAAAAATGCACAAGTCAGCAGTGTAACAAAAGTGTATACTTACACATAGGCCAAGGTGGCACTGAAGTGTTTGTAAATGTAAGTTTCGAGTACTGGGTTAAAATGCTGGAATTTGATGTCTCCAATCAGTGAAATAATAAATACCTATTTAAAGAGGAAATATGCAGGATGTAAACAGCATGACCTGGTTGGACTTTTGTTTTCAGTTTTCAACCATGTTGCGCTTTTGCAGCTAAAGAAGGAACAACAGGAGGGACTGCCAACCTTCCTAAAAGGAAGGTTTTTAAACACCTGTCAAGGATTCTTTAGCAGTGATTCCTGCATTGCAGTGTGTTAGGCTATATTACCCCTGAGGTCCCTTCCAACTCTACAATTCTGTGAGTTTGACTTTAACTCTGGCAACAGTTTGAACAATGCCCGTATTCGCCATCACATGTGGTGACCTTGTCATTTCTCTCTCAGGATTCACAGATTCTAAGAACAGTCCACACATTTAAGCTTCTCTGCAGAAAATGGGAGCATTTTAGAACAGGTGATCAATTCTTCTTTTTTCCCAGTCACGATCATGAGGACTAGGAATCTCCTTTTAAAAAGTATTTAACTCCTAATAATTCTGTTGGGCATACAGGCTTATGCAATAAGCACCAGCTGAAAACAATTTACAACCCTGAGCTACTGGTTATCTTCCTCATTAATTCTTATAATAAATTCACCCGCTCAGCAACAACTTCCTGAAGCTTGAAACCATAAAAGCTGCCATAAAAGTCTCTCAAATATTTGTTTTAGAAGGAGAAGAGACTCAGGAACCTGAATCCAAATCTTACTGGAAATAAAGGCTGTTCCGTTATGTAAAACAGGGGTGGGGAATCCCTCCCAGCCTTTGGGCCATCCCAGGTGAGCCGAATTTGACAGATCGGAAGCCCTGCCCACTTGTCAATCACCGAAAGTTACTATGATGTCAGGTGAAGCTGAGCTTTGAAGCCCTGGTTATTGGGGACTGTCCAAAATGGCCTGGTGGGCTTAAATGGGAAAGGCTGCTGGGCCAAGCCTGTCCCACAGGCCAGAGACTACCCACACTCTAAAAATAAGCAGCAGCAGCAGCAACTCTCCATTTGGGGGCTGTTGTTTACACATCAGCCTGTCTGGGAAGAAACTGTAACCAGCCTGATCTGGAATTGCAACCAACTTTCTTTTTGGTGACAGAGTTAATGAAGAGCTAAGGAGGGATAAATGGTCAGAACAACTTACTAGTGCATCAAAAACAAGGAAGTCATAGGTTTCATTGTCAGACATCTCCATCATTATGCTGAAAAGTGCATCAAGTGTATCTTGTAAGAACTAGAGATAGAGGAGAAACAGAAATGGGTTGTAATTAATAAGGCTGTTGTGTTATAGCTCCATTCCCTTTTATCTACAGGTCTTTTAGCAACAGAGTTACTCAAAGTCATACAAATTAGCATGACAGGAAATGGTTCATTGCCAGAGTCCCTCCTTCTGCAAACAGGGAGGGGCACTATTCAAGCATGCTGGAAGAAATGGGCAAATCTAGGGCAAATCTACTGCTGTAGGTTTGAAGCTGGTCCTCAGCATGAAGTGTTAAGTCTACCCCACAATTCTGTATTTCAGCCCTGCAAACAGATATTTTAAAAAATTGAAAAATTCGTAGTTGGGCAGTTGAGTATTTGTTTCTCTCAACACTGCACAAAACTGGATGATTTGATTATAAAATTGCAAAAAGACACATAGGCCTCATCTGCACTATGCCTTTAAAGTTCAATTATACCACTTTAAACATCCATGCCTACTCCTGCCTGAAAATCCTGGGAACTTGTTATGGTTTCTGAAATTTGTTAGGAAACCCCTATTTTCCTAATAGAGCTACAATTCCCAGAGTTGACTGGGATAAGGGATTGACTGTTAAATCCCTCTGACAGTTGCTACTCTGTGAGTGGAATATGAGTTTTCTAACAATGCCAAACATCCTTAATGAACGACAATTCCCAGGATAGTTTAGTGGACACCAACGGCTGTTAAAGAGGTACTGTAGTGCTTTAAATGTATAGTGCAGATATGCTGATAGATGAAAACAGTATAAAACATAATATGGACACTAACCATGCTAACTGTGCTGCTGCTGTAGCAACACTATGACAGATAATCTGGTGAGTTGCTCACCTCAACTTCTTCGAAATCTTGCCTGATGCTATCTAGGTCAGCTCTTTAAAATTATCAGCTCCCTGATCCAGCACATCAATGAGAACAAAATTTAAGCAGACATTCTGTTCCAATGAAACTCTCCGGATGATAAGATAGATGCATGCACAAATTGTTTGCAAGCCTGTATGCTCAATTTTGTTTTACCTTGACGATTTCTCCTCCTTCCACCTCCATCAGCTTCTTCAAGTTGTGTCCTATGTTTTGGGAGTTTGAACGCCAATTCAGCAACCCCAGTAGGTCAACTGGCAAGGGCAAAATGAGGGTGGGGGAGTAAGATCACTATAAGCAACGCAGCTCATTTCCTTTAGTGGTCACAGTACAAGACAAATATGGAAGCAATGTTTTATTTCTGGCATCAAACGATATGAAAAACAACTTCTCTGCAGTTCTAGAGAACGCAGCACCTTGGCTGCATACTCTTTGGCATCCTGTTTCAACCTTAGTTTGCTCTGCCTGCCTCCCTGCTCATTTGCTGAACTGGCAGCAACCACATGATGGCAGATTTGATGTGTTTGATCAGCTTTGTTAGAAAGTGCTGGTGGGGAAATTTGAAAATTACAGCACAATTCTACACTTGTTTACACAGAAGTAAGCCCTACCGAGCCAGTTTTCAGCATCCTGTAAATCACAGCTTCAGTTATTTTGAAAAGCAAGTTTCTAATCCTTAAGGGCTGTGAAGATGGGCATGGAAGCAAATGGGCACTGCCAGGCAAAGTTTCAGAAGCCAGTAGGAAGGTCAAGCACATTTCCCAAAGTTGGGGGAAATCTTCAGTGCACTGCAAGTGTTTGTGATTTTTTTACTCCTCCCCACAAGTGGAAAAAAGCAAAGTAACAGAGCAGTCCTACTACAGAAAGCCAGCATAATTTACACCAGTGTAATTTATGCTTATTCCAAATTCTATTCAGGAGGAATTTGACTTGCACCACCCTCTTCATCTACTTAAATTCCACTGGATTGCTAGATCACGTGGCTGAGCTGAAAGGGATTTGGAATAGGCATAAAACACTCCTGGCATCCCATCCCCCAGAACGTGTGCTGGTGTGAATTACACCAACTTAAGGTATGCCAACTGATCCCGGACTGAGGGGTTTACACTACCATACCTCAGGTTCAGCTAGGCTGAAGAACTTAGGCCAGTGTAACCTTGGCTAAGGCAGGAAAGCTTGGATTGTACCAGCAGTCAAACATACCATTCTGTGTCAGCTTTGTAGAGCAGATGAGAGTTGCAATCTGAAAGCTATCCTTGGTGCTGTCTTTGGTTGGGGTAAAGTTGGCTACATGATGTTTGGCTGGAAGACCATCTCTGTCCTCCATCTCCACTTTGGTGCCAGGCAACGTTAGGTAAAACTTAGCATCTTCCATTTTCTTGTTTTCACCCTACGAATAACATAGAAAATATAACTTCAGACATCTATACTGCTGTAAACTGCAAACCATCCAGATTCTATTCTTTCTTCCTATACATTGGTGAGCTAGTTAGGGCAGGAGAAAACTGGCTGGATTTGAACATCATGCTAAACCATAGGTTAGTGTTATAGGAATGACCGTAGCCTCTCCCCACCATAGACTTCCTCTCAGCTTAGATAAACCGTAGTTTGTCATGTCCAAACCTATTGCGTCATCTTGATTACTCTTTCCTTGAAACCAGCCATGTTAACAGGGGTCAAAGTTCAGGGTTTAGATGAAATGTTAATCTGTGATTAATCTAAATCAAGCCCTTCCAGTGCCCTCTTCAAATCCACATCTGAGAAGGAAGAAGCACACGAGCCCAGGGTTCACCACAGCTCATTCTTGTCACACTAAACTATGGGTTAGTGTGTTGTCTGGACAGAGCCACTGTGTCAGGAAGAAATTCTGACAGGTTCACCAATATCACCGAGGTTTAAAAAAGAAAAAGAAAGGAGTACCTTGTAGACTATTAAGTTATGTCTGCCATCCTGCAGAGTGGTACCGTCCGCATTCATCAGCTTCACAAAAGCCATTCCAAAAGCTTTTTCTGATTTATCTCGCGCTGAAGCAGAAGGAAGGAAGGAGAACGTATTGCTTGCTGGTCTCAGTTGAAGTACACCCAGAAGCCACTGCAAGTGCTGGACTGACCTGGGACACCCAGGCTCAAATCCCCTCAGTCATGAAGCTCACTGGGTGACCTTCCTCTCAGCCTAACCTATTTCACAGGGTTATCGTGGGGATTAAATGGGAGCAGCATCTTGAGCTCCTTGGAGAAAAACGTGGTATATCAACACAGTAAAATAAATAAATTAAATAAGGACTTTTCTGTGCAATCCCCCCACCCCGAATCATGCCAATTCCAGTGATAATCATTACAGTAATAACCATCTCAACGTTTATATTGAGTTGAAACAATTAACATTTCATCCGTTTTTTTCTGGGGCAGCGGAGGATGGCAATTTTTAGGCAATTTTAATGATTTCAAAAAGAGGTCGTAAAATTAACCACCAATATGGGTGAGGGGAAAGATACCTTTAGCAGCAGCAATGATGGCAAAAGTTCCCACCTTGGTGGCCCAGTTACCATTTTCTTCTCCTAAGTGCCCCATCAATCAGGGCATATTGGGGAATTACCCCCCAGGAGTGGTGTTTTTTTTAATCCATGAAGTCATCACTGCTTAGGGTGGGCCACCCTGCCATAAACCTGAAAAATTTCACACCCACCCACCTCAGATAAAAGTTATGTTAAATCCTTCCTGATTTGGAAAGGGGAGGCATCAGAAAAAGGCTGACCAGCCCTATTCCACATGCTAGTTCCCCGTTACAGTGTGCACACTGCAAGCCACTTCTTTCTTTTACACCCACCTCAATGGGTTCAAGGGACATTTTTACCCTTCTGTGTTTAAGAGACAGCAGGGGTGCCATGGGGCGGGCAAGGGACCACCAACATTTTCAAGGAGGGGCCGGGCCCCCTCAATACTGTGTGGCGATATGTGCACATCACTCGCACCTACCGTGTGACGTGTCCGGGTCACTCGTGCATGCTGCGTGACACGCTCACGTCATGCATGCAAGCTGTGTGGCGCGTTGCATGGCCAGAACACATAACGTGAGCACATCGCTGGGCATGCACGTGTGACATGAGCATGTTGCGTAGCGCTGGCCCCCTCAATCGCGGGGGCAAGCTGGCATGCCAGAGAGACAGGCAGCTGCTCGTCTCCCAAGTACTCACATTCCTGTGATGATCGGTGACGAAATGTAAACCTTAAGTGGTAGCGGCTGACCTCTTTTATTTCTATGGACACCTGCATGAAAGACAGCTCGTTATAAAATATGCACATCAGAAACCAAGTTTACAGAAAAAATATGGGATTCCTCTGTCCATTAAAAGGATTTACTGATTCCACCTGCAAACCTTCCCATTCATTGTGACCCCCACCTTAGGGTATTTGGGAATACCCAACAAGATTGACAGGAGGATTCCACAAAACTAGCAATTTATTGCTGATTGAAACCCCCTACCCATATGTTTTTAAGTAAGATATAATGTAGCCTAGTTTACTTGGCCAAAATCACATCATTAATCACAGTCTCTGTAACGCCATCTAGGATTAGCTTTTTCTTCCATTACACCATTACAAAATATTTTAGACATCAATGGAAATAAATATGATTTTAAGGGGGGGGGGTTGTTCTGTTATTTCCATCTTAAACATAAACACTTTATGATTTTAAAACACATTATGCAAATTCTAAGTCTTGAAATGTGTATAAAGATTGAGTTTAAGTTTCCTTGGCAAGATGTTTTATTCACGTTCAGAATCTGCATTCTGCTTTTAGTCAAGAATGGCCAGCCCAGAGTATAATATGAATTTTAATAATAATAATAATAATAATAATAATAATAATAATAATAATGTATTATTTATACCCTGCCCATCCGGCTGGGTCTCCCCATCCACAATTCATTCAATTGAGTTAAAAAGAATCAGAACTCACAGCTTCCTCTTCAGTCCCATGTATGCCTTGGGTTATATAGCTTCCGCTCTGTGCTGGCCTCTTACCACGGGGCAGACCACAACAGGTTTTACTTATATGTTGAACACAACGTGTCAGCTTTTTAGTTGGTGTGCAAGTGACACCCGCTCTTTAAGAATCTTAACTATTGGGATTTACACACCATATTCCCCACTCTGAAGACAAAATATACAAATGTCACTTTTAGACTTCTTTCATACTTGGGATTTCTAGGTGGTACGGGCAATACCTGCCACAAATCATTGCTGCCTTGAGTGCTCCTGTTCTGAGTTCTAGCTGGCCAGCCATTTTCTTTTCTGGGATACAAAGTCAACCTTCTGATGCTGGCCTTGCTGCAGCTCAGCTAGGTGGGTCTGAGTCAGGAAAGGCTCTGTGGATTGCAGAGTGCCACACTGGCCATTGTAGCCAATGTGGCACTCCTGCTGGTATATCTGCCTACCAATGTCTTGAGGGTGACTCCTGGCTCTACCCCACCAACCCAGCATTTACTGCTGCAAAGCTTGTGGCTTCCCAAGCCTGCCCATGCCTTTCTCTTATGACTAGGTGGTGCCAATTTGGCTACCCAAAGGACCACACACAGGGAATGGAATTCATTTTTAGCAGTGAATTACAAGCTTGCAGCTCACGGAAAAGAACTCTAGCAATGGTGCACAATCTCACCTTGACAGTTTCATACCAGCAAGGCTGCTTGACTTGGTAGTAGACCACTGATTTGTATTCAGAGATACCTTCATAACCAGCACCTGGATGGATAGCTTTCTTTGGATGACACGAGAAACAAATTAAAAAGCAGAACCAAATCAAAGAACGTGACAATCTTTGAAAGGAATGACCATTTTTAACCCTGGATAGAAGGAAACTCTTCACTACATGCAGATGATTTGCACAGACAGGTGAAATGCTTCAGGGACAGTGAAGGGCCCTAAACATACCATGAAGAAGTGATGGAAGCCTTGGCACCAGCTTTTTCTGTGCGCCACGTGTTTTGAACTACAACTCCCATAATACCTGACCATTGTCCATGCTGGTTGGGGCTGATTGAAGTTGGAGTCCCAGCACCACAAATTTCCCATCCCTGATTCAGTTGACAAGACTGAATCTATGAATTTGTTTAATCCTTTCTTGTAGCGACCATCACCACATCTCATAGCAGCAAATCCCGTAAGTTAATTACACACTGTTTGAAACTGTATTTTCTACTGGGGAAAGGCTGTAGCTCAGTGGCAGAGCACCTGCTTTCATGCAGAAGGTCTCAAGTTCAATCACCAGTTAGGACTAGGAGAGACTCTTCTGCCTGGAACCCTGAAGAGTCACTATCAGTCATGGGAGACACTAGTGACATAGATGGACCAATGGCATAAGGTAGCTTCCTAGTGGGCAAACCTTCCACAGGCAAAAGCCTCTTATTTAATCATTCTTCACAGCTGATTAGGGGGGGAAATAGTACAGGTTTTAATTATGATTCTGCCTACCACCTACCAAGCCACTTCCTACCTCTAAGAGATTGCCATCTTCATCATGAACAGACATAGTGACCTCGACATTCTTGGGGGTCTTCTTCTTCCCTTTGTCAAATTCCCCATGCATCAGGGTCACATAGATATCATTCCGAACTTCACCTGCAACCACCAAGGCTATAGTAAAGTTTATTTGTCCAGGTTGGAAGTTAGAACAAAGCCTGATATGTGCAATTCAACAGCAAATGATTCTTCTTGTCTGGAGGGCATCTGCCCATGGTTACACTTTTAGAAACCAGATAAAATGCCCTGCCCCCACATGACCATGTCTATCATGGGCAGGGAACCTCAGGCTTAGAAGCTGAATGCGGCCCTCTAGGCCACTCTGTCTGGCCCTCATGACTCTCTCCAAGACACACCCCTCCCAAGCCCTGCTCTGCACTCTCTGCAAGCGTCTTTGCCTGATCGTAATGTGACTTTGAACTCTTATACTATGACCTGTTTGTCCGGATAGAGGCCAGGTGACTAGGAGCCTCTGGGTGGAATGTATTCTACTGTACAAATGCAAGCATCACATCCAATGCTGTGCCCACTTTCGGCTCTGACTCACCCATAACTGGCATGTGGCTCCCAGCAGGTAGTCCACAAGGCAATGGGGCCGTTTGGCTACCCATGATGGATATAGTACTGTGGAACGTGGGGGCAAGAAACTGTCAATTTCTTCCTACCCTTTGTAACCAGTTATTTTATCCTATCTGTAGAATGGGGAGCCTGTGGCCTTCCAGATATTCATGCAATCATAGACTTGGAGGTCCAATCCCCCTACAATGCAGGAATCACAGCTGAGGAATCCCTGACAGATAGACACCCAACCTTTGTTTAAAAACCTCCTATCTCCCCCACTTTCTGAGGTAGTCCATTCCAGTGTCAGAAAGTTCTTCCTAATGTTTAGCCAGAAAACAGCTGCAATTTCCATCATCATCAAGCAATAGCCATGCTGGTTGGAGCTGACTGGAGTTGGAGTCCAACAACATTTTGTAAAATTTTGAATTTTATAAATTTTGTGCACAGTATTGTGTATTTTATTATTGTGAGCCACTCTGAGGCTTAAATAAATAAAGAAACAATATATGGGGGTGCACAGATTCCCTTCCACTGCCATGTTAATTGATCCTCTTATTCCATGACTGCTCTGTTTTCTTGGAAGCTATCACCATTAACATGGAACTACACACACCAGGCAATATAATCTCTGGGAATCCCATTTTGCGGGCCACAGCCGTAGATCTGTCAATGAGATGAGAAAAGTCCTTCTGAACCTGAGCTAAATCACCAGGCAGCAGTTTCAGAGAAACCCAGAGGCCTATGGAAGAAAAGAAACATTAACATATAAATACCATTGGGGAAGGTTGCAATCTGAGCAGACTGGATAAAAATAATTTTTAAAAATCCTTACTTTCATTGCATGAGGTGGGGGGAAATAGTAAAAATAATACACAGGTCCCATCCCATTCTTTGTGCTTAAAAACAACAACCCATTTTCACTTCTTTTGTGTACCTTGCCCTTTGTGATTCACTTCCTTGCCAGCAATGACTTTGTTGAAGACAGACGTGAGAGGCTCATTCTCTCCAATCACATGAGAGGTTATTAAAGGTGCCATGATTAACTGCCGCTGTCTGATGTATGTTTCCATGGCAATCCTGAGAATGGGATGGGAAACAGAAGTTAACTTCCAGCTGCTTCCAAGCACAGGACTCTTTGGGGCAGGGGGTTGTTAACGTTTTTTTCCTTTGCCACAATCACTTTTGGTAGAATGTCTGGGGGCCGCATGCCAGGTGTGGGTGTCGCCACCAATGCTCTCACACGCATGCACCCAGCGCCCTCTCATCAGCTGAGGGAGCAGAATGCCACTCCCACCCCACTCATCAAACAATGGTGGCCCCCAGCACACTGTCCACCTTTTCCTTTTGGCCTCCACCCTCAAAGTCGGTGGAGTCTATCACAGAGTTGTAGAGTTGGAAGGGACCCTGAGGGCCAGCCAGTGCAACCCGCTGCAGAGCAGGAATCTCAACACATGGTCTCTCATCTAATTTGAAACCATATTGGACCCTGCTTAGCTTTGCAAATGTGCTAGCTACTCATGGAGGAGAGGCAGAAAGGTGCTCTTGTGGGGGCTAACCATGCCCTGGGACCTTGGCGCTTTTCTAAATCTATACGCAATGCAAATTCAGTGAAGATCCTTGGCCAAAAGTTAAAAGTCATTAGCAGGGTTTCCTCTTCCTCTTTTCCTTTCAACTGATCTATATGGAAACAGATGGGACAGGTCCAAAGTCTTTTCAACAGAACTTCAGACTTACACACACAATAAGCTGGCACACACAAAACAGCAGAGGTTTCAGGTGCTGTTGGATTCCAACTCCCATCAGCCCTAGCAGTCAGCACAATCACGGTCAGAACTGGTGAGAGTTATAGTCCAACAACATTTGGAGGGCCACAAGTTCTCCATTCCTATTTTAAGAGATTGGAATCAGCTATAGAATCATCTCCCTCTTCCCACAAGAGGGTTTCCCCCTTCAGCTTAGCCCACACTTAAAGGGTTTTTTGCCACTGGCTTCTGCCATGCCAGCAACGAACATGTTCTCCACTTAACTTTGATTCATAACTCATACCTTAAACCCAATTTCTTCAAGACTAAGAGTGGCTCATAGTTTTGTCTGTGCTGGACCCCAAAGTTGATGTTTTTACCAAGCATGTTTGGTCTATTCTAGGAGAAAACTCTGTTATACACATAAACTAATTGCAACATTTGAGTTATTTTATTCACGATGCTTTACTGTGTTCAACTCTGGAGCAGATAGTAATGATGAAAGCAATAATTATAGTAAGACTGAATATGGTTGAGTGCCTGCCTCTTGAAACCACAGCCAGGAAAGCCATTTGTTTGATTACCGATTTCTGAAATACTTTTCAAAGTACAAAGAGGGTTGCCAGCCATTTTATTCTATTGAAATGCTAACTTTTAATCAAGGCCATCTATATATAGCCTGCAAGTTAAAATGCAGAAGCAATACACATTTGTCAATGTTAGCAGAAATTCTGCATAAAATGATGCCAACTCTGCCTGTGGATCCTGTGTTCAAAGAAAGTGTACCTGTGCATGCAAGCTGCAGGTAAACAAGCAATAAGAGAAAGTTATTGTCTCCTTGCCCTGTTTGTGGGCTTCTCAGGCTGGTCACTGAAGGGAGAGGGATGCAAGACTAGGTGAGCCATTGGTCTGATCCAGCAAAGTAATTATGGTGCCTTTAAATGTGCACAGATCTACTGAATGCAAACACAAACAATGAATCTCCACAAAATGTTGCTTTCAGAACTTTTCCCCAATACTTACTGCTGAAAGGGAATAAAATGTTGCTTCTCTTCATCATCCACCTTTCCATGGATGATGTCAGTAACGTCCATCACTAGGATAAGACAGAAGTTAGCCAATTACATCACCATAATAAAGGGGCTTCAATGAAGAACTCACTAACCATATAAGATTATTTTATGTCAAGCCATTTAACCAGCTTTTCCCAACCTACTGCCCTCCAGCTGTTTGGGACAACAATTGCCATCAGCCAAAATATTGGAGGTGAGTAAAAGCAACTTGAATTAGAAAGGCTAACTGTACAGCAGGCCTGGACCACAAGTAGCCACATATAATGGGTGACCAGAGTCTACAGAAGTCAACTTTTGTTGCCTGCCTGGGACAGCGAAAGTGATTGTTTGGTGGGTGTTGTCCCATTCCAGGCGAGCCAGAATATGTGGTTATGGGAGTGACTTACTGGCTATGGCAAGTTGTTACAAGTTGAGAAGGCATGGAATGGAGCATGCGGGTGTATCTGTAATGAAAGAAGGCGTGCGGTAACTTATCTGTTTATATCGTTTTGATCCTGACCCTTAAATAATGGAATTCACTCCCACAAGAGGTTGTGATGGTCATCAACGTGGATGGTTTTAGAAGAGGATTAGCCAAATTCATGAAGTTTAAGGTTATTAGTGACTACTAGTGATGATGGCCATTTTAAACTCAACTATCAGAGGCAGTACAAGGTAGTGTTTGACTAAGTCTTACCTGCCACTCCAAAGGGTCTCCGGAGTCCACAGGTGTGTTTCTTGCCCTCTTTGAGCTCCATGTGGCCTACTCTCACAATCTGACACACCAAGCTGATTCGAGGCCGTATCAGATCAGAACTGCTGAGGTCCTAAAAGGGCAACACAAGTCATTACAGAAGGAAAAGACAGTCAAAATCACCTCAGACTAGTTTGTGAGTGAGAGGGCGGAAAGGAACATGACCTTGGCAGTCAACCATCAAAAATCCCAGAACAGGAATAGGACTCTCCTCCAGCCACATACCCTCCTGAGCCACACCCCCCAAAAGCCCTGGAGTGTTTTTGCTTGCCTGGAATTTGTATTTCTAAAAACAACAACCACATATTTAATATCAAAACAAATCATAACAATACATTTCCCACAAAATCAAGAAGTACACTACCACTTTGTCCACTGCCATAATACCACAGAATGATCATTCCAATCCTCAATCCCCCATCACTGTCGTGTTGGTTCACCAAATACCCTCAGTTGACACCTAACTAATGATCTGGTTTACTAGACATCTCTGGTAATGCTTTCTGAATACATGGTGCCCAGATATTTGTTAGACCACCTTCTACCATACCAATCTGCTAATGCACTGAGATTGTTATTGTCTTTCTCTGAAGTGGTCTCTGGAGAGCAAGAGCCTTTTCTGTGGTAGCCCCTCACCCTTGGAATGCACTCCTCAAGGAGGCCTGCCTACATACTTCATTACTATCGTTTAGGCACCAGGGGGGAAAATATTCTGTTTTCTCAGATTTTAAGAACAGCTAACATAAACATTCCTTTGACTTTGGATTTTCACCATCTATTTAAGTCAGCTGTTGCTGTTTTAGTTTGTCATTCTAAATTGCTGTGTTAGTTTGTAAGCTTTTTGGTTGGTTGGTTGGTTGGTTGGTTGGTTACTTACAAATTGTACTTTTGTTTCTTACTAGCCATACTGGGGGTGTAGCTCTATGTTGAAGGTACAGAATATAAAATACGTAAATAAATAAGTAAAATTTGCACAAATGTACATATGAGAAAAATGCAATGGGAAAACACATCTCCTTTGTTTTCATATGATGGGCACAGACATTGAAGCCTCCTTGTCTTAGAAGAGGCATCCCTTCTTCTCTCAACCACAGAGGAAGGAATGCTGCCACTGCATATTAACTACTTACATTAAAACTAATTTCCAAAAAGAAAAATTTGGGGGCCTTTCTAAAAAGCTGAAAGTGTTTTAATGGATCCATCTGCATGAATAAATTGCCACAACACTGCAGTCCTAATGAAAATAAATTGATATAGTGTTATCAGTGTACCTGGTACTCTATAGAGTAACAACACCAAAAAGAAAAGTTAATAAAGGAAGAAAACTTCTCTACTACTTGCCAGGAAGCGAGAGCCAATAATTAACCATTCCACCACTAAATGATGACATCATATTTCCATCTAATGCAAACCTGCCACTGACAGGGAAGTACAGCAGAGTTATTTCTAGTTTTGAGATTGATGATCCAAGACTGGAAACCAATGCATATAAAATCAGGCTGCATAAAAGACCTCTCACTGCTTAGAGCTTCCGTATTATGTAATTCAGGTTTCACAGTTGTTCTTTGGTCAGAAGCTACAGAACCAAAGTAATGTCTGAAAATCCTGCAAAATCAGCAGAGCTTAAGTAATGAAGGCGAGCCAGCATGTCAAAATGACCTTTAAAAAATAAAAACTTGTTTGGCTTTGTATTGTGTTTGCCAGATGGCTTAACAACCTGCATTTAAACAGAAACCAGTCTGATAGCCTCCACTGCTTCCTGCAATGATGTAAAGGCCTATCACAACAAAAGTAATAAAGCAACAGTTATAAGAAGAGTGCCACAAATAACTTAGCTGCAGGCGGGGCAGGGAAGAACAAACTTTCTCAAGCGTAGAGCAACAGGATTTACCGTAAAGACGGCTTGAAGGTTATTAAGTTTTTCAATTTCCTTTGGCATTCCATTACTTCCCCAACGAACCAGGTAGTTTTCACTACAAAAAAATAAATAAAACAAACTTTGTTATAGCTAGGCTAGGTTAATTAGGTCACATCATCATACTTAATTATGCTAATTAAATCATGAATCACTTTGTCCAGTGGCAAAAAAGAGGGGGGGGGGAGTTCAGAACTTCAGAGAGAAGCAACTGTTGCGTCCAGGTGAAACAAACTTTCAGGTGCTTTGGCATTTCACAGAAAGAAAAACCAGGTAATGCTTTTGCTCAGAGTGTTAGGTCAGACACAGGGAAATTGTGGCCCTCCTGATGTTCTTGGACTGCAACTCCCATCATCACTGACCACTGGACATGCTGATGGGAGTTGGAGTCCATCAACTTGTGGGAGGGCCCCAGGTTCTCCATCTAAAGGATTTGCCATATCAGGAGGCAGATGAAGGCAGAAGAGTGGAAACCTAACCCACCAGGAATTTTCCCTGTGCTACCCCACCAAAATTAATGAAGTTGCACAGCGGTTGGACATATGCATGGGATAGCATACCATGATGAGACAATGGACAGTACCATTTCAGACACCAAGTGAGGGATCATTTCCAGTGCTCAGGCTAAAAGGCACCCACCATGCACCAAAGAGATCGGGGGGAAACCTCAAAGGTTCATTTCTCTTCTTGTCAGAAACAGCAGGAGGGTGGAAGCAAGCAGAGTTGAATTTTGCCAGTATGTTCACCTGCCAATTCAGTTGTGAAGGTAGCCTCAATGTGTGGGTAAATGATGTTTTATGAACCTTAATTTATATGCTAGCCAGAGCATAAGCAACAACAAACAAATGTTTCTCATTATAAGAACAAGCAGATACAAGTCTGGACTCACAAACTCCCCATCCCTCCCTCCCTTGCAAGCAGGGGGTGAAGAAGAAAGTTTCTGTGTGGTTTTGCCCAATTATGAGAAACACTGGTTAGGATATCCTGGCTTGTGAACAAACTATGGTTTGCAAAAGCCACAGTTTATTCTATTTGGGTGAATAGCAAATAGAAGCTTCACATCTCCCCCACTCACATGTGAAGAGGAAGGGAAGGGAGAAAAGGAGACCAAATTCTAAGAACTATTCTATTGATGCCTGAGTCTGTATCACACTCTTTCTTTTAGTGGCATTCTTTTTCTTGTTTAGAAGAAAGCATCAGAATAACCACATACCTAATGAACTTGGATTGGTCGGGATCATAGAGGCTCATAAGCAGCTCCGCATCCTCACCGATGTTGCAGACAAAGTTCTTGAAATTGACATAAAGACTGTATGTGTGGGTTGTGTTGAAAATAGACTGTCCCCGCAGGTCTACATTCTGCTGCAAAGACTTGATGGAAAGAAGAGATGAACAAGAAAGTGAAACTTTAGAAGGAAGAGGACTGAGCATATGCCACAGCCAATCTGTCTTGAAAACTATCTATTTTCTCAGCCCGCATCCAAATAAGACTGTTATAGATAGAGTGGAAACCTAACCCACCAGGAATTTCCCCTGCGCAACCCCGCCAAAATGAATGAAGTTGCACAGCGGTTGGACATATGCATGGGATAGCATATGGGATAGACAGCAAAACTGAGAGTGGCGTTTATGTAGAACAAGGACTGCAATTAATTGATTAATTGGTTAGATCCTAGGGGCTTTTTACAACCACAGGACAAGCTTTTTCCATGACAGAGAACAGCATTATCTGGTAAAATCTGTCTTGCAGATGTTAGCGATGTAAGAGTCCTTTTCTTCAAACATTCACTTAGGTCAGCCTTCCCCAATCTGGTGCCCTCCAGATGTTTTAGACTACAACTCACATCACCCTTGGCCACTGGCCACTCTGCCTGGGGCTGATGGGAGCTGTAGTTCAACAACACCTGGAGGGAGCTAGGTTGGGGAAGGCTGCCTTATGGCAGTTTTTTCTTTGTTGCTTTGCCAGGGGTCGGGTAGCTACTATGAATCTGAATCTGTCCCCATTCAGATTGGCTCAGAAAGTGATTTGAATTTTTCCTGATTTGCAGGCAGAACTGGGAACATGTCCAAATTAATCCAATATGAGCAGGAGAGAGATCACCCATGTCTAATCTTAATAGGAAGCTGAAATTATTCATTGACCTGATACTGTAATGCTGGAAAGGCAGCACAGGCCATATTTGTTCACTCAAACCAAAACCGGGCTCATAGTGCTCTCTGCCAAGACACCCCTGCATCTCATTTGGTGTCACAGTTGCGTATACCTTTTCCTCTTGGATCCTTTCATCTATTCGTTTGGATGCCGTCTCGTGTGCCTTAAAGAGCGCAATTGTGCTGGTAGCATCTGGATCCAGGATGTTGCCATTATCGTCCCGTACCACCAAGTCCAGCCCCAAGATCCTTGCAGGAAAATAAGCAGTCCATGGTAAGTAAGGGAGATGGATTAACAAGGGGACTCATAGGAATCTGAACCTGAGGTGAGGAATGTGGTCTGCAGGCCTCTCTATCTGGCTCACGGGACTCTCCTGAGGCTAGGCCCCTCCCAAGGATGTCCCCCTCGTTCGCCCTGCTCTGTACCCCCTTCAAGTGTTTTTACATAGCTGGAATGTATGCTAAGAAGGAGGATGGAGTGAAGCTGGGGAGGGGGGCAGTGTATGCAAATCAATGGAGTCCCTAGCGAAGAGAAGCCCTAACACTCTCTGAGGAAACTGAACCAAAACAGTGTATAAATTTGAGGAGAAAGGAGCAGAGCGCTTGTCTTTCTAACTTCAGGCCTTGTACATAGCAGGTTCATTATTGGTGGACAGGTGGATGGGCAGGACCTCCCCACAAATAGCAGAGAGAGAGAGGAGGATGCAGCCCCATAACCGACGGAGAAACCTGAAGTGATGGCAGCGCCGCACATGAAAAGCAGTGTCAAGGAGGCAGTGATGGGCCATCAGCAGCTGCCTGGTCAAGCCACTGGACCTTGCAGCACACATAAGAACCTAGATATATTGCCAGTGGTGGCTGGTGCCCCTTGGGACTGGTGGGGCAGAAGGCAGGGAGGCCAACAGTAGGTGAAGCCGGAGTCAATGACTGGTTACAAGTAAGAGGGCAGGCAAGTGGGGGCAGGCCAAGGTAAGTGAGGCCATGCCCATTCACTCTAATGCATATTGCTTCCTCCACTTCCCCAAGGTCATCCAAAACTCCTAACATGGCAGCATGGCAGCTGAGGAGTGCAACATGAAAGCGAGGAGGGGGAAACTGAGTGGAAGTATCCCAAAATGATGGAAAGGAGGAAAGACCTTTTGTATCTTGCTACTGCATGAAGTTCTGCATCCAGCTATGCTGCAATGCAGAACACAGTAAGAAATTTGGCACACACAGGCACATGTTTGCTTGCAGAGGACTTCCCTGATGCCAAGAGGGTCACCTCCACCCACTGAAAGTAAGCTTAAAAGAAGCATCCCACAGCAGTCAATAGAACAGGATGCAGTGTGTGCTCAGTTGTGTTGTATGTGGTGCCCACAGCAGCTTCTGCTGCTTGCCAGTGCGCCCCAGAAGGTTGGTGACCAGACTAAGTAAAAGGGAACAAAAAATGAACAACTATTGCAAAGCAGGTAGAATTAATGAGGTCCATGGCTGAACCACAAGACACAATCAATTAAGGTTCTTTGGCACTGTCTGAGCACCTACTCAAATTTATGACATTTCCCCAATAAAGTTAATTTTTTAGCTTCTTGCTTTCAAGTGGCTTCTTAATTAGTGTATCTGAAAGAGAGCTGACATGATCAATGAGCCATGGAAGCAACCTACAGACAGGACAGAATGTCCAAAGCTTCCTTCAGCTGCAAAGAGAAGGTTACCAATTAACATGCTGAGTGTGCAACATCTGTCATGCGTCTCGGGCTCAAACAAGATGCAACAGTGGCAGATATATTTGTCTAAACCGCAACGGAACCAATCGTGTACAGAAAACTGCAACATACTGTGCTGGACCCTTGGTCCAGCAGGCTCAGAATTGTTTGCCGTGATTAGCAGTGGCTCTCCAGGGTGTCAGCCAGGAATCCCTCCCAGCCCTATGTCTACAGAGCCTGGTGATCAAACCTCCATCTTTTGCATGCAGCATAGGAGCTGTACAGTTCTTCCCCATGTAAAGATATTGACAGATAAATAGACAGACAGATAGAAGTTTGTGTGTGTGAATCCCGTAGCCCCTCCCCATGCAAAGAGGCCTGCAGAGGAGCAGAGGAAACGTCCTTAAGGCTCATCCACACTTCCTTTGTCCCCTGTGGTAAACAGCAGGTTTTCTTGGGGAAAGCGGCGAGGAAAAAGAAAAACCTACTGGACCCATGCCTAGAAAGCAGGGGACAAGTGGAAGAAAATATAGGACAAATGGAAGTGTGGATGAGCCCTTATGCCGAGTCAGACCACTGGGACCATCGAGTCCGGAACTGCCTGCCTTGACGGGCAGAGGCTCTCCAGCATTTCAGGCCCTTCCTGGAGATTCCAGGGATTAAACCTGGGACCTTCTGCGTACAAAGCAGATGCTTTGCCACTAAACGGTGGCTCTTCCCAGGCAACGGAACCTGTCTCATATCCTCCACCAAACTCCCTATACTGCAGACATTTCCTGTCTCTGCCACTCTCACTTCTAGTACTAGAGTTTCAGAAAGAGAAAGAGAGAAAAATATCTGAGGTGGGGGGAACAGATTGGGGGGTGAGTGGTGACCATGGGGGAGATTCTGCCCCCCACCCACACTGCTTTGCTCTGAAAAGAACACACAACACAAGCGGGGACCCCTTTAAAAATCACAGGCGGATGAAGCCTGTGACCATGGGACTCGGCGGGCACCTTTAGCGCCCCCCCAACCCGCTAAGGAACCCACTAACGGGCTCCGAAGTGAAGAGGGGGAAGTGGCGTGGTGCTGTGAGTCAACTGCTATTTCCGTGGAGCGAAGCCGCATAGCTGTTGCCGGAGAGCGCTGCCTTTTTCCTGGGACAATTTGGACTCTAAAATAAGCACCCGTGAGTACTTAGACTTTGAACAACTGGACATTAAATAAGGACCTGCGAGCAGGAAGGAATTGGATCTCAAAAATTTATCTCAATTTGGTACGGAACGGGAAGGTCTAAACAGGAAGTCAGCCTTCCGTTCTTTTGTAGACAGAATAAAGCAAAGACAACGTAAACTAGAGCTCAGGAAATCGCTTTTAAAGGATGGGATTGCATCATTTAAAATTGTGGAACCCTCCTTCGACAGCAGGAGGAGAAGGGGGATCTTTTTCGGACTGTTTAAAGTGAGTTTAAAGTAAAGCAACTTTCCTCCGTCCTGATCCTGGAGCGGGGTGTCAGGACTGACGTTTGAAGTTCATTGACCAGAGACAAACGCTTTTGACAGATAGCTAAAAGAAGAGAAACATAGTGATTCCACTGTTTCCCTTCGCATTTTAAAGGAACAAATATTGACAAAGTATCTCAAAAAGGGAAACTTTGTTGCAAGAACAAATAGAAGTTTTCCCCCTAGAGGGAGACTGTGAAACTGTAACCAATTCCAGGGAGCCGGCAGCTGTTACAGATTACAATCGTGGGAACAGGCATCTGACCTTGCAGGACAATGTATTCAGAAGCTTTGTTGTGTGCTTTCTATAAAACAAATGCCCTACTGGAACAGTTACATGAGAAGATGAATTTGATGGCGACTTCGACTAGAAATTTTGAACAGGCAGTGGGAAATTTTGAAAAGACAGTGGGAAAATATGTGGAGCCCACCCAGGAATTAAATCAGGAGTGTGTCCTGACAGAACAGGCCCAACAGGAATATGAGCTTTCGGATTTGACAAATGAACTTGGAAAAAGCCAGATTTGGAAAGAAAAAGTTTGGTTTGGCTTGGAAATGGGGGGCTGGATTGACCCCCCTATGCTGGGATGTTTGGACTTTTCAAATCTGGCAATGGGCCGTGAGATGTTTGGGATTGTGGGGGCTCTTAATTTTGGAGGGTTTTTGAAACATGCTTTTAAATACCATATGGAATTCAGTGCTGAATATGGAAAAGGGGCTGATCTGTCGAGAAGGGTTAAAAATATTGCCAAGCTGGAGTTACCACGAGCAGGAGACAAGGGAAAATACAGTTACAAATATGAAGAAGAGCTGCGGAAGGGACATGGAAGAGACTTGAGGGCCTCGGATATAAGGTTGCCAGGTTAATGCGCTAGATCGATGGGATAATAAGGACTGACAAAACCCGGGACCAGGAGGAAGGGACGTTGGATGAAGATTGGATCTGTTTGTATTTCTTTTTTCTACCATTAGGACTGTTTTATAAAATTGATGAATGTCAGAAAAATGTTGGAATGAAATTACTTGGCTTTAGTAAAAATGTTTAAAGAATTATGAAAGAATATTATGGTTATGAGAAGTTGGTAAGGATAAGATTTAAGTTTTAAGCTTTAATGTTTATTTTCTTATAGAAAGATAAGATTAAAACAGTTTAGGGTAATGTAATGACAGAATATTATGAAATATGGAAAGGATTTGCTGGGATAATTAATAAATAGGATACAAAGAAAGGGAGAAGGAGGAGGTCAAAGAAAGAAGGTAATGACAGTTGAGGATTCGAGAATAATGAATTTGTTTTTAAATGTTCTTAATTGTTTGTGGTGTATTTTTGTATTTTTTTCTGTCTCTTTTTCTTATTTTTGAATTTGTATTCGTATGGTTGGAAGGGGTTTGTTTTTTTCCTTTTCTACTTTGTTAACTATTTTTATTTTGTATTTTCTTCTGCTTTTATTTTATTTTGTAACACTTTGAAAATTTCAATAAATATCTTATAAAAAAGAAAAGAAAAGAACACACAACACAAAAATCAGTGCCAATACCCTGCCCTAGAAATGAAGGGGCAAATCAAAGTCTTTAAAAATTGACCAGACTACACAGAGCCGTAGCTAGGTGATCTTGAGCCCCTGGCAGAACCGTCCAGATTGCACCCCCTAGCCATGAAAAATAGAGAAAAACAGAGCCCCCGCATATCATATAAAGATCCTCCATTTAAAACCTTTTCTTATGAGGCAATAATCAATATTTTTATTTATAGACATATTTATGGGCATATTTTAAAACCAATTTTGCATGCCCCCTCGCCTCCACCCTTGGTGGGGGCCTCCTTCACCACCCCCTAGCTACAGCCCTGAGACTACGTTGTGTCTTAGGGAGAGCTCATGCTACTAAAACTCACTTCTGCATGGTATCCTCCTGGTTTTTGCTAATTGCTGCTAAACCTTTGGAAGTGGGTTGCACTATTTAAGAAATTTCTGATTTTGATTGTGCCTCCCTTGCAAGCTCCTGCTTTCAGGACTTTTAATCGGGGGTGGGGTAGGATTCAACAGCAGAGCTGGAAACGTGTGTGTGTGTGTATGGGGGGGGGGGAGATCTGTCAGCAGCCTTCGACATGGTCGATCACGAACTCCTGGACCGCTGCCTTGCCGACGTGGGGATCCAGGGCACAGTCCTTCAATGGCTGTGCTCGTTTCTCTCTGGTTGGGGACAGAGGGTGGCGCTTGGGGGGGAATTGTCATCGCGCCACTCCTTGGTGTGTGGAGTACCTCAGGGTGCGATACTCTCCCCGATGCTTTTCAACATCTTTGTGCGCCCCCTCGCCCAGCTTGTCCGGAGTTTTGGGCTGGGTTGCCATCAGTATGCTGATGACACCCAACTCTATCTGTTGATGGATGGCCATCCTGACTCGGCCCCAGACACACTGACCAGATGTTTGGAAGCTGTGGGAGCCGGTTGAAGCTAAATCCTTCGAAGACAGAGGTCCTGTGGCTGGGACGGGGTGATATGGGATTGGGGGGGCAACTCCCATCTCTTGCGGGGGCGCAATTAGTGCCAGCACCGTCTGTTAAGAGTTTGGGTGTAATCTTCGACACCTCCCTTTCCATGGAGGCGCAGATTGCAGCTATAACAAAGGCGGCATTTTTCCATCTCCGCCAAGCTAAGCAGTTGGCTCCTTACCTCTCTCGCCCTTACCTAGCCACTGTGATCCACGCGACGGTCACCTCCAGACTGGATTATTGTAACTCGCTCTACGTGGGGCTGCCCTTGAGACTGACCCAGAAACTCCAGCGGGTGCAGAATGCTGCAGTGAGACTCCTTACGGGGTCCTCGCTGCGAGATCACATTCACCCGGTGCTATACCAGCTGCACTGGCTCCCAGTGGAGTACAGGATCAGGTTTAAGGTGCTGGTTTTAACCTTTAAAGCCCTATACGGCCTAGGACCCTCGTACCTATGGGACTGCCTCTCCTGGTATGTCCCACAGAGAAACTTACTGTCTTCAAATAAAAACATCTTGAAGGTCCCAGGCCACAGAAAAGTTAGGCTGGCCTCAACTAGAGCCAGGGCTTTTTCGGCTGTGGCTCCGATCTGGTGGAACACTCTGTCACAAGAGACTAGGGCCCTGCAGGACTTGACATCTTTCCGCAGGGCCTTTGGCCAGGGCACAGCCTGACTCCCTCCTTCGGCAATCTTCGCGGAGCTCTGGCCCAATGGTTGCCAGTGGTTTGTTTTGAATTAATTTTATAATGAATGATTTTAGAGTGTTGTGTTGTACTGTTGTACTGTTTTATTGTTGTTAGCCGCCCTGAGCCCGGCTTTGGCTGGGGAGGGCGGGATATAAATAAAATTTATTATTATTATTATTATTATTGGCTAGTTGTAATAACATTTTGCACCACAGCAGTAAATCAATCAATAAACACACAGAAGTTGCATGGCACATGCTACACATATATGCACACACATAAAAGACAGGCCAAAACATCACCATAGAACAGAGCTTAAGAGTTAAAATATTCAGCACCTGTTCTTAAGGCTAGGGCTTAGCGTACAAACAAAGCTGTGCTCATTTCCTGGATGTGCTGCTCATCACAGAATCAAGGGTGAAATCAGGTTGCCTGGACATTTCAGCTACAAGAGAATTTTAGAAGAATGCAAATTCTTTAGAAGAATCAAACCTGAGACTTCCCCCCCGAGGTATGCTCCTTCCCCTACTACCTCCTCTGCCCTGTATCCCTGAATGACTTGCTTTCAAAAAGTATGTGGGGGGGGGGTGGAGAGAGAGAGAGAGAGAGAGCACAAAGAGAGCGAAATGGAGAAAATTAAAAATGGCACCTTTACTGCAGAAAGGACACAGTTTGGCATGTCCAAACAAAGCATTATTATCAAGGGTTATCCTATTTCAAAAAGAAGCTTCTTGTGCAAACACAATATCCTAAGCATGCTTCATCACAAGGAACACCAATGGACAGAGTGACTCCTGAGAGCCATACATAAGCAATCTACTGTCCACATTCAGATCCCTTGCTAGGAGACAGGACTGAAGCATCACCTACCTGTTGCCATAATCTATTTTGGCTGTGACTTTCTTCTTGAGTTCAGCCAGCTCATCTTTGGGAAGGGTGCCGGAGAGGATCTGGGACCGCCATTCAATTAGGCTATAGGTCATCTGCTGCACTTGGCGAAAGAGAGACTTCTTGTTCTCCTAAAGCAGACAGAAGGAGAGAAAAGGGGATTGGAAGAGTTGATACTGGAGACGGGGCCTTTGCAATGGTGGCACCACATCTCAAGTGATGTACATTTGGCCACATCAGTGCTGGCTTTCAAATGGGCCTTGACAACTCATTTACTTTGAGCTGTTTTTAGTCGAGATACCGAACTTAATTTCCAAGCATTGACCATTTATATTACTGCTGTTTGTTCTCTCTCAAGTTGCTTATGCTAGCTTTATAGCAGTGTGTTGCTGGATTGTGAAGTGTTTTAAACGTCTGTATTAAATGACGGAATTACATGGAATGGGGTGTTAATAGTTCTGAATTTTATCTTTTGTATATAAGCTGCCTTGGGAGGGTTTTAAGACACCAGAGACACCAAACAAACAAACAAACAAGAACAATCCTAACTGCCTGTTGCTGCTTGCTGGAGAGGGTCAGAGTATGACAAAGGTGTCCCTCCGCTACTGGCACTGAAAAGCACTGCTGAAAAGCTGGGTGAGTGGGAAGTGGAGCCCTCTGCAACCGGGTGGACCAGGGATGGGACAGAAATGGCTATGGACATGCTGAATCCAGATGTGCTTCATTCCCACGATGGGTCTACTCTGGTCCTCTCAGCTACACCTGGCACAGATTATCCCCCTCCCTCCCACCCCCACAATTGCTTTCAGTTAGGGAGATGAAAAATTAACCTGCCAGGTAGAAAAACTCATGGAAATGATCCATCCATGTTATTTCAGTAAAGGAAAGGAGAAGACAGTGAATTTACTGTTAATGGTTGCAATCAGGAGAAATTTAAAACCCTGGCTTGGGGGCTAAAAAATAAGCATGCCATCAACTTAAGATACCAGCTACAGCCACCTGGACCCAGGAATCTTCTCAACCATCGCTCAGATTAACACAGAATGAATTCATTAACAAAGCTGACTTTGCTGGCAAATTTGTCAGTTGGGGTTTGTTTTCCAACCTTAAATTCAGTTCTCCACATTTGCACATCACTTTGTGAACTTTTAAAAAAAAAAACTCCTCACGAAAATTCATTGGCATTTTACTGAAATTTTTCTCCTAATATGTACATTCTTTTTTTAAAAAAATGTTGACTTATTTTTAATGTATGTTTTTCTGGAATTTTTAATGAATGTTTTAGATTGCCCTCTGTAAACCACTTAGAGCATGGATAGGCAAACTAAGGCCTAGGCTGGGAGGCAGATCCAGCCCAATTGCCTTCTAAATCCGGCCCACACACTGTCCGGGAATCAGCATGTTTCTACATGAATAGAATGTGTCCTTTTATTTAAAATGCATCTCTGGGTTATTTGTGGGGCATAGGAATTCATTCTCCCGCCCCCCAAAAAATATAGTCTGGCCCCCCACAAGGTCTGAGGGACAGTGGACCGGCCCCCTGCTGAAAAAGTTTGCTGACCCCTGGCTTAGAGGGGTTTTGTGGTTTTTTTGTTTATTGAGTAGGCGGCATGCAAATTTTGTAAAAAGTTTAACAACAGTTAAACCCTCCTCCCTTGAGTTCCTTGCTGTAGCTTTCAGAAGAAGAAAAATTGCATGGTGAGCTCAAGTTCCCAGATCTCCCATGTAACCTCACATTAGGTCTTTAGGAAAGAAATTCATATTTATTTATTTATTTAAAACATTTATTAACTAGACTTGATCATATTAGACATCAGGGCCCTGTACAATTTGAAATCAATTCAATAAGCCACACAAAGAAAAATAAATGAACCAAAAGGAGCCTTTTCCCACTGCACAAGAAGGATGTCTCACCTTGTCTCTCATTGGGGAAATCATGCGTGGTTCTGTAAGGCTTACGCATAATCAAGGTCAAGTGGAAGGACGAAAGAAAGAGACCAATTTAAGGACCATTTGTCTTTCTAATGACTGTGTCCCAGAGGACACATTGTGCAGCATACACTAATTAGTAACTGGGGAAAAACAGACCACTCAGTGTTTAAAATACCCACTTCACACACAAAATTTGCTACATTTCCCTTGGCAATGCTTATGAAGGGGTGAACCTGTCAATTTCAGCTTCTCATTTTTCTAATCTCAAATTCAGATCTCCATGTTTCTGCATCAGTTTGGAAGTCCTCATAAAAATCCATCAGCATTGTTGTGTGAATTTATCCAAACATGCACATTTTAGTAAATGACATTGCCAAATATAATGCATTTCTGTATGTTATTTTCATAAGATATCTACTTTTTACATACTTTACCTAGTACATGCATTTCTTTACACATTAATTGGTTGAAGAATTCAAAGAATCATAGTTGGATGGGACCCCAAGGGTTATCTAGTCCAACCTCCTGCAATGAAGGAATCTTTTTTGCCCAATCTCAAACCAACAACCTTGAGATTATAGTCTCATGTTCTTCTTCAGTAGGTCTTGCCCCTACGAAGCAGTTGCTGAGACTAAAGGTCTTCCCATAGCTGCCTACGTCCCCTTCTTTCCCAGGTCTTTCCCAAGCAATCTGAGACTGTGTTGGCATGTCTACCTTTGCTCCTCCCATTTAATGACTCTCCCTGTTCTGGAAATCCAGGGAGGAGGGGAGCTTTTTGCAATAAGAGAGGGAGACACCCTTGACTCCTCAGCAGCCTGACTCGTCTCTGCTTCTTGACCTCCCTCTTCCTCCTCTCCTGCTTCAGTTTCTGCCTCTGATTCGGGACTTATCTCTGGCACACACTCGTATTTCTCACTAAGCTCTGTTACGTCTTCAGCGTCCGACACCTCCTTCTCTTCCCAGTCTTCTCCCTCTTCTCCCTCTGACCACTCATTGTCATCCCAACACCTATCACCAGGCCCTGAGCCTTCTTCCCTTGCGGGTTCCTCAGCTGGTTGCTCCCACCATTTTCTGCACCCAACCAGAACAAGAGTGTTGGCCTCCAACAACATTTGGGGACCCAAGGTTGCACAAAGCTGCTCTAAGGCACCACAAGACCCGGAGAGCCACTACCACCATACAAATATATATACTCTTTGGGTGCCCAAAGAGTCCACTGATGGAAACCTATTCCATAATACTTTGGTTGGTCTTTAAGATGCCACAAAACACTTTGCTGTTTCTGAAAGCCCAGCTTCGTGGCAGACTTTGTGACCCATCAGCTGCCAATCGCTGCAGTGGATTCTAAGAGCCATTGCCCCAAGCAAGTAATATGGGGCACTTTCACTTATCTGTGGTTTACTTCCTTCTTCTTCCTGTTGTGGGCAAAACACAAACCAGGGGAGGAAAAAACTAATCCACGATACTGATACTTTTTTCTTTCTTTTCAAATTTCTGGCTAGGATGGTCATTCACGGTTTTTGCAGGGAAGTTTACATTAGACACATTTCAGGGAGTTCTGAATGGGTTCCTGCCAGACAGGATATAAAAATACAAGGTGGTTTCTAAGGTGCCTAATCCTTGCATTTAAAATAATCCCCCATTGAGAAAGCCATTCTGTTGAACAAAAACACTGCCAGGTTGGGCCTCAGAGGGGTAGGAATGTTTGCAGATCTCTAAAATGTTTAGAGTCTAGACCATGGGTAGGCAAACTAAGGCCCGGGGGCCAGATCCGGCCCAATCGCTTTCTAAATCCGGCCCGCAGATGGTCCGGGAATCAGAGTGTTTTTACAAGAGTAGAATGTGTCCTTTTATTTAAAATGCATCTCTGGGTTATTTATGGGACATAGGAATTCGTTCAATATATATTTTTTCCAAAATACAGTCTGCCCCCCCCCAACAAGGTCTGAGGGACAGTGGACCGGCCCCCTGCTGAAAAGGTTTGCTGACCCCTGGTCTAGACTCTAGAACAAGATATTATGGTTTTAGGGCAGTGGTTCCCAAATAGGGGTCCGGGAACCCCTGGAGTCCACAGAACAAACACAGGGGCTCTGCAGCCACATCTCTTGACTCCCACCCCCCACTAAATTTTTGTCATTTTTGCATGGTAATTTCACAAATTTTATGGTCTGTTTTAGTGCTGTGCAATTTTTCAATATATTGGCCAAAATTGGTTTTGAAATCACACCATCACAACAATTTTGACCAGGCAATATGCAGCAATATATCGCTCCTCGCATGAGGGAAAGCAGGGCAGCCGATTTGAAGGCACCACCAATATTGCAATATGGTTTCAGCTGATAACGCTGCTGAGCTGAGCTGCCTTCCCTCACACTGAGGGGAAACAGGGCAGCCGATTGCGAGGTGCCACCTTCCCCTCATGGCGATGGACAACAGGGCAGCTGATCACCCTCATGTCAGGGCACCATGCCACTACCTTCCCCTGGCCCTGAGGCGGAGCTTTTCTCAGTCCGCAGGAAAGCAGCAGCAGCCACAGAAGGTGCGCATCTTCGCTGGCTGCCCCACTGATGGTGGCTTGATGCACCCCACATCCCTACCCCCTCCCACTCAAACCATGCGGTGGAGGTGACTTCGCTTCCTCCCCTCCCCTCCCCCCATCTCTGTAACTGCTTCTTTCCTGATCCCCATGTTTGATCTGACACACCCCACCCATGCGATTGTCATGACTGCTCCTTCCCGCATCCGCATGCCTGATTAGGGGCTGTCATGAGCCAGGAGTCGCCCTCATCTGCTGAGCAGCAGCCTGAAGAAGCAGAAGGTGAAGTGACTCAGCTGGTTGGCTGGCTTCTCCCTCCACTGCCAGGGCTGGCAGCACAGGCAATGACAGGGGCTAGCCCACATTTTGTTCAAAAATTCCTTGGCAGAAGTAACTACCATAAAGTTATCAAAACTTTCAAAAGCAGAGGGTCCATGGTTTGGCTTTTGGAAAACAGGGGTCCTTCAGTAATTAGCTAGTTGGGAACCACTGCTTTAGGGGAATAAAGAAAGAGAACGGATTGGAGGCTTAAAAGTAGCAAATGCAATTGAAAACAGTAAGTCACAAACAGCATATGCCTCTCTGGATTTTGGGGTTTTTTTTTAAGTCCCTAGAGTGGAGGTGAACAAAAGACAAATCATGATCCATTGGTGAACCACTGGATAATGGGAAGAGGCCCCTGTTCAATGGAAGAACACAAGTTTTGCATGCAAGTTCAATCCCCAGCATCTCCAGTTAAAAGTCTGCTGCTTTGTCAAATCACCCGATGTCATTATGACAACTTTAATTGGGCTGGCTTAACTGATCGGGGCGAAAGCAAGCCCACCTGGCTGCACTTGGGACTTCCCAATGGGAAACTCTCTTGCACAGCCAATCCCAGGAGGGCTCACTTTCAGCTCTCACTTGTCCCACACCTGATGTCACACGTGGAATGGCCTGGCGGCCAAATTCAGACACCTGCCAGACCTAATTTGGCCCATGAGTCAGGAGTTCCCCACACCTGCCAAAAACCTCAATGCCCAAGAAGGAGAAGAGAATCGCAACTCACCACATACAGCCTGTGCCAGATCACAGCCCATTCCCTCAAAGTGGAAGTGAGTTCCTGGACCAAAGGCAGCTCACTAGGAATTACTGTCTCATGTTGTCTGCAGAAGGCAGATGGGGAAGAAATATTTAAATGATTACCGAAAAGGTAATGGCCATTAGATCATTTAATATTCTGTCTATAGAGTCTCTACTGGGGTTAGGAAAGCAGAGAAAACTTATTCACGTACGTAGCTCACATCCACATCGTACATTTAAAGCGCATTGCTTCCCCAGAAAATCCTGGGAACTGTAGTTTTTTAAGGGTGCTGGGCACTGCTGAACTATGGTTCACAGGATTCTTTGGTGGAAGCCATGTGCCTTAAAATGTGGTGTGGATGTGATAAAAGGTTAGGCAAGCAAGCAAGGCACAACATGGAGACAGCTTAAGGAAGCGCTGCAGCAAACCAGAAGAGCAGGTACTTCGCATGCTAAGGGTTGTGGGTTCAGTCCTTGGCATCCCCAAGTAGTGATAGGAAAGACTCCTGCCTGAAACCCCCTGCCAGGAAGTGTTGACAGTGGCTGCCTTTGCATGTGACAATAAGCCAGTTTTTGGTTTTTTGTGGTTTACCACCAACGAGCAACATGGTCATGCATACTGTCCAATTCCTGCTTCACTCTTCTCCTGATATAAGCAGGACAACAAGCCAGATACCCAAAATGGTCCACAAGCCAAAATCAAAGCCAAAATTTAAGGTTGATGTGGAATCATGTCTTTCTTGGGGAGAAACAAAACTTGAGCCCTGCTTCCAATGTAACGAGAAGCCAAGGCTTCCTGGCATGCCAAGTCTGCTTGTGCCAAGTCTGCGTGTGCCAGGGGGCAATTGGGCAGCATGTATACCAGCATGCTTCTCATTTATGCTGAACCATGGTAAGCTCCAGCAGCAGCCTAGAGACAACTGTGGCTGTCGTGCACCAGGCAGCATTCAATTCAATGAAATTCATTGCATCCTCACGCCATCCAGCCTTGCTGAGAGAAGTTGGTAATGAAATAATAGCCAGCACTTCCCTATTAGAAGTAACACTAAAGAAACTGGTCAGATCCTCTCAAAGGTTCCTCTCCAATAAAAACTGTGAGAGCTGCACAGTATGATATTATCTTATATGATGTTATACACACACACACACACTTTGTTTTTCCTGTTTTTTATATTCCCCTCCCCATTTTCCTAGGAGAATATTTTTACTGCTGTTTTTAATTGGATTTGCAACATTGACAATGTTAAATAGTATTTAATAAAATAAACCAAACTAAACCACGATAAGCCAGAAACCCTGGTTTATTGTTGCATGCAGACATTGCCAACAAATATTGAGTCGGAATGACCACTCCCTCGACTTAGAATCATAGAATCATAGAGTTGGAAGAGACCACAAGGGCCATCGAGTCCAACCCCCTGCCAAGCAGGAAACATACTTGGTATAATACAATTTTCTACATACTCAGTAATGTGGGGTTTTGAGGAAATTTTCCTAAGCAGAGTAGGACAATATGGATTGAAAACTTTTCTGATGCTCTAGGGAGTGATCTAATTTAGCATGTATAATTTAGCATGTTTAGTTTACTTGTCTGCAGTCAACTGAGGGCTCGTCCACCCTTCATCAGTCTCCCATGATTTTCAGACATGGGTCTGAGGGAAAGTGGCAGGACAAAAGAAAAACTTCTCAGAACTATGCCTGGAAATCATGGGGAAAATGGAAGTATTGGATGAGCCCTAAGCTTAAAATCTTTGAAACTGCTGCACTTGCTTAGTAATCAATCAATTGGCAATCAATTCACTGTTACTAATGAACTGATGAAATGGAAAATGTTCTGCCCCACATCACTGTCTTTTCATTATGCCTCATGTCACACAATGTGGCCTCTTTACACAAAAGCCTGCCATCGCCACAAGACAGTGTGCTTTCTTCCTGCCGCCATTTTAGGAATTGATCATGTTTTCAGATCTCACAACAAAAAAAGTCTTGGTGACCTACCCGCCATCTTGCACAGTTGCCTCTTTCAGATGGATGTACGTTGATGGAAAGATGCCCTGAGACAAAGGCAAAAGAATCGTTTTATCAAAAGGGCAAAGAGTTATTCAATCACTGAGTGGCAGAAGAAAAAGCAGTCACCATCATAAACAGGCATAGCAGAGGTTCGGGAAGATAAATGTAACAATTCTCTACCATCAAAATAAGTACTCGATTACACCAACATCTTGGGATTGGTGCATATTCTAAAAGTAGTAATTAATAATGTGATGAAATGATAATTCAATCTATTATTATTATTAACATTTAAAGTGCCTAGATTTATTAACTGCTGCTCACATTTTAATAACCAAGACAAGGTTTGCAATCCAAAAGACCCAACACAAAAGGGGGAGAAGTGAAGGGAAGGGAAAACAGGCACCCACATATCCTAACCTATCTACTCCAACCATATCTATTCCAAATTAAATCCCACTGAATTCAGGAGGGTTTACTCCCAGGTAAGTAGGTTTGGGATTGCAGCCTCTGGGTTGTATCCAATGCTAATTCTACTTAGAGAAGACCCAGAAGTTTATGGACATGACTAACTTAGGTTCTTTAACTTCAAGGGGTTATATGCAACTAAACCCTACTTAGAATAGACCCACTGAAATGAAAGAACCTAAGTTAGACATAACTTCAATATGTCTACTCTGAGTAAAACTTACTTGGCTAATACCTGAAGACACTAGTTCTTATTTCCAAGTGAGCACCAGACTACAAACCTTCATCAATTAATTTTGAAAGCTGAGTTTACTCTTACACTCTACAAGTACATCCTCTCATATGCATTACTGAACCATGCCTGCAGTGTTAACCTAGAAAGGTCTCCAATCGTCAGGCAGCAGCGTTAACAAGTGGGACCTACAACAGAAAGTAGTGCTCCTTTTCAGTGTTTTAGTTAGTCAGTCATGCCCACCTTCACGAGATTCCATCCCATTCCCCCCTCCCCCTATTTTTCATCTCCTTCCCAAATATTCAGCACTCTGTGGTCACTGAACATGCTCAGTCCCTGACTGGGCTACTTTTGAGGGTTCCCAAAAGTTTTTGTTTTTTTTAAATTATTCTAAATATTTTTTTCTACTTTTGGAAGGCTCGGAGCTCCACTGCCGATACCTCCACCTACTAATTTGTGCCCCTTGAACAAGGGGGTGCAACTTAGGCTAAGGAATGGCACTCAGAGCCTGTCAGAGACTGGCTGGATGCTGAGGAGTGGGCACTGGGAGAAGGGGGTTGGAGACTGGCTTGGAAGAAGGGACGAGGGAACTTGGGGAGCTTGCGAAAGCTGGGAGATGAGAATCAGAGGCAGGAGAAGTTGCAGGATGGGAGAGTGAAGAGCAGGAGACAGAAGAGATAAAAGAGCAGAAAGTCAGATGTGCCTGCTTGCGCATGGCTTAGAATAGGGAGATCATAGAATCATAGAGCTGGAAGAGACCACAAGGGCCATCGAGTCCAACCCCCTGCCAAGCAGGAAACACCATCAGAGCACTCCTGACATATGGTTGTCAAGCCTCTGCTTAAAGACCTCCAAAGAAGGAGACTCCACCACATTCCACTGTCGAACAGCTCTTACTGTCAGGAAGTTCTTCCTAATGTTTAGGTGGAATCTTCTTTCTTGTAGTTTGGATCCATTGCTCCGTGTCCGCTTCTCTGGAGCAGCAGAAAACAACCTTTCTCCCTCCTCTATGTGACATCCTTTGATATATTTGAACATGGCTATCATATCACCCCTTAACCTCCTCTTCTCCAGGCTAAACATGCCCAGCTCCCTTAGCCGTTCCTCATAAGGCATCGTTTCCAGGCCTTTGACCATTTTGGTTGCCCTCCTCTGGACACGTTCCAGTTTTGTCAGTGTCCTTCTTGAACTGTGGTGCCCAGAACTGGACATAGTACTCCAGGTGAGGTCTGACCAGAGCAGAATACAGTGGCACTATTACTTCCCTTGATCTAGATGCTATACTCCTATTGATGCAGCCCAGAATTGCATTGGCTTTTTTAGCTGCCGCGTCACACTGTTGGCTCATGTCAAGTTTGTGGTCAACCAAGACTCCTAGATCCTTTTCACATGTACTGCTCTCAAGCCAGGTGTCACCCATCTTGTATTTGTGCCTCTCATTTTTTTTGCCCAAGTGCAATGCTTTACATTTCTCCCTGTTAAAATTCATCTTGTTTGTTTTTGCCCAGTTCTCTAATCTGTCAAGGTCGTTTTGAAGTGTGATCCTGTCCTCTGGGGTGTTAGCCACCCCTCCCAGTTTGGTGTCATCTGCAAATTTGATCAGGATGCCCTTGAGTCCATCATCCAAGTTGTTGATAAAGATACATAAGCCGAGGTTGGGGGCAGGGCCTCTGTTGCAGCAATTGCATTACTGAGTTTACACCTATGGGAGACATTACTGTACTTTTGACAGTGAAGAGTTGATTCCCCTTTCTGCACATTCCTTGCCTGTCAGTACACCCTGAACATTGGAACTAGATGAATGATACAAATAAATGCGTTGGTTTGGAGGGGGTGGGGGAAAGAAGCACCTTCCCCACAAAAGTGCTAAGGAATTTATGCTCAAACTTCTTCCAGACCTCACTCCTGCATAGATAATAATACGGCTGTCCCAGAGGGAATAAGTATTTTCCAAAGTGGTTAGAACAGTAATAAACATCTAAGCTGCCCCTGCTCCCCCCCACTCTTAATTAACTTGGCCTTCAATTTATTTTCAATTTTTTTGCCAGTGTTCTGGTCAATGCAATCACAGATAAAGGAGAATCTCTCCAGTGACTACATAACATCTCCAGATCGATAGTCAGTTGCTGAGTTGCGTTTTCCCCCCCAAAAAATAAAAATAAAAATGGTGGAAAGCACCAGACCTGGGCCAAAGCTATACATGCAAGAGAATGAATGGACTGAAACATTTCATTTTTTAAAAGCAAAATGCTTCTCTGTGTTCAAAAACAGCAAAAAATATATACAAGAAGACCTAGAATAGCAAAGGGAGGGGTGAGATCTCAACCTCCTTCTCATCATCACTAGTTTGCAAATTGCTAAAACTGTACAAAAAGGAACATGCATGTATCACAACAAATGTAACTGATCTGTAGAAAACACAACCTGCAAAAAGAGACAATACACATACTTTTGTAAACAATTTTTTTAAAAAATAGAATTATTAAAATAAATAAATAAAGGCGCATGCATCCCTTGGAACCTGAAGGGTTCCTGCTCATTTTATTGCTGCAGGATTCCTCCCACCTTGTTCTGTTAAAAGCTAGATCCCTTTGTTTATGTCCAAAATTCACATAAATGTATCCGAGGCTACAGGAGAATTCCTAATTTACAGGATTTATGAGAAGGGGTTCCAATTTGGCTATAACTATTGGAGAAAAACACATCTAGGAATCCCACAGGAGTAGCCAACATGGTGCCCTTAAAATGTGCCCATCATCCCTGGCCATTGGCCATGCTGGCTGGCGCTGATGGAAGTTGCTCTACTCTAGGGGTGCATAATTTATGGCCCTCTGGTCCCAACTCCCATGAGCCCCAGACAACATGGCCAATGGTCAGGGATGACAAGAGTTGTAATCCAAAAACATCTAGAAGGCATTTTGGCCACCTTTGTGCAGCAACAGCTGTAGGAGAGCCCTGCTGCAACAGGAAATTCCCCCAAAGTGGTAACTCAGTGTGCCACAAAATGGGCTGGCACAATCCTGAGAATTATTAGGGAAGGGAATATGAGCGCAGGAAGGAATATTATGCCTCCATAGAAAGTCTGTTCCCTGGGAAAGGTGCTCCATCAGGTTAAGACCACCCACTCCTAAAAGGTCTCAGAAGTTCATACACAGACGCTGAGGTCTGAGTCACCTCTTTAGGTCCAGTCGTGGCCGATTCTGGGGTTGCAGCGCTCATCTTGCTTTCTTGGCCGAGGGAGCTGGCGTACAGCTTCCGGGTCATGTGGCCAGCATGACTAAGCCGCTTCTGGCGAACCAGAGCAGCGCACGGAAATACCATTTACCTTCCCGCCAGAGAAATCCCACCAAGTTCAATAAGCCTTACTCCTGAGTAAGCACATGTAGGATTACAGCCCTTATCTCTAGATGCTTCTCTCTCTATATATGTATGTTTGTGTGTTTTAATTATTCTTATTTAAACGTACAGTGCATAGTTTAACAATGAAGCTCACTCCCATAGCAGGCAGCAATGGTCACCAATTGGCGTTAAACGGTTAGACAAGCTCATGAGGACAGTGCTATCAATGGCTCTGCAAGCAGGAGGCAGGAAGGCTTCTCAATACCAAGTTGCTGGAAGACTACAGGAGTGGAGAGGGCTTTTGTGCTCAGACCCTGCTTGAGTGTTTCCCATAAGTATCTGGCAGACCACTACGCAAACAGGCTGCGGGACCAGATGAGCCATTGGCCTGATCTTATGTTCTTATTTATTGTCACTGCAAGCTGCTCTGAGAGCCACTTACAGACCTAAGAACCACCTACTGGACCAGGCCAAAAATACACCTAGTCCTGCATCCTGTTCTCACAGTGGCCAACTTATTGGAATACTTATTGGAAGCCAGTATTGCTCTTTGTTTTTCCATAAATGTTATGTTAAGACAGTGAATGAATGAATGAATTTTATTATTATGGTCACAGACCAGTTCCGGCTCGCTTACAGTATCAGAAAAATCATAAAGCACAACAGGAATACATTGAATTGCAATTGGGTTTAACAGAGACAATTCAGATATAACAGCAGTTAAAAATATACATTAAATCTTGATCACTAAAATATAACCTAAAATTGTCATTTAAAACCTTAATCATTTTGGTAGTACAGCCTGTTACCTAAGTTTTATGGCAGTCGCACAGAATTTGACCACCCTTAGCGTATGTTAGACAGTAGTGTGTGTGTGTGTGTGTCAGTGTGTCACTTGGAGACCTTTGGGTGCAGTGCTCTCTCCAGCTGCAATTACCAGCAATTGGTTTTCAGAGATATGCCACCTTCAGCAGTGGACTGAGAACACAGACACCGTGGCTAGCACAAGCAATCCTCATTTTGCGCAGGGGTTATATTCTGGACCCACACATGCATCAGTGGAGCACACATAGGCCTGCTCCGTCCTGTTCTCCCCCTTTTCATGACCTCTTTATGATATTTTGGGGCTACTTCCGGGTTCAGCGCCGTGTGCATGATCGCAAGTCATTCAGATGCACCTATATCAGTCGTTGCCTGAATATACTGATCAGCTTTATAAGTCAATGAATTTGTCTAATCCTCTTCTTAGACACTTGTTTGGTAGAAAAGCAGCAGCATACAAAAAAAATAGCTAAATATATGCACAAACTCAGTGCAATTCTCAACAACAGGTTACATTTTAAAGCAGGGATGGGCAACCTTTTTTCTTTCGAGGGCTACATTCCCTCTGTGAAAACCAGTCAGGGGCCACATACCAATGGTGGTGATGGTGGGGAGTAAAGACTAAGGTGGGTGGTACTACTGTCTCTCCCCTTTATTTCGTTCCTTTTCTCACTCTTTTTCCCATTCCTAGCTACTGCATTAAATTAGCCCAAGGGCCACATGAAACTGGCAAAGGGCCAGAGGCAGCCCTAAGGCCACAGGTTACACCTCCCTGCTTTAAAAGAAGAGTTTTCATTTCTTCCACCATTCCTACTTCCTGATACTCTCTGCAATTTACTGTCAGGTGTCAGTTATAAGACCTTTTAAGCATTTGATTTTTGTGGAACTAATTGCTTACCATCCATTAACAGCTCAGACGCCAACAGCATTAAGCACAAATCCCACAGGAAGGAAGCCTTCCCAGACGATAAATGATTTGTGAACTGAAGATCTGAGAAGCACTCACTAGTTTTAAGTTTGATGTTTGCCAATAATTTCCATAGAAGAGGCCCAGGGACACTGCATTTCGCAGAGAATGTCAATAAGCAAACAGTTCCAAAGCAGCTGAAGGCATTGATTATCCCACTTTGACACAGTGGACACACTCCAAGATAGAGAAGCTATCTTATCAAATGCTGGCCTGCCTTTCATGGAAATTCAAGGGAACCTTTCCAGCCCATACACAGTTTGGATGCAAATCTTAGAAAATGGAATTTTAAAGCAGAAAGCTGTCCCACAATAAAAGACTGCTCCTTTTGCAATCTGGCAACTGAAAAACAAAGATCCAGTACAGTACATTGGGTTGTATCCAGTGCTAGTCCTACTCAAAGCAGACCTACTGGAATTAATAGACAGGTCTAACTTAGGTACATTAAATTTCTATTCTGACTCATTTGTTGAGTAGAACCATTGTCAAGAAGCCAAAAAGTTAAGCTGAACAAGTTTATGAAAGCAAGAAATATGTGTTCATTCGCCAGTTGCAGAAGAGAGGGGTTAGTACTCTAGAAAAGACATGGGCAAGTTCCATCATCTCTGAACCATTGAACTTGCTGGCTGGGACTGATGGGAGGTGGAGTCAAACAGCATCTGAAGGGCCAAAGGTACCTGTCATAAATGATCACCATGTACCAACCACTGACTGCTAGGGACAAACAGATCAATTTCTTTCCAATCTGTTCTGCCCTGTTTCTTCATTAATCTTCAGGTATCTTTTTAAATATATATATATATCCATATAAACATTTCTATTTTTAAATACATATGAAAATTTTGTCTTAAGGTAAGCACTTCTAAGCATATTCGGTTGTAGCCAATGTTAAATGTACTCAGAACACACCAAATCAAATTAATACATATGGCTAATGTAGGTCCATTAATTTCAGTGAGTCTACTCTGAGCATAAGCTAGTTGAATACAACCTATTTTATCTTAAAATCTGCAAGTCCTTCCCTCCATCATTTTGGTATGATGTTGAGCCGAGAGCTCTATTGCAAAATTCAGAGAAGTGTGAAATCAGACAGAAAACTATGTTCCATATTTACGTTGGGAATTAAGTTGATTCCCTTCCAATGTGAACAGAGCAACATTCTTCTTCATCCCTACTGGCTGCACAGGCTTGGTTTTAACATTTTTCAGCTGCAAAAGCAAACAATGCTATCTTACAGGTTATACATTTATCCAACTAGGCCAGCAAGTCTGTGAAAGCCTGATGGTATTTTTTCTTTATCTCCTCATACAGAGTGTATCATAGACTATAATGAATTATATCTTCAATTACATTTTGCTGGCATACACACAACCACCCGTCTACTGAAATTATATCTACCACCAAAATACCCACTGGCACGAACTGAAAATGCAATTATGCAAAAGCTTTCCTCAAGGAGCAGAATTCAAGATCTTGGAATGCTGTTGATCGTTGCGATTCCTTTAAAAAATGTTGACATGGCTGCATGACATGGATGTTCTGCATGGCAACCACATCTAACTCTTTTTAGTCAAGAAAACTGGGTACCGTGAATAAGTGGAAAGCAGGAACGTGGAAGTAGGGCCCACTCCAGACCAACATAACTTCAATTGGTATGCCCTGACAAACTGCCCAGAGGATTTTCTGTATGCCTGTCCAACTGTTTTTCTGCAGGATCCCAAAAACATGCATGCAGAGCTTAAATGAATACGATCTGTTCAGGAGACCAACCAGACAACCGTAAGATGCGGGCGCGGCCCACTGTGTGATCCCACTACATTGCATCCACCCGAAAAGAGCCTTTGTTTCTAATCAAAGGTTTGGAAGTCGGGGTGGACTCCAAGCAACATATCTGCAGTTTGTTCATCATGAAGTAACAAGGTTTTGCTTTGCTTAATCCAACAATGTGAGATTGTTCCATCACAGACTTAATTTATTCTGCATAATCTGTTTTGCTTCTCTGAGTCTTGAAGGCAGCTGAAGAGCTACGTGCGGCTCTGACATTCCACCCACTAACCACTGCAAATTGTGCTTCGCTGCGTCCTGCCTCCTTCCAGATTCCACCCAGTGCCTCCCACAGAATCTGAAGACTAATTTTGAAACAAGTGGGGGCTTTTAAATTAACACTGAAATTGGGCACCCTAATTCTCACAATGCTCATTTCATCACCCAGTATCAAATATTCATGTTTTTGCTATACGGCTACAAAACAGAAGAGCCCCCACCACTCAGGAAATATTTATTGACCATTGTCATCAAAGTTTGGAAGATATTAGAGAGAAAGGTGACAAAACTTTTACTAAGAGCATTTTCACAACAGATCTGATGCATTTTAATATAAACACATAACTGAATGGGGAAAGATGAAGTACCTTTTTGGATTTATTCCGAAGAGTGTATCCTCTGTACCAATCTGCCAAGAAGAAGGAGACAAAGAAGAAGAAAGATAGAAAATGTGCTTTTATCATCAGAAATCAAATGTTCAAATATAAATGATCCTTATATATAGTGGTCGTCAAACTCCCCTCCCCCCAGACCACTTGAAAATGGCTGAGGGTCTTGGCAGACTACGTCATGATTTTTCTGCCTGTTTAGGAATTGTAATGTGCTGTGCATGGGCTCTCGTTAGCTTCCTTTACTCTTTCTTGATGCTTCCTTCATTCCCATGTATTGACTCTCAGTTCCTTTCAAATGCCTTGACTAGCTCTCTTCCCCACTTGTGACCATCTCTTGCCATGCCTTCCTCTGAGGAAGGCCCAGCCTTCTCCTCCACCACCACTGTCACTTCCAGGGACCAGACGAATAAAGCTCATGGACTACTGGTGGTCTGCAGACCACTCTTTGGGATCCTCTAATGGTACAATTCAATGTATTGTTACTTGCAAGTAAGCCCTGCCATGTTCAATGGAGCTCATCCCAGGGAAGCATGTGCAGGGCTACAGCCTTAAGCAACACAAAATAGGTTGCAATCCTGCCTACTCAAAAGTAAGCATCACTGGGGTCAATAGGGCTTACTTCCAAGTAGTTGTATACAGTGGACTTCTCCAACCTGGTGCCCTCCCACTGATGCTGGACTGCAAACAACCAGGGATGATGGGAGTTGTGGTCCAACAACCTGGGCTACAAGATGGGAAAAGCTGGTGTACAGGACTGAAACCCTAAATGGCACAAGGCAGCTGCAATGCTAGACATATCTGCCTCAGAAGCAGGCCCAGCTGAGTTCAGTGAGACCTACTCGCAGGGAAGGATGTTCACAAGATTACAGGCTAAGGGTTCAATTCACCTGAATCATCAGAAGCTATCAGCGTGGATTTATTAGACATTATTGAAACTCGAATAGATTAGTCAGGGCCTCTTGAAATAAATGAAATCCTCACTGAATTGAACAATGTCATAGGATCACTAGCTTGTCCAAACCAGAACCAGCTCACATAAATTATTTTGTTGCTGCTGTTATTTCTAATTATTTTTGTGGTTGCTATTATTTTAAATAATAGTTTTTAAGCATTTGTGGAAAACTCTTTTGCTACAGAAAACCTAATAAGGGGTACAATCAATACTGCACATCAATAGGGTCAGGCGAAGTTAGAAATTAATGGAAATAAAATTCAATGACGAAGTCTCTGGGGTACATGTGTGATGTGCATAAATTGAACTAAAATAATATCCACATAGCTAATATGGCATTACATGTGGTGACCCATAACCAAATGTCAAACCGTAACTGTAGCCTAGAATAGAAAGGAAAAATAAATCTGCTTAAGAATAATTTTTTAAATCTTTTTTGGAGGGAAAAGAAAAGACACATTCAATTTCCCAGAAAAACAGCGATTTATGTTCTCTCCCTCTCTCCCTCTCTCTTCCCCGCTTGCAAGGTCATCTAATGCTTTGGGCCCTTCTGCATTTCAAATCTACAAAAACACTCCTCTTAAATACACCCATCAGCAACATAATCTCTTTTGACACAAAGGCTCTGTCTCCCTATCTCCAGTGTCAAGGTCAACGCAAAGTGAAAAGAAACCAATTGTCTTGCTGAAGTGCTAAGCAAGCAGCTGGTTTTCCTTGCTAGCATTACCAAAGGAGCTTTGTGTCAGGATGTTTCAGTTTACTGCTGCTAATGGTGATGACGGATGTAGAACTAAACCCTTTCCACTGAGCAAGGCGTCACAGGTACAATCCCCAGCAGGCTTTGGAGAGACCTTGGTCTGAAACCCTGGAGAGCGGCTGCCAATCAGTTTGTAGACAATACTGATGCAGGCATTACAATACAATGTTGACCACACGGTGGCCATGCTCCAACTCCACTGCTGGAGGCAGTATCAGTTTCTGAATATCAGCTGCTGGAAACTGCATGTGGAGAGAGTACTGTTGCAATCAGGTCCTGCTTTCAGATGTCCAATGGGCATCTGACTGACCACTGTGAGAACATGATCTCAGACTAAATGGGCCATTGGCCTGATCAGCAGGCTCTTCTTATCTTCTTATGATGGATCAATGGCCTGTCTCAGCATAAGCCAGCTTCCTAAATTCCATCCCTGACATCTGAACTAGGGCTGCAAAAGACCGTTTTCTGAAATCCTACAGGACCACTACCAGTTATTCTAGACAACACTGAACTGAGGCACCAACAGACTCTGTATAAGGCCATTTCCTATGTTCCCATATCTGAACAAACATGGCTGATCCAATATTTTTCAATCTACTTTGGAGCTTACCAAACACATTTTTTGGAACTAACATAGCAAATCATTTGTATATGCATCAGCCTTTGGGCTTCTTTTTTGCTAGTTTTTAGGGCATTTCCCCAAAGATTTAACTCTTAAATCTGGAGTAAACAGAGAAGGAATATAATCGGGAACCCTCCCAACCTATCCCAGCAATCCAGCGCCTGCTTACCTTCATACATCTCCAGGATGTGAACTGTATCACCAACCTGCAAGGACAGCTCGACATCTTGGACGGCATCATAATTGTAGATGGCTGAGAAAAGGGGGGGGGGGGACAGAACCAAACAGTAAATAATTGAGATCAGGGCTGGCGTCTGTATCCAACATCCTAAGGCCAGGGGAAGTGCTACAAGCCACTATTTAAAAAATTCTCACCCTGTGGCGCTTCAGGGTATTGTGGAAATTTTTAGAGGGCCACCCCTCAACATACACTGAAAGTTAGCTATGGCTGTTCCTGGACCATATTTATTTAAAAGGATTTCTTAACTGCTTACTGTAAAAACAACAACAACACACAACCTATGCAATATAGAAAAATGATATAAAAACAAATGGGTCCCTTCAGATTTGTGTCTTATTGCAGGGGTCTTTCTTATGCAACAATAATAGTGCAGTTATTCTGCTTTAGTCTGTCCTGTGATTTTTCTCTCAATGCTACCACATGATTGCTGTCCAGAGAAACGACAGCACAACAAGAGTGAAATAAACATAAACCAGAATATTTGTGGTATTAAATAAATACAGGACTTTGGAAGGATATTCACTGACTGGGAATGAAGCAGTGGCACGACTCCCAAAAACTTTTATTGGAAGATGGATTGCATATGACTATCCTGATAGTCCAGAGTCCCCAGAGTGGCTGGGGAAACCCAGGCAGATGGGCGGGGTATAAATAATAAATTATTATTATTATTATTATTATTATTATTACTGATAGCCATCATGAGCACAAATCATCATGAATGTGCAATAAGAAGCATAATGGGTTGTCTCCAAAGTTAGTTCTACTCAGATGTGGCTAAGTTACGTCCATTAACTTTATGGGTTTATTCTGAGTAACACTTAGTTTGATGCAATCTTCTGAAAACTGAAAAGCAGCATTATAAAACCAGGGACAGGGAGAAACAGGAATTCAGAAATATCAGGATTCAGTCTTGTGGGTCAGGGAAGGCATAAACAAACAGAGAGATGAATTCACAAGGCATTGGAAGCAACTAATAGATGATGCTTCATATAATGTAGGTATTTTTGTTTGTTCTGATATGCTAGAAGCTTGTAAGTGTATACAGTGATACCGCCGGTTACGAACTTAATTCATTCCAGAGGTCCGTTCTTAACCCAAAACCATTCTTAACCTGAGGCGCGCTTTCGCTAATGGGGCCTCCTGCTGCCGCCACGCCGCTGGCACGCGACTTCTGCTTGCATCCTGGGCTAAAGTTCACAACCTGGAGCATCTACTTCTGGGTTAGCAGAGCTTGTTACCCAAAGCATTCATAAGGCGGACGGTACATAATCCGAGGTTCCACTGTATATGTTTGAGCAGTGTATAAGAAATAAAGAATAATCCCACCTGGTGGATACTAGGGAGAAAGCCCCCTGAAGTCTGGTGCCAGCCCTGATTTGAGCTAAGAACAAAGCAAGGAGACAGAGGGTTGCGGTCAACCAAGTTTTACTCAAGAGTAGACTCTTTGAAATTAAGGGACATGACTAAGCTAGGCTCCTTCATTTCAGTAGGTCTAACTCTGAGAGAAACTTAGTTGAACACCACCCAGAGCATTTAATCCAGGGCACACAGCTGTTTGTAATCCATCAGGAGTCTAATGAACTCCCCAGATGTTTCCAAGACCTGCTACCGAGAGAAAAAGGAAAACGTTCTGCTGTGAAATAAAACTGGCCTTTTTTAAAAAAAGGCTCATTTTTGCTCTTAGAGTTGTTATTGTAGGAGGGATTTAAAAGAAAAAAGAAAAATCAGCCTAAAGAGGTAACAAAGAGTAATTTTTAAAGCCTTGAAAGACCAGGCGCCAGACTTTGGGCCAAAGCCATCTCTCAATCTAGCCAGCCTAGAAATGTTGATGGGGTGTGTACACACACACACACACACACACACACACTCTCCCTCAGCCAGCCATGAAAATCATAAGGCCGGTTACACATTCTCTCTCTCTCTTAGTCTCACAGGCTTGTTGACAGGATCAAAGTTATGAGTGAGCAATGCATGTGAGGACCTTGGAGAAGACAGGCCAACGCTCTGACTCTACAAGAGGCAGCTTCCTATCTAGTTCCGTGTTGTCTGCACACTGACTGGCAGTCGCTCTCCAAGGAACAGTCCCAGCACTACAAGGAGATGCCAGAGACTGAACCTGGAACCTTCTGCAGGCGAAGGAGATGCTCTCCCACTGAGCCTCCTGGAGACAAGGCAACACTCGCCAAGTTCAAGGCCCTCCTTGGGCACCAACTCGGTGAGCAAACTCGGTCAGGCCAGTTTTTTCCAGCATTCTTGGGGGAAGCCAAGCGCTTTGCACGCCTGGTGTGGGTGTCACCTCCACTCCGCCTGCATAAAGCAGGAATCAGATTGTACAGAAATAACTCTGACTGGCCTCTCCTCATCAGACAGGCTTTGACAATGATATATCCCCATGGGAGAAGAATAAAAACACATGCTTCTGAGGACATTTATGCACCAATCTACAAGAACCAGGTGCATTTATATTGAGGTATATTACTTCCTGGTGTTGAGCCAATATAAACAAATGGACTGTGGTTTACCACACAGGAAACAATACACTCAAGTTTCCTTTCAAATATGGCAACAAACAAGCTGCTTGGATTCTTCCCAGTGGACGGGGCCTGGGTCAAAATGCAGTTATTTTAAGTTTCTACATATGCTAGCCTTTAAACACACTCCCATTTACTCTATGACCCAATATTGGTCTTAGAAGTGGTTTATACAGAGCGTTAGCCACAACCTGTATCTATCTTGCTGTTTTTTATTAAATACTGCATTTTGCATTTTATGCACTTTCCCGAAACCAGCTTCAATCCAAATTAAGAAAAATGATGGCCTAGCTGTGTTTTTAGCTAGTAATACACACCCTGTTTCCTTCCAATCATTTGTATGCCTCATAGAATCATAGAGTCACGCATGTGTCTAAAATAACTCCAGTGTTAACAGAATTGTGCATAATTGCTATCATTTATTATTTTCCCTTCCTTGGTTCTGGATATGCTCAGGGCAGATTCACACGGGAACACAAACAGTGGGGATCGATAAGAGTCATTTTAAAAAAATCCAAAAATATATATTAAAAGATAGCTGCACAAGTACAGATGGTTCCCAACACATTTCAAGGAGACCCTTTTATCAAGAAAAATGTCTGTAAAAACAATAGAGAATTGCAGTCTAAACAGATACTGGCCTGGTTCACATGTCACATGGTAAGAAGCCAAACTACAGCTGGCTGCAGAGGTGGGGAAGCTCAGTTCAAGGGCTGACTCCAGCCCTCTCCACTTGACCCATGGGACTTTGCGCAGGTTTTGGCCCCACCCCAGGCCAAATCCTGCCCTGGGTGTGCCTCAAACCCTCCTTGAATGATGTTGCCTGGCTGGTAAGGCCTCTTGCTTACCTGAATGGAGGAGTGTGTGTGTGTGTGAACACAGAGAAACCTCTTGTTTTTTGCTCTGCCTATTTTTGTCCCTGGCCACAACCATGCCATGCCTCTGCACTGGCATATGCCCCCCCCAAGCCCCCATCAGTACACTAGCTGGGGCTGAAGGGAGTTCTAGTTCAAAACTTCTGGAGGGCACCAGCTGGTGAAGCCTGCCCAAAAGCAGTGGGTACTCGTCTGAACCAGGAACAGCTCATAAAAAAGTCCCCTGAACTGAACAATGTCCTAATAGCCAGTTTTACAAGAATAAAATTATTGGGTTTTTTAATCTGCATATAACACCACATTCATTATTTCATTGCCCACCCTGCTCTCGTTTCAGCAGTGCATGCATAACTCCTTTCTTGTTAATGAAAAGCTGTGAATCTCAGAGGTTGTCATATCCACTTTGAATTGCCCCCCAAAAGCTACATGTTGAAACACAAAAGAAGTTAGATATCCTTTCAAATGTAGCATTTCCTAGTAGGAAACCCTGACAGGGAAGACATGTGGTTTTAATCAAGGCCGAGTTTCTGCAAATCCAGCAGAAAGGAAAGGAAAGGAAAGGAAAAGACGTTAACCTGAAAAGAGACTTAGTGGGGACTGGTGCTCCCTGGAACGGGCTGGGCAGCAGGTAGGGAGGGTGACAATAGGCAGAGCCAGAGTCCATTATGGGCTGAGTCAACAAATTCTGGCTGTGCCACAATCCCCCTCCCTGCTAAGTTCTGCAAGGGTTAAGAAAAGGCTTGTAAAATGGGGCTGGTTGGAACTAAGAAGGCAGGCAGGTGGGGAGTGGCTCAGGGCAGACTGAGATTGATTGATTGAGTTTACTTAAATGCCCCTTTTCCACAATGAGCTGTGCCCAAAGTAGCTCTCAGAAAACATTCAAAAGATCAAAATTCGGGGCTTTGGAGATTCAAATATAAAGTACAGAACATGTCAGTAAATTGAAAAGTGACAAAAAGATCACAACATCAACAATCTAGCCTTAAAGCAAAACAGGAGTTAAAAAAACAATAACCTTTCTGGTGCTGGTCTTCCTGTTCTCCAAAGATCTGTAAATGGTCGGGCCCCATTTGCCCTAACAGACCAGCCTCCACTGAAAAAACAGACCCCCCCGCCTTCTGTATGATCCATTTAAAAGCACTATGATACCATTTTACACAGCCATGGGTTCCCACAAAGAATCCCGGGAAGTGTAGTTTGATAAAGGTGCTGTGAACCATTAGAAAACCCCTATTCCCCCGAGAAAGCTACAATTCCCAGAGCTATTTAACAATCAATCCCTCGTCCCAGAGTACTCTGGGAACTGTAGTTCTGAGAAAGGGACAAAGGGGTCTCCCAACAACTCTCAGCATCCTTAGCAAACTACAATTCCCAGGATTCTTTGGCTGAAGCCATGGCTGTTTAAAGTGGCACGATGCTGCTTTAAATGTATGGTGTGGATGTGGCTTTGTAACACTGAACTGGCTGTATGGAAGAAACCAGGCAGGTGGAGGCTGGATGAGGGCAGACTGAAATTGGTGGGGCACTGCCGCCCCATTTGCCCTAACGGATGAGCCTCCCCTGAGACGGGATTCAAAAGAGATACCCTCTGCAGAGAATCAGATATGACCCAAGATATTGGCTATTTCAGAGGAGAGAAAGCTTAAGGGAAAGGCTCAGGTACTACAGCAACTTCTTTTGCTCAGCATGTGTTCAGAGACACCCTTTTCCAACTCTGGGATATGGAACCTTTGACACGCCAGATATCGGGGGTCAATGGTCGTGGACGCTGGAAGATGCATTCCAGCAATATCTGGAGGGCCACATGTCGTCATTGCCCCCCCCCCGCCCCCGTTCTAACTGTAGAGATGTTCACACATTGCACTCAACAACAGCACACAAACAGTTGCACTGTGCAATTGTGGAATTGTAATGTTCAGTCTGTGTACCCAACAGCTGAGCTGTACAAATCAAAAAGTCCACAGTCACACAAATGCTTGGGCATCTGTAGAGGCAACTGTACCTGTTTCCAGTGTAATGTGTGAACAATCCATGTACATCCCTCACCCCAATCCATTATTTTGCACCCAGCAAACCCCAGGTTCCCAGTAAAACACAAACAAATTAGGAGATCTAGCAGGCCAGTGGCTTGCCTACCCCTAAAAATCAGTTCACTTGTAAAACAGAGGAAGATTCCACATTCCAAAAGTCACTATCTGTGAGCAAACAAAACATAGCTTTGATGCAAGTCATTACTGGGGCAGAACACAAAGCAATGAAGTTTCATCCATTTGATTGTTCCATGAGAACAGAGAGTCACTGTATATAAAATCCTTAAGGCAGCTAGTAGCATGCAAGTTTATGAAAAACAAATTGCCAGGATTTTCCCCCCTGGGAGCTTTTACTACTGGTGTCTGGTACACACCAGTCTCTTGGCAAGTTCAGAGCTCTCTTCAGGTATAAACACTGAATGATGTTTTATGTGCATTACATCAGCTCTCTTGATTTTGTGTGTGAGAGAGAACAGAATTAAAAACGAAGTTTGGGTATTTAAGATTACATTTTTCTTGCACCAAATACTACTACTACTACTAATAATAATAATAATAAGTTCTACCTATGGAATTCAGACAGTTTTCAATAAAAAAGTCAAAACACAACAACTAAATTCAATAGTCACCAACAAAAACTGAAAATAAAAAAAAAACACCTGCAGCAGCATATACAACAAAACTATTCATTAAAAACCAGGGAAAGTTTTCAAAACATCCTTAAAATCCTGACCTGATGGCACCAGATGCATCTTTCTCTCTGAAGGAAATTCCATAAGATAGGAGCCACCACTGAGAAGGCCCTATCTCTAGCACCTGTCAGCCAAAACTGATCTTAGAAATGGTCACACAAGTAAGATCTCTGAAGCTGACTTTAAAACATGGGCCAGTGAATATGGGTGTTGACTGCCCTTCATATGGGAGTAGGCATCTTGCCCAGATTAGAAACATATTATTCAACTAAAAAGGTGTTACTGAACCTAAGGACACTCAGCAAGTGACAGAAGTGAGATATGAACCAGGAAGACCCCCCCGTTTAAAAACCTCACACCTGCCACTCATTCAGTGAGCCACAGGGTTAGGCAAGAAGCTAGCCCAGGAGTAAGCAATGTGACAACTCATAGCCAGTATGACCTATGGTCAGGGAAGACAGAAGTTGTGGTGCAAGAATATCAAGCGGGCACCACCTTGGCTATCCCTGTGCAACCCTCTCAACCTTAAGCCACATCCACACCATATATTTAAAGCACATTTATATCACTTTAAAAGCCATGGTTTCCATCTAAGAATCCTCACAGGGCTACAATTCCCAGCACCCTTAAAATACAGTTCTCAGGATTCTCTGGGGAAAGGCCTGTGCTTTAAATGTATGGTAAGTGTATGGTAAGGATGTGACGTGGGTGGCGCTGTGGTCTAAACCACTGAGCCTTGGGCTTGCCGATCGGAAGGTGGGCGGTTCGAATCCCCGCGACGGGGTGAGCTCCCGTTGCTCGGTCCCTGCTCCTGCCAACCTAGCAGTTCGAAAGCATGTCAAAGTGCAAGTAGATAAATAGGTCCCGCTCCGGCGGGAAGGTAAACGGCATTTCCATGCGCTGCTCTGGTTCGCCAGAAGCAGCTTAGTCATGCTGGCCACATGACCTGGAAAAACTGTCTGCGGACAAACGTTGGCTCCCTCGGCCAGTACTGTAAAGCGAGATGAGAGCTGCAACCCCAGAGTCGTTTGCGACTGGACTTAACTGTCAGGGGTCCTTTACTTTTTTAAGGATGTGACCTAGGCTTTCAACTGCAATATGGGGATAATTTTGAATGCTGAAAGGATAACAGACTGCCTAAACCTAGCACCGCTGTGTGTTAGAAATGTCCACCTGGGAATTTCTGGTTCATATCTGAGCCACTGTGTTACGCCAGCTCTCCATTCCACATTTCCCTTAAAGAAAATGCTGTGCACAACTTATTTGGGAGCCTAGATGATTTAATGGGGGGGGGGGGGCTGAAAAACTGGACACTCCCCAAACCTACCAACCCACAATCTCCTTTTTATTCACTTGTTTAGCTTGCAATTTGGGAGCTGGGAGCTGCTTTAAGTACATATACAGATTGTAGAATATATAGGCTTTGTGGAATTCCCTGATAGGGAAGGTCAAAGGGACAAACACTGCAGCTGGCCAGCAGTAAAAATTTATGACCTACAGCAACCACTGGGATTGCACAAGGTAAAGGCAGCCAAGGGGCACAGGTAGATTCCTCAGTGGGGTTGAATCAAGGAGGGTCAGTTACCTCTGGCTACATGCAGAGTTTTTAATTTGCAAACAAGAGAGGCACAGGTATAGGGAATCTTTAGCCCTCCAGATGTTGTAGGAATACAACTCCCATCACCCTAGCAAGCATGGCCAATGGCCAGGAGAGGGTGGCAATTGGTCCCAGTATCTGGAGGACCAAAGGTTGCCCACACCTGTTGTAAGGTGTTGTAAGTCAACTCAAAATAAGACTGCTCAGTGCTCTGGTTTAAGGCTTTGGCTCAGAGGTAGGGCATCTGCCTCACATGCGTAAGATCCTAAATTCAATCCCTGGCTTCTCCAGGTATGGCTGGGAGAGACCTGTTGGAAATTCTGGAGATACACTGCCAGTCAAAGCCAAAAATACTGAGCTCAATAATCTGACTAAGGTCTCATTCACACCATACATTTAAAGCACTGTGATGGATACCATGGTCGGTGGTATTGAAAGCTGCTGAGAGGTTGCACTCCTAGAAAGTCTTGCAAGATTGTGCTTGGTACGCATGAACACACACACACAAACATCTTTTGGAGCCAGTGAGGCTGTAGGGTATTGGTCTCTCTATTTATGGTGACAACCTTCCCAATGCCTTCCTTAGAGTGGTCCCTAGAGTTGTCCACCATGCTCCATCTTTATGTTTTAGGTAAACAGAATAAAATAATTCATGAGAAACAAAATAAATTCATAAAGAAACCACAACAGAACAAGTGGGACCTGCACAAGTGTGGAGTGTTGTTGCAGGATTATTGTCAGCCAGCCAGCCACACCCTCTTTCAGGAAACTGAATTCCACCCCACCAGCTGTCAGTCAGCATTCCATGGCCACTGAGCATGCTCAGTCCTCATAAGGCAGCTTAGGCTTCCCTCCTCCTTAGTTTTTCCATGCAGAAACTGGAGCGTAAAACATCAGAACACCATTCATGGTGCAGAGGCCTCTGGAAATAAAAGCATTCTGGCCAGGCATCAGAAGTACAGCAGGCACAATGTGATGCCTCTGGTGGAAGGGAGACCCAGAGCTGGGTTCACCGCACTGAAGGCTCCATTCTTTGTTGACATGAGTTGTGCTTCTGGTCCATGGAGGACCACCAAGAGTGCTGCCCCAGATAATTATGGTGGTCAGCCTGGGACATACCAAGTAAAAGTAGATTTGCGAATGGAGGCATGGTATCTTATTTAGAAAAGGGTTACTCCCATTTAGAAGGGGTGGGGAATAAAAGCATGTCAGATTTGAAAATGCCTCTATTGTACTTCTGGCACTTTTTGAAGGTTCCATGTGATTGTGTCTTTAAAAATGGACACTTCCACATTCTCCAGGTTGCAGTGATGCTCCACAGAAAAACAGCCCTGTGACACTTTGAAGCTTATCAGATTTCATTTTTTTGTGGGCATGGGGCCCACATTGGTGGAGTGTTACCCTGATGGGGCAGTGTGAAGTGTGTCTGTACAAGGAACTCCTTTCCATCCCCATTCTCAACTGGTTTTCTACCCACCAGCCCTCAACAGTCAGACAGCATTCCGTGCCCACTGAGCATGCCCAGTTCTCATTCAGCTGTTCTAGATTCCTTTGTCCCCCGTAAGTTCCTCCATCATACCCCAGCGTTCTGCCAAACTTTGGTTTCCCTCCAAGGTGGTATTTCCATCTTGTGTATGGATGGGGCCAATTGGCTACTTAGAGAACTGGGATCACTGTTGGTTGATTATGATACATAGATAAAAAGAGGAAAACCTATAGACCAGGGGTCAGCAGCCTTTTTCAGCTGTGGGCCGGTCCACCATCCCTCAGACCATGTGGTGGGCCAGACTATATTTTGAAAAATATATATGAATGAATTCCTATGCCCCACGAATAACCCAGAGATGCATTTTAAATAAAAGGACACATTCTACTCATGTAAAAACATGCTGATTCCCGGACTGTCTGCAGGCCGGATTGAGAAGGTGATTGGGCTGGACCTGGCCCCCGGGCCTTAGGTTTCCTACCCCTGCTATAGACTGTGGGGGCTAAAAGGACACAAAATGCAAGCAGTGCTGAATGGCTATGATATTTCTGTGCAAAGTTTGGACGCATATGAGATGAGAACAGTGACTATTCACCAACAGCCATAACTAGGGATAGCACAATCTTCCTAGCTTTATTTCTGATTTATTGGGAAGCCAAGCAATCCGTCCAAATGTACACAAAGCAGTTAAATGTCAGCCTCATCCACTGCTTAATTTCAGCTCCCTTCATGTGCTGGGAACATCATTCAAAATTGCATGGCTTTGTATGTGTGTGTTGTCTTATTTTGTGTCTGACAAATAACCCCTTAGAAGGCTCCCTAGGTCTGGGGCACAGTATCCAAAAACTTTCCTCTGAAGATCAAAAGGCCTTTGTTACCAGCAAAGGACCATCTCCTTGGGCAATTCCTTTGGGGTTGTTTTTCTCTGCACTTCCCCCCTCCCCCAAAGAAAGTCACTCTTGTTTTGGCTGGAGCTTGGCAATGGCCTGCATAGCAACCCTTTTCCCCAAAGTGGTGTTCAAATGCCAGCTTTAACTACATGGCTGAAAAGTGCATAATTCCCCCTGCCATAGAGCAGTTCGTGACTCCTTTGCTTGAAAGATGTAATGAGGTTTGAGCTGCTGAGTGAGAAGGCCATCAATGCAGCCCATTGTTCTGAGAAGAAAGCCCGGGACAGTTCTCTCTCTCTTTCTCTCTCAGCGGTTCAAGCCAAAATGCCAGTGGAGAGGCAGGGAGGCTTGCTCAGAAAGGAACTCTTATCACCCTTAGCTTGAAAACTCGGATGGGGTGGCGGCTGTGTGTGAACCAAGTGCAAATAGGCTGCACGGTTTGGATGCATTTTACATTGGCACACCAGCCCATTTTTGTTCTTTTTTCTTTGCTTTAGCCCATGTAGAACAAAACCAACAGCTTTATGTCTCGTTATGTTGTTCTACTTCCAGATGTTTGACCATGTGGCTCACTGTTTTCTTTTTCTTTTTTTTTTTGCTCGTGGCCCAAAGCACCTAAAATGGGGGGGGGGGTAACTGGGTGTTTTTATTTTGATTACGTATTTTGTGTTTTATATTATGATTTTATCCTGTGAACTGCCCTGAGACCTGTCATGTTCTTCCATTAGCCTGGATAGGTCAGTTGGTTAGAGCATCGTGCTGCTAACGCCAAGGTTGCAGGTTCGATCCCCATATGCGACAACTGCATATTCCTGCATTGCTGGGGGTTGAACTAGATCAGGCATCCCCAAACTCGGCCCTCCTGATGTTTTGGGACTACAACTCCCATCATCCCTAGCTAACAGGACCAGTGGTCAGGGATGATGGGAACTGTAGTCCCAAAACAGCTGGAGGGCTGAGTTTGGGGATGCCTGAACTAGATGGTCCTCAGGGTCCCTTCCAATGCTACAATTCTATGATTCCATTATTCCTCCACTGTATGAACATAAGAAACGTCTCCTGGATCAGGACAATGGTCCATCTAGTCCATCATCTTGTTCTCATGGTGGCCAAACAAATGCGTGTGGGAAACCAGCAAACAGGACCTGAGTGCAAAAACACTCTCCCCTTCTGTCGTTTTTAGCAGCTGGTGTTCAGAAGCTTTACAGGCTCCAACTGTAGAGGCAGAGCAGAGCCATCTTGGCTCCTCCTCCGTGTATTTCTCTAGTCCTCTTCTCAAGCTACCTAGGTTGGTGGCCCTCACTGCCTCCTTTGGGAGCAAAATCCATCATTTAACTATGTGCTGTGTGAAGAAGTAATGCCTGCTTTGGGGGATGCCACAGCTGGCACTCCCCATGAAGAGGAAACTTTCAAGCATGATCTAGGCTTTCAATATCTATTTGAAGTGCCAAGTTAGTGGACGGTTGTGGCATCTATCCAGCCATCCACAAACGTGCTCAGTGGCAGCCAGAATCTCTTTTTTAAGTGGCGAACACACTTGTAGGCCCATGCATTCCAGCACGCCACATGCTAACTCCATGATGCAAATACGATGCTTGCAGCCTGCTCCAAGGACCAATCAAAGGGAACTTCTGAAATCCTGCTTGCTCTGCCTCTTTTTTTCAATGCACATTTTAAGCAGCACTGTTCCTCAAACAAAAAAGACCCTTATTTGCTATACCCTTCCCTCCTCCTCATAGCTATGCCAGTGGCAGGGGGGTGGGAGGGGAGAAGCCAAAAAGAGAACTCATTGTCCAGGAGAAAAACAGGCTCCGAGGAGAAGCAGACAATAGCTATTGTAACTTGTGGGTCAACGTGATAGAGTGGTCAAGTGTTGGACTTGAACGGGGGAAATCTCTCTTTTTTTGAGATGAAGTTCACATTTAGCCATGACTTCTAATGTGTGGCCTTGTCAAGTCATCGACCTCACAGAAGTATACGGCTGGGTAGGAAATTTGATTCAGTTTGGATTGAAAACCAGCTTAATTTGCAGTTTCCCAAACAATGGGAGAACTGAAATGCAGCCAACCTTTCCATTCCACGCTTCTTCAAATTTTGCAGTGCGGTTCCCTAACCAGATGACACAGGAGTCACCTCCAGGGGCCAAGGTCCCTTCGGCCCCCCAATAAAATATTTGAGCCAGCCCCCCCCCCAAGTTAAGGGGAATTCCCATTCAAATAGGGTGCATGTGCCATGTCGTGTGATCAATTATATCATATTTTATTCAAGTTGGCACCTCTGCCAGATGATACGCGCAAAAATGCATACTATACTTGGGGAAGGTGTGCATATAAATACAAACAAAAATGCATTATATTAGGCAAAAATGCATACAAATTAGGAGAAATTCACACCAAAATGCTGATGAACGTTGATGAAGGTTATATTAAAAATGCAATCTGATGTGGAGAAGTGAATTAAAAGACTATAAAATAAGAAACTGAGAGAAATGGAAATTGAGAGATTCACCCATCCCAGCTGAAGTGGGCTATAACATATATATTTAAACTAACAAATTTATGCTTAACGTCTACTGAATTTGTAGTTCACATATATTAATTACAACTTTCCACTTTTGTATAATTTAATATATGCTGAATTCAAATTTAATATCTACTGATTTTGACGCATTTCTACTTTCTTAAGGGTTTTTCAACGAATAAATAAGATATTTAAAATAAATTTTAAAAATAAAACATCATTGATTATTTTAAGTAGGTTGTACCAAACAAGAGTCATGCTCAGAATAGACTCACTAAAATTAATAAACCTGGCTAAGCTAGGATCATTAGTTTCAATAGGTCTACTATGGGAAGAACTTAGTTGGCTGGAATCAATAATTTTTACGCAAAACATCAAAATCAGCACATATCAAATTCAAATTAAGTAGAAATTAAATATGAGATCATTATTAAATATTGGTTAAATACACATTAAATCATAGAATTATAGGGTTGGCAGGAACCCTGAGGGCCATCTAGTCGATCGCCCTACAATTCAGGAATCTCAGCTAAAGTATCCCTGACAGATGGCCATCCATCCTCTGCTTAAAAACCTCCAAGGAAGGAGAGTCCAGAACCTCACGAGGAAAACCGCTCCATTGTCAAACAGCTCCTACTGTCAGAAATTTCTTCCTGATGTTAAGTTAGAATCTCCTTTCTCATAACTCAAATTCTTTGGTTTCGGGTCCCACCCTCCGGAGCAGGAGAGGACAAGCTTCCTCCATCTTCCATTCCTGCCAACTTGAGGACTGTGCTAGCTCACATGCAGTAGCTGCATATTGAAGATATATCTCCCTTCCTTCCCCACCGTCCCATAAAAAGATTGGTGCTTCAACTCAGAATGCTGATCTCCCATCAGCTACAAGTTGAGGAAATACTCAGTCAACATGGTGCCCTCCAGAAGTTTAGAACAGGCACAGGCAAACTCAGCCCTCCAGATGTTTTGGGACTACAGTTCCCATCATCCCTGACTACTGGTCCTGTTAGCTAGGGATCATGGGAGTTGTAGTCCCAAAACATCTGGAGGGCTGAGTTTGCCTATGCCTGGTTTAGAATGACAACTCCTGTAGTCTCAAACATCTGGAGAGAACTAAGTTGATGGAGTGTGCCCTATTGGATATGCTCCAATTAAATGCAAGTATATAGGAAAGCTATTGCACCTAGACATACACACTTCACAAGGTTCGTGGCTGGTTTCACTCAGTTTAAGGCGGCATTTTTAACTATTATATCAACATTACTAACCTATACTGGGTTTTATGTCCATTAACCCATCATCCTCCCAAACCCTGGGAGATTATTCACTCAGCATATTTCCAAAATTTATCAGACACTTATAATTTCTCCGCAACAGAAAAACAGGCCTGAAACTTCTGTGAATCTATCCTCCCACAACAGTGCCTTCCAGGTTTTTCTTTTCAGCCTACAACTCCCATCACCGCTCACCACTGACCATGCTGGCTGGGGCCAATGGGAGTTGCAGACCCATGCACACAAAACCCCAGAGCATGCTGGGAAGCTTCAGTCTCCCTAGTGCAGCCTGCTTTCTTCTGAAATACACCAGCTGAGGGAAGGCTGCTTTATCCTAAATTCATATTATCCAAAATTCATTTTATGACACCTTCTTATGGCCTTAGTGCATTTTTAAGTATATTTCTAATACTTTTTTAAAATAAAAAAGGAGGAGGAAACCAGTTAATATCTATAACACCTGCATTTTACACCTTAAGAAGGGGCACACCTAGCGCTGCCTAATGAAGTTGTTACTGGAAAACTATGCAGTGCACTCTCAAAATGCAAAGTCAGCTGTGAAGGGGAAAATATCCTGCAGCAAAAAAAGGAGAAATACCTTGTTTCACAAGCCTTGATTAAGGGACAGTTCTGCTTTTGTACCAGTTAGCACAAAGAGGAGGGGGAATCAAAAAGGCTGTCTCAGCTCAGTACTTAATAAAAAAAAGGGCTACAGGTTAAGATCCAACTGCCAGCAACGCTACATTTTGAAGGTCTGCCCAGAAATGGGGCTTGAGATCCTCATGTGTTCCTTAATCATATATTGCTCTTATGTAGGACTGCCAACCAGTCAGAATTTTACAGAGCCAGGAGGGAGTTGAGCCCTTGCTCCACATGCCATAAAAGGAGAATGTAAAGCTTGAGAAAAATCTGCACAGTTTTAAAAACAAAAAGTGGGCAATCATCATCTGTGCATGCCTGGGGTGCACAAATTTTGGCTTACCTTGCACCTTCAAAATGCAGCGCAAGGCCAGGAACTGCTCTCACCTCTAGCCAAGATCAGGCTGGGAATTGTTCCTACAAACATAGGAAACTGCTTTATACAGAGTCAGAAGCCACTGGTTCACCTAGCTCAGCATTTTCTGCACTGCCTGACAGTGGCTCTGCAGCATTTCAGGCAGGATTCTTCCCCAGCCCTATCCAGAGATGTCAGGGATTGAACCTGGAACCTTTTGCATGCAGAGAAGTGTTGGGTTCTGCAGTGCTCAGAAGGACAACACAACTATCTAAGATCATAAGGAAGTTTGGAGCTTGTCACACTTGCTGGGAGGAAGAATGGTACACTTGCCACAACTAATGGAATTGTAAACCTTTATGCATGGTCTAGATAAGGAATGTGAAATCCATGGTCAGCATGGTCAATGGTCAGGCATGGTGCGAACTCCAAATGCTCTTGGACACAAAATCCTCAGTACCTGGGGTGGGCATCTACAATTCCTACCTGTGCGCTTCCTCATTCAAATTAATGCACACAAAACCCCAGAGCATGCTGGGAAGTTTCAGTCCCCCTAGTGCAGCCCGCTTCAGAGAGGACACACAGAGCAAGGCCCCTGAACCCAGACTATCTCCGCATCTGAGGGAGCCAACAGCAAACTGCCGTCTGGAGACCACCTTCTATGATACTGCCCCCCAGAGCTGCTAGCTTATCCATAAAGAAGTGCCAAGGATCAGTCCTCCAGTGGATCTGCCATTTTTAATTCTCCACATTGCCCCAACTTCAATAAGAGGCATTGTGGGATATTAAAATGGTGGCTCCAAGTTCTTTCCTGGTAGCAGGCCACTGTTTAAATTTCCCACAATGTCCCTAAGCGATACTTCCTGAGCCAGCTGCTCACCACTTATTGTAACGGAGCTGTGGTTATAGGGCAGGCATTTGCCGTGGGCCCTGTTGAGATGCTGGGGCCCGGGCAACTGCTTCAGGATGCTGTGTGCTGGTGCTCTGCTGGGAGCAGCCCAGATTTCAGGTATCTGGAGGAAGGCAGAGAAGCCTTCACCAGAACTTCCTTGAACACTTCAAATTAGTTAGTGCTGGGCCAAAACAGGGAAGGGGCCCATTTTGTGAATCCTCTTAAAGGGCCATCACAATCTTGAAGTGTTGCTTCAAATAAAATAACCTGCAGCCCAGCATCCTTCTCCGTGACTTAGCAAGCACTTCACCAAGGAAGGAGAGGAGATTGTACTGTGCAATGTTCAGAGTTAAAAATTATTTTTTGAACATAATATTATTGGCACCAAACTTTAACATGGCACTATTTTACACCACCAGCAGCCCATCCTTTTCGGCCTGTGTGCCTCAAGTCAAGTCCAGAGCATTAGGAAGAACCACTTGATCACTTGTTTTAGTACAGATGGGGCACACAACTCAACATGCAGCAGCAGCAGCTGGCGCATGGCTCCTTTCATAGAGGAAGAGAAATTGGTCACCACTTGGTTAACACTGAGGAACCAGAGGCAAGAAACTGAACCAGTTTTTCACATACATAGCAGGCAATTTTGAATGTAGGAAGATGCTTCATATTGGGTCAGACCATTGGTCCATCTACTCAGTACTGTCTCAGTACTGATTGGTGGCAGCTGTCCAGGATTTCACACAGGAGTCTCTCCCAGCCTGACCTGGAGATACAGGGACTGAGCCTTGGACTTTCTGCAGGCAAAGCAGATGCTGTATCACCAAACTACGGCTCCCCCCACCCCACATTGATCCAACAACTGAAGATCTTCTTTTTTGCAAGCACTGCAGGAAAAAAATTAGAATGAATTTAGCCCTTTCTGTTTGCAATTACACAAGCAAAAACAAAACAAAACAAAATCACACCTTTTTTGGGGAAAACCACTTCCATTTGGGAGATGTAACGGATTTTCCCAAATGCGGTTGTACCTTGGAAGTCGAACAGAAGCCGTTCTGGAAGTCCGTTTGACTTCCGAAACATTCATCTTCCAAAGTGAGGTTTCTGATTGGCAGCAGAAAGCTCCTGCAGCCAATCAGAAACTGCAGAAGCCCTATCGGACATTCAGCTTCCAAAAGAACATTTGAAAACCAGAACACTCACTTCTGGTTTTTGATCATTTGGGAGCCAGAACATTCGACTCCGAAGGCATTCGGGAGCCGAGGTACAACTGTCCGTATACAGCACATACCTAAGTGGTGAGTTACAACACGGACCTTTTCAGATAAAAGGCCCATTGAGTTGAACTTACTCTCATGCCTTAATTATATGGAAGGTTTCTCACACATATTTGCTTATTTTGACCTTTATTCTTCTCCTGGTCGTCCACACAATTATGAGGAGCAAGGAGAGTGTGGAAAGAGGGAACATTTCTTTCCCCCTCCCTAAGAATGCGTAACTGGCCTCTGCTGAACGGATTAACACAGGGAGAGTCAATGTCGTGCCCTCCAAATATTGTTGGACTACAGAAACTATCATCCCTGAACACTGGCCACACTGGCTGGGGCTGATGGGAGCTTGGAATCCAGCAATTTCTGGAGGGCACCAGGTTAGCTATTCCTGAATTAATGAAAGAGCTTAGCACTTTGCATGCACAAGGTTTCAATCCCTCCCATCCTCAGGAAAAAGCTGGGAAACTGCTGCCTGAAACCCTGGATGTCAGCTGCCAGAGTGTACAATACTGGGCTAAATGGACCAGCAGACTGACTCAGCATGAGACAGCTTCCTCTGTTCCTAAATACAGCAGAGATGCCCAACTTGGTGCCCTCCAGGTGCTTTTGGGACTAGAGCTCCTATCAGCCCCAGGCAGCATGGTCAATGTTCAAGATTGAAGAGAGTTTGAGTCCAACAACTTATGGAGGGTGCCACATTGACTAACCCGATTTCACAGAAATGCAGGACAAGGAGGCACCACAAAAGGGACTTCAGAAAGGGTGTTAGTGGAAGAGCCAATATCCAGCAGCCCAGGAGCTTATAAAGCATTCTTTCTGGGATGAGACACAAGGAAGAAACAAAATAAGATCATACAGGAATTGAAACAGGGAGGGGAGTACTGAAGCACATTGACAGGAGTTCCCAGGGTACTTTCAGTTCTCTGTGGGCTGCTCTGAGTGGTGATCTATCAGAACCTCAGCTTGGGACATCTTCTTGGCAGTAAAGTGCTCTCAAGGTCTAGACTGGACCTACCCACTCCAGTTGGCTATTGGGTCCTCCTGGGTACGAAAGGCTCTAAAAGACTTCCTGTTTGGGCAACAAGGTCTTCCTGGCTGTGGTGTGTTTCTGTCCCTCCATCAGCTCTGACACCATTTCTGGCTCCTAGTTCTCTGACTGCTGTTTACAGGCTCATCCCTAACATGCAGAAATGAGGTAGATAACAGCAAGTCAATGAAGACACTAAAGTACAGATTCTGAATATCCCAAACTCCTAATTTCTATAGCCAACACGTACAGGAGCCAATTCATTAAGGATGAGATCCAAGCACATGCTCAACATGGTCTCTCTCCGGATGGAGCTGGATTCTGCCCCCAGAGGGCTCCTGTGTCATTTGCTTCTAAAAAGACAGGCAGAGGCTATTTGCTTAGGGACACCACCCCACCTAAGGCACTGACTTGCTTCACTTAAGATTTAAAAAACAAAAGAGGCTTTCATCTACGTTATCACTCTTTTGAAGCAAGTAAACATAAGTCAGCCTTGTATTCTCCTGTGAGATGGCACTATGTGGAGGCAAGTGCATGGAAACCCATGCAGGTGATTTAGGTGGACTAGTGGAAGAGGAGCAGAGTCTCTGGTCTGTGCACAGAATAGAAATGCAGTGAGCTACTGCAGGATGGGAATGTCTGGGGTGCTAGGGGAGGGGTAGTACCTCTGGTGGGGGACACGTTGTGCTCCTTCCGGGGTAGTTTATCCACCTTTGGTTCCCACCCTCCATTCAGCTCTCACCTGTGGCTCCTAGAAGCTGTCAGCATGCAACAGTGGCTACACCCTGGGAATGGCGTAGACTGGCTGGCTAAACCAGGAGAGTAGCTGATGGCTCTCAAACCCTCAATGAGTTAGGGACTTCCCCTGCATGCGAAGACAGGCTCCAGCAGATTGAGTGGATGAGACCAATAGTATGTCCAATGGTCAAGAAAGCAGTTTCTGCATGTAGTATAGAAGGAAGTATGGGGCAGATGAGGCTCATCCACCTGGGAAGGTAGTCCATCTAGGAGAAGGAAAACTCTGACTCTAAACCTATGCTGCCTTGTGGTATATCTTTGGAAAAAGAAAAGGCTAAACCCTACACAAATCCAGAGTGGAGACCCTAAGGCAGTTGGATAGCACCTTTTACACCTCCTTCCAGCAACTCCTTCAGCTAAGTGGGTGCCAAACGCATTGCTTTCCTTTCCTTTGGACCACATTAGCGAGGTGAAGAGAGGGGTCTTGTCATCTGGGCAGCCCAGGACTTTCATACACACTGCCCAGGCTTGTGCACCAGAGAAGTCACTTTGGTGCTGCTAATGCAGTGGTTTGACTTCACCCCTGGAGCCTCAATCCATTGTCTCTCAAGACAGATGGATGCCAACAGCTGCAGGAGGGAAGATGCTCTCTATCCCTCTTCTGACAGCCTCCAGGAAAGAAATCAAATGCAGGCTGGGAACTTTGTGGATTTTCTTTTTAAGAATAGGAACACTGCCGGTAAAAATACAACGTCACAGCTAGCACCCCACCCCCCAAAAAACCACCACACGATCGGGTGCCATGAACCATTCATCTAACCTGCCTCACATTTCCCACCCAAAATTCTCCTGCGTGGAATTTCCAGTAATTGCCACCACTGCTTCATGCGTAGGTGATAATGGGTGGGGAACCTTTAGCTGTTGTGAATCTGAACATGGCAGGCTGCTTAAAGGTGGTGAGGTGAAACCCACAAAAGTGACTGATTAAGGAAGGTGCTGGCTATCATTAGGTCAAAGTTTCTGAACTGAACAATAAACTTCCTTATTCAAATTACACAGCTCTGATCCCAAGAATTCATAGGCAATAAAATCTACGGAGGCACTGGGGCTCAGCAAGAGAATTATCTATAGAACAGCAGCGGTTAGTGCCCTTTGCGACTGAAAGGCAGAAAGCAGGAATGCTGGCAGCAGGTGAAGCCAGGCAGAGCCAACCTCTGACCATAAGAAAGCAGGCAGGGAAGAAAACAGGCAAGTGGGGAAAGGCTAAGCCCCAGTCACCCTAATAAGAGCAGCCTCCAGTGCTACAGAGGTGGTGGCGGTGGATGATGATGTTAAAACCTGTATACCGCCCTTCATCCGAAGAGCTCAGAGCAGTTCACAGCATAAGAATACAAGATTTAAACACAAAATACATAATAAAAACACAAACATGTTAACCTGCCAAATGCCTGGCTGAAGAGGAACGTTTTCACCTGAAGGCACCAGGTGAACCTCCCTGGGAAGAGCGTTCCACAAATGAGGAGCCACCGCAGAAAATTTCCATGTGTTGCCACCTTCCAGACTTCTCATGGAGGAGGCACCCAAAGAAGCACCTCAGATGATGACTGCAGGGTCCAGGTAGGCTTATATGGGGAAAGGCTGGTGGATGCTGTCACCCAGAACATCTGGAGGGCACCAGGTTGGCAAAGGCTGCCTTAGACAATATTCTACTTCTCCTGCTAATGCACATTCCCTCCACTCTCCTGTCTTGCATCACTGAGGCAACTACTGCACTCTCTATACTGAACACAACACAGGAACTAAGTACAAAAAAGGGGACGTGCCACAAAATGTTGTAGTGTGCCACACTGCTCTTCAGTATACCTGCCCAACTCAGTTCCCTGGCCCCCACCTCAGTTTCCATCCCCTCCTGCCTACAGTTAGGGCATTTCTGCACTTACCATAGAATCACAGAAATGTGGATTTGGAGGGGATCCCAAGGGTCATCTAGTCCAACCCCTTCAATGCAGGAATCCCAGCTAAAGCATCCCTGACAGGTGGCCTCCCAACCACTGTTTAGAAACCTCCAGCGAAGTAGACTCCCAACACCTTCTGAGAGTCCATTTATCCACCATTTATAGTGGCATGGTTGCTGTCTGATGCAACCTTTGGTCAAATGCCACTTGTATTAGACAGAGTGAGTGTGGGGTTTTCCTTTCAACACTAATGGCAGGTTGTTCTCCAATTTGACTAATGTTCCATAGATGTAGGCAGACCCTACGCACATTCATGTCTTGTAGTCAGTAATGTGCAGAGGGGTAGCCCTTTTGCAGCTTTAAAGAAAAATGCAATGCCTATTAGCCGGAATTCTAATCTTGTGGGAGTATGGGAGATTAGAAGAAGTTCTACATGTTTGCCTGAGCTATGGCAAACCTGGTTACTGTGTTGAAATTCTATCTGCAGCTAATGACTGTTGTTATGGGCAGGACTTGGGTCCGTGCCATCGTGTCTCTCCATCTGCCATCTCTCTCCTCTGAACTGAGTTCACAAACTGACAGCTGGCACCAGTCAGGGGAAGTGGCACAAAACAGATGTCTCTCACACCACACCCACCAACCCCTAACCCCTCCACACAGAAACCGGAAGCATGTTTCTACACATGTCACCCAAATGAAAAGATTGAGGATTCATTCCAAAGATTTCACAAAGTGTGGAGGGTTTTTTTGCAATAGAATAAAAAGTGGTGGTTGCTTTTTTAAAGTATTCCAGAACACTAGCTGAATAAATATGGTGTCATGCAGCAGAAAGCCCCCCCCCCAAAAAAATATCCAGAAAAGAACAGTCACTTTACTACTATTAATGGTGGCATACTATAGCCATCTCCTGCCAACCTAGCAGTTCGAAAGCACGTCAATCTGCAAGTAGATAAATAGGTACCGCTCCGGTGGGAAGGTAAACGGCGTTTCCGTGCGCTGCTCTGGTTCGCCAGAAGCGGCTTAGTCATGATGGCCACATGACCCGGAAGCTGTACGCCGGCTCCCTCAGCCAGTAAAGCGAGATGAGCGCCGCAACCCCAGAGTCGGTCACGACTGGACCTAATGGTCAGGGGCCCCTTTACCTTTTTACTATAGCCATGCCCACTCGCTGGATCATCACCTTGTCGTGGTGAGTGGGCCTGCATGTTCCGATGACCCTTGTGAGCGAAGCCGTCAGGAATCTCGGGCTGCCAGCAGGGTCACCCAAGGCGGTGAGGTCAAAGGGAAGGAGCCAGACAAAGAATGATCCAAGAAGTCCTCAACGGCAGAACAGGCAGATGATAACAAGCGGTATGTTACAAAGGCTGTGAAGGAGGATGAAGGCTGCAGCAGATTGGAATCTACCAGTTTGTTGTGACTACTTCATGCCATCGGAACAGAGTCCTACTGCGAAGACTGTGCATTGGTCAGCGTGCACTGATCTACACACATAAAATAAATCCACGCACAGGCATCTTCCAAAAACCCAACCCAAATTACGGACTCATTGTTAAAACCGTGTTTATGGAAGACGATCTTACTTGGCTACAAGTGATCGCCAAAGAAGAAGACTATAGCCATGGTCTGCCTTCACTGGGGTGCTGGGGGCATTTATTGACTGCTCTTGAGAGTTCTTTTTCCTAAAGATTGCTTGTAGTTCTACAAATCATCAGGTCACCCACCCCCAGAGTGGTTCTGCTTCTCTCTTGTGTGGGTGTGATGCTGCTTGGACTCCATAAGCAACTGTACTCACTGCTTGAACTCCAGAATTAGAAGGAATGAATGAATGACACTTCCAGTGGAGAGGTATCTGACCACTCTGGACCTGCTAGAGGACGAGGCCCTGTACAGAATTAGTACCACCTGTTCCAAATATATTGATAGTTATATTACCCAAAGGGAGGGAGTAAAGGATACACTGGGGGTAAGAATGTCAGAAAGTTCTACTGAAATGGGAAAGTGTACTGTAAATTCAATTAGCTCATATGCCCACCTGCAAACAGGAACAGTAATCAGGCAGGTGAATAACTGTTATTGGCTGTCATTCTCCACCCCTATGGGCTCCCCCAGTCTGCAATACACTGTTGGTCTTTTTTTCAGGATACTACTGATGAAGCTTCTCTCACACACCTGCCCTTGAAGGGAATGATATGGAATCATATCACAGTGTGATTAATTACATTATCAGATTTGGCCACAGCAAACAGAAAGCTGAATAACACTATTTTTGTTTTTTGTTTTTAAATGATATTTATTGAAAATTTTTAAAATTACAGAAAAAGACAAAGCAGAGAAAGAAAAAAGAAAGAAACAAAAAAGAGAAAAAGAAAACAAACCACATCCAACAATACAAATTCAAAAAACAAAAATACACCACAAACATATAAAAATAAAACCAACATTCTCAAATCTTCAACTTTCATTACCTTCTTTCTTTGACCTCCTCCTCCTCCCTTTTTTTGTATCCCAGTTATTAATTATCGCAGCAAATCCTTTCCATATTTCATAATATTCTGTCATTACATTACCTTAATCTATTTTCATCTTATCTTATAAAAAACCTTAAAACTTAAATCTTATTTTAAACATTTTTGCTAGAGCCAAGTAATTTCGTTCCAACATTTTTCTAACAGTCATCAATTTTACAAAACAATCCTAGTAATAATAAAAAAAGAAATAGAAACAATCCAATCTTCATCCAGCGTCCCTTCCTCCTGGTCCCGGGTTTTGTCAGTCCTTTTTATCCCATCGATCTAGCGCATTAACCTGGTAACCTTATATCCGAGGCCCTTAAGTCCCTTCCATGTCCCTTCCGCAGCTCTTCTTCATATTCACCTTTCACTCGTGGGAACTCCAGCTTGGTAATATTTTTGACCCTTTTCAACAAATCAGCCCCTTTTTCATAGTCCAGACTAAACTCCATGTAGTATTTAAAAGCATGTTTCAGAATCCCTCCAAAATTGAGAGCCCCCACAGCTCCAAACATCTCGCGGCCCATTGCCAGACCCGGAAAGTCCAAACATCCCTGCATAGGGGGGTCTATCCAACCCCCCATTTCCAAATCAGTCCAAACTTTATCTTTCCTAATCTGGCTTTTTCCAAGTTCATTTGTCAAATCCAAAAGCTCATGTTCCTGCTGGGCCGCAGCTCCCTCCATCTCTGGCGCCCAAGATTCCGCAACATCCTCTTCTCTCATCTGTTCTGTCAGGGCACACTCCTGATTTAATTCCTGGGTGGGCTCCATATATTTTCCCACTGCCTGTTCAAAAATTCTGACCGCATTAGTCATCAAATCCGTCTTCTCGGTTAACTGTTCCAATAGAGCATTTATTTTACAGAGAGCACACAACAGAGCTTCTGAATACATTGTCCTACAAGGTCACAAGCCTTTTCCCACAATTGTAATCTGTGACAGCTGCAAGCTCCCTGGAATTAGTTACAGTTTCCCAGTCTCCCTCTAGGGGGAAAGCTTCTAATTGTTCTTGCAACAAAGTTTCTTTTTTGAGATATTTTGTCAATATCTGTTCCTTTAAAATGCGAAAGGAAACAGTGGAATCACTATGTTTCTCTTCTTTTAGCTATCTGTCAAAAACATTTGTCTCTGGTCAATGAGCTTCAAACGTCAGTCCTGACACCCCGCTCCAGGATCAGGACGGTGGAAAGTTACTTTACTTTAAACTCACTTCTGCAGGTTTAAACAGTCTGAAAAAGATCCCCCTTCTTCTCCTGCTGTCGAAGGGGGGGTTCGAGAATTTTAAATGATGAAAGCCGATCCTTTAGAAGCGATTTTCTGAGCTCTAGTTTATGTTGTCTTTGCTTTATTCTGTCTACAAAGAAACGGGAGGCTGACTTCCTGTTTAGACCTTCCCGTTTCAGTACCAAATTGAAGTAAATTTTTAAATCCAATTCCTTTCTGCTCGCAAATCCTTATTTAAAGTCCAATTTGTTCAAAGTTTAAGTACTCACGGGTGCTTATTTTAGAAGCCAAATTGTCCCGGGAAAAAGGCAGCGCTCTCCGGCAACGGCTATGCGGCTTCGCTCCACGGAAATAGCAGTTGACTCACAGCACCGCGCCGCTTCCCCCTCTTCGCTTCGGAGCCCGTTAGTGGGTTCCTTTGCGGGTTGGGGGGGCGCTAAGGGTGCCCGCCGAGTCCCATGGTCACAGGCTTCATCTGCCTGTGATTTTTAAAAGGATCCCCCGCTTCGCCGTAGCGGAAAAAACCCGTTTCGCACGGAGCTAGTCCCTCCAGTTCAGAGGGAGTCCGCCATTGCCGATGGCGCCACCCCGGAAGTCCTGAATAACACTATTTTTGAAGAACCTGAATTGCAGTGGAATGGAAATGGTGCTTCATGCGACTGAAACAGGATGGAACAGAAAACAATCTCTAACTGCTGAAAATCCGCTGCCAATCTTGCTATGGCTAGTAGGCCCAGTTCCAAGTCCCAGTATCACCATTGCTGTCCAATGGCCATTCCTCGTCCTGATTTATAGTGCAAATGGAATACATGATGTGTGGAAATAGTATTCATGGGGCTATCTAGAGATTCCAAAGAAATTGCCTTTCCATTGTTCCAGGAGGGATGCCTTCTCCCACCTGTGCTCTTAGGTAACCATTCTCTCCTTGTTACAGGTGAAGTGGGCAACAATCAAAGAGGAGGCTCTCTCAAGGAGGAACACTCTCTCAAGGAGGCTTGCCTGGCACTAACATTCCCAACTGGTAAATACATTTTTATTCCGGCACACTTACGGAGGATTATATGCAAACTGAAGATCTCATTCTTAGTTGCTTTTTTGAGACTACTGGGAAATTATAAGTCTGCATCCCAGAAGAAGCAGAGAAGGCAGTTAAGGCCGGCAGCCTGTAAGAAAACCAAGGCTGAAACGGCATGCTTGGGTTAGTAAAATTACAGGAAGAGTGTGCATGTTATTTTAAAGCAATGCAGACGAGTTTATTTTAGGGCATCCATCATTATGTAATCAGGAGACTGAATAAACCATCAACCCAAAAATAAAACGGCATAGGTGCCTCACAATATATCAGAAGGAAATGTGTATTTGGCCCAATGACAATATCTGCCCCCCCAAGCATTAGGGATACAGTATTTTAGTTCTGATCATGATAGACAAGGAAGAGTTATACTTCCTTTCTCTGCAAGCTTTGTTTCAGAAAAATATCCCCTCTGCCAACCCTGTGCCCCTGTGCAGTATCTACATGCTAACATGTAGTTTAGTCCAAATGGACAGCTTGAAAAACAGATCTTTGTTTGCAGCATGTATGCAGTCATGTCACACTGTCACATTAGAGAACTATATTATTTTCCCCTAAACAGCAAATTACCCAGATGTACTTGGCAGCAGCAGGCTGTTCTATCTTGAATACTGGGTAGATGTGCAATTATTCCCTGAACAAAACTGAGGCTACAATCCTATATGCTCATTAAGCTGGGAATAAGCCCCACTCAGTGGGTGGCGCTGTGGGTTAAACCACAGAGTCTAGGACTTGCCGATCAGAAGGTCGGCAGTTCGAATCCCCTCAAGGGGGTGAGCTCCCGTTGCTCGGTCCCTGCTCCTGCCAACCTAGCAGTTCAAAAGCACGTCAAAGTGCAAGTAGATAAATAGGTACCACTCCGGCGAGAAGGTAAATGGCGTTTCCATGCGCTGCTCTGGAAGCACCGCAACACAAGTCGGTCACGACTGGACCTAATGGTCAAGGGTCCCTTTACCTTTTAAGCCCCAGTCAATTCAATGGGGCTTACTTTTGAACAGACATGTACCGCATTGCACTGTGAGGCATTTATACTTCTAAATTTAATAACTATAACCAGTATCGTGATATAGGCTAAATCACTGAGTTTTGAACAATGGGTTAGGATCTGCTATCGGCTGTGGCCTAAAGTGGGCTACAGCAGCCGCACTACCAGCACAAAAATACAAGGGGGTGGGGAAGATAAGAAATAGGTTCCCAAATTCATGTTTGGGTTAAAGTGGGTGCTAAGTTAAAACATTTTATGTTCAAAGTGAAAAGGAAAGAAAAAACATTACACATTTTCAAATTTGTTTCATCTACATGAAACCGCTGAGACCTCCAGGTATAGAGCAGTATATAAATTCTGTTGTTGTTGTTGACAATCTAAATAAAGTCTAGAGAATAAATTAATGTACTAAAAACAGAGAACAGTCCCTCTGGTGTTCTGTGCCAAACAAATCATTTAGAATTAATTGTGTGATGAGTATATTTGATCACAAAAACTCTGTGATGTTTCATGAGAGCTGATTGCATGAGACAGTACAATCCAATTTAACTGCATATTGCCCAATACAGTACTTGGGCTACACACTGCCAAATCCCTGGAGGCGACCAGCCCACAAATGCACAGAGACCTTTGCAAACTCAAACCAACAGCAATGAAACAAGAGTTTAGGGCACGAGGCTCACTGGTCATAATTCTAATGGGGACAATATCAATTGCAGCATTGCATTTAAACAAAATTAACACCTTCACATACACTTAACCTGTTCTGCAGTAACTTTATAAAAATGTCCAGGCAAGAGGTTTTCCCACTTCCATTGCTAAAATAAATGTCCTTGACTCTGCTTGCATCCTTCTTCACATACATTACTCTGCAGCTAGCCATATTCCTAGCTTTATTGCCTGCTCCCACTGCTTAAAGAGCAATCTATTTTAAAAGTCATATATTAAGTTTACTCTCCAGTATTTTATCAGTGGTTTGATGTGTCAATTCTATTTCAAACCCTGGAAAATCAGAAACTGGCATGTAGTTCACTAGTCAAGTAAATCCTTACCCCCCCCCCACACATATCCCGCCCCCCCCCCAGTTACTAGCCCTCATGAGGGGAAGATCCAGGCTCATACCTAGAAAGCTTATACTTAGTTGAGCTTTAAGGTGCTACTGGAACATCTTTCAATACAGTCATACCTCGGGATGAATACGTTTCAGCTTAAATATTTTTGGGTTGCGCTCCGCGGCGACCCAGAAGTAACGGAGCGTGTTACTTCCGGGTTTCACCGCTCGCACATGCACAGATGCTCAAAATGACATCACATGCATGCACGGAAGTTGCGAGACGCAACCCGTGCATGCGCAGACGTGCAGTCGCATCTTACGTTCGCTTCAGGATGCGAACGGGGCTCCGGAACGGATTACATTCGCATCCAGAGGTACCACTGTATATTTTTTTTAATCTTTCATCATTGTTATTTAATTCAACAGACCAAAACGGCTACATTACCTGAATCCTTTTCAGATGGTTATGTGCATTCCTGCACCGACTTCAAAATGTGCTTATTTGTTTATAAAAATATTTATATCCCTCCATATTGTAATAAATATATCACAGCAGTTTACAACAATATCAAAACATAAAACCAAACAATAAAATCATAAAGATAAAAACAAGTTAAAAGCAAAATAAATTAAGAACAAACATCAACAAACTATTGTGGGGGATTGCCTGCACAGGCCTGGTGGAAGAGAAAAGTTTACAGCAAGTGTTTCAAAGTTGGTACAGAAAGTGCCTGCTGAATCTCTAGTGGCAGGGTGTTCCACAGGACTGGGCTGATGACACTGAAGGCTCTGTTTCTCATTGTTGTCAAACGGGACTCACCACCTCTGGGAATAATTAAAGATGCTCCTGCAGATGAACTTAGTGATCAAGCTAGAATATAATCCCTGAGGCTTCCTGGACCCAAGTAGTTCAGGACTTTGTAAAGCAATACAAGAACCTCGAACCTGCCTGAGTAGCAGATGCTAAGCTACCCCTGCTGATGGGGGGGGGGGCTGGTTATTCTGCTGAGGGGGCTCCAGACCTCTGCCCCAAAGTCCTGTCCTGCCAGCATCCACCGCTGGTCCTAAGACTCCTACAACAGTAGTTTCAGCAACTTGTACTTGCAACTCACATGCCCTCCAGTGAAGCTACATCCATAGAACAAAGCCATCTCTTCCAAATGAGTCATCTCCAACTACAGAAAAAACAAAGTTCAGCATGTGCCGCCTTAACACACCCATTGGAAGGAGGTGGGGCGGTCGCATTTAGATAAGACAATGTTGCATGTCATATGTATGTTGTAAACAAGTTAGGAACTGATACCAAGTCAATAACACCCACATGCCAACCCTCTGGAATTGACAAGGGTTCAAAGAAAATGAAACTGCTTTGTTCGTCAGCCAGGATGCCTGGGTGCTGTTGGACAAACTGCTGGAAAAGCAAATTTAACTGCAGGGTTTAACCATTTGCTTTCCTATGCATTTGGAACCACAAGTGACCCCAAATGAGTATAAAGACATGTCAACATTTTCTCTCCAGCCAACGCCACTCCTAATAGCCTGATGCAATGTTCAACCATGTTTCAAACCTTCCTTCCACAGCATTTTTTAAAATGAATGTTTTACTAAAAGGGCACTGGGGTTAGTTAGACCCCAATTAAAGTAAATAACAGGGCAGGGAGACATGGCGCATCCCAGGAAGTGTGGTATAAATGCCCACAACATACTGAAATTTTTTAAACAGCACAATAGGCTGCTTTATGCTTATGCTACAATTAACTGCTCAGTACTTTTGGATTTTATTATTTTTGCATCCAGCGAGCTTTGAGCTGAAAGAAAAAGGTCTCTCAGACCCCACAGGAATTCACACCACAAAGGATTACAGAACCCAGATAACATCACAGTGCCCCAGGAGGTGCTAATGAACTCCCCATGTTGCACCGTAATCCTTGTCAATTTCAGTTATTGACATTCAACATACATATTATCGAATACTTCTTTTTGCAAAGGTACCCTGTAATCAAATTGCAAACATAGGAAGCTACCTTATTCCAAGTAAGACAGTTGTTCCATCTAGTTCAGTATTGTCTACACTGGCTGGCAGCAGCTCTCTAGGGTTTTGAGCGGGGGAGGGGAGCACCTGCAGCCCTAGCTGGAGATGCTGTGGACCTTCTGCATGCAGGACACATGCTCTTCCTTTAGGCTACAGCCCTTCCAATTAATAAAATGATTTTTACCAGCATAGCAGCTTTATGTAGAGGCTATCTGAGCATCTCTCTTGGAAAAAGCTCCATCCATAGAAGTACTTATAAACAAGCTTGGGAAGGGCTATTTGTGTTGCTCCTGGTTTCTGAAGGCTCTTTGTATCTGCAAGGAAGTTGGGCAAGTGCATGTATGATTTTCAATTCTCCATGGTCTTCATTTTACATTCTGTCCTGAAGAACACACACACCACAAAACACCCCACCACTTCTCTAGCCCTGTCTGTGTCTGAAGGGTGCACATGTGCAGAATTTTATGTGTGCCTCTAAATTACACAGAAGTAGATCCTCAAGGGCATTTCCTTCTGGGCAACCTTCCAATGCCAGCGGTGGATGGCAAAAGCGGGCAGAGAAACAAATGTGAATTTCACATTTTTAAAGTAGGCTCATTTTCACTCTCAATCATACTGTTCTATCCTCCATCAAGACAAGCATCCATTCCAGGCAGGCAGAAACACACAACAAGAGTTCAAGGTGGAACCAGCGAGATGTAAGACCTGGGGAGGGTGCTTTGGACGAGAGCCTTGGCGGCCAGATAGAGGGGGCAAGGGCCACATTGGCCCCCTGGGCCTGAGGTTCTCCAATCCTGCCATGTCAACCTTTGGTTTCTCCCTCTGAGCTTTTTAAAAGGAAATGCACCAAACGTCAGGCACATATACCCTTTGGAATCGACCCAAGGCACTTTCAAATGTGCTTATTCTGTACTCTTGATATCTGTGCCGAAGTACAAAATGTAAAATGTAGGATGCTGCTTTACACCAGGCCAGGTTCTTTGTCTGTCTAGGCCAGCACTGCCATCTGACTGACAATGGATCTCCGGGGTCTGAGGCAGAGGTTGGATGGCCATCCGTCATGAAGGATCGAGCTGAAATTCCTGCATTGCAGGGGGCTGGACTAAATGACCAACTCTACGATTCTATACATTATGCTCTTAGCAAGGATGCATGCATTCGGATTAATCACAACGCCTGGAGCATCCACGAATGTGTGAAATTCCACAAATATGCCACGCTTTCCAGTGGAATCAGTTTATGTATTCAACATTATATCATCTGGTGATAACTCATCAAGTGATATGGGATGCTCCTAGACTGTTAATATTTTGCAAGTGGGATTCAATTGCAATCAGCAAATTAAGGCTGTGCTATTAAAGTGAATATGGTGCTATTGTGCAGCAAACCCACTTCAAAAAACAAAACAAAACCCGAAACTGGTTTTTTTGTGGGGAAAGAAAACTGATGTTGGGAATAGACTGGAAACTGTGGGAAACATTGTCAGGAGACATCATATAACCCACCAACAAAATGAAACAAAAGCCAAATGGAGGGTGGGGGACCCCAAAATTGATTATATCTGGGCATGCTCAGTGGCCAAAGAATGGAAACTGACTGTGGGGCAGGAGTGTGGGGAAAGAGAGAATCGCATGAGATGCCTGGACCACTGAAAAGCAGCACGGCATGCTGCAACATTTTGTGGCAGGTCCCACTTCTTCTTTCTCAATGGAGCTGCTTGCTGGAGGCTGAACGTGGGAGGTTCTGTAGTGGATGCAAAGGATGCCCGGAGCCTCCCTCAAACTGATAGAGGAGACCACTGCGGTGGGGGGACACCAAGCGACATTAAGGAAGAAGAGACCACACATGGGGAAGTGAGTTATGTGTACATGAAAACATCCATGTATGTATGACTAATGTGAGAAGAGGAACTCATAGATCAAGATGTGGGAGAACCCAAAGATTCCACAAAAGAGGGTCAAAAGCGTGCCTGTGAAGGCAAAAGGAAGGGAAGTGCTTTTTAAAAAATGTTTTATAAAACATTGGTGTGGGGCCATGCAGACTGCCATTAGAATAAAGAATGCTAGGATGCTCAGTCAAGGCACGAAGGATTAGAAGCAGCCTGTTCAGTCCATTATATCCACTTTGAGGAAGTACAGTGGTACCTCGAGTTAAGTACTTAATTCGTTCTGGAGGTCTGTTCTGCACACCTTCCCCTAGCTGACGCATTTTTGTAAGCATTATGCTTGGCTGCAGAACTGGATTACAAAATTAGAGATGTGTAGATTTTGAGCCATGTCTCAGTTTGCATATTGTTTTGAAAATTTGATGGGTCCGCCTTTAAATGCAAACTGAATGAATTTCTCCCTCACCCCTGTCTGTGACCCAAGACCTGCCTTTAACACAAACCTGCATTTGGGATCCCATTTCTTTTTCCTCCTTCTTTTACCAGATATTTGTTGGGTTGTATCATCATCATCATCATCATCATCATTTTATTACCTGCCCTTCACCCTGAGGTCCCAGGGTAGGTTATAACAGTTTAAAATACAGTAGTACTTTGGGTTAAGTACTTAATTCGTTCCGGAGGTCTGTTCTTAACCTGAAACTGTTCTTAACCTGAAGCACCACTTTAGCTAATGGGGCCTCCTGCTGCCGCCGCGCCGCTGAAGCACGATTTCTGTTCTCATCCTGAAGCAAAGTTCTTAACCCGAGGTACTATTTCTGGGTTAGTGGAGTCTGTAACCTGAAGCATCTGTAACCTGAAGTGTATGTAACCCGAGGTACCACTATATTCCAAGCAGCTTCTGAATCGAAAAATAAAATACATCTAGAGAAGTTAGAAAGAGTAACATCATGGAGGTCTGCACACCATAGCTGTGTTCAGGTGACTGCCTAAATACACAAATTGTGTATCGTAGGTTGGTGGGGCAGACGTGCACACACAACCCCCACCCCAATGTGCCCAGACACATTACCCCAGACCTTCAGCCCTCAACCTTTCCCCATGCTGAGTGGGAAGGTCTGCAAGAGATATTTTTCTTGCGTCCCTCCACTTGCTCAGGGACCAGAGTTTGCATAGTCCAGCAAACGTCTGGACACATCTTGTCCACATATGTGCTTGTAGAAGTTGGTGTCCTGCAACAGAATTCAACATTCTGAGACTCTGTGGCCCTTTTTCTTCTTAAAGTTTCTTCTTAAAGTTCTTTTCTTCTTAAAGTTTCTAGTTCTTATGGCTGAAGAGATAAGCTTGATAATGTGCAGGCTGGGCCTGGAGAAATATCAGGAACTATAAGGAGAGATGAGAATGAATCATGCCGGTCAGGACATGAAATGTTTTGCATTCTGCACCGTTTGTTGCCCTAACCATAATGGCAGCCACAAGCACAGAGACTTATGCCAAACAAGCATATATGTGAGGAGATGTGCATCAGTTGTTCAGATTACATAGCCCATAGCTTTCCTGGGCACTGAGTAGGCCTGGGCAATGTACTAATACATCACTCTGGACTGGTATGATGGCCAGAGTGCAATAGCAGCTTCACCTGGTGGCATACTGCGAGTGAAGCTGCCAGCGCTCCCGAGTATCTCTGCGCCCAGTGGCAGGGACAAGTAACTCTGGCCCGGGCTTGAAATTGAGTGGATGGGTGAAGGAGCGTGGAGAATCAGGCGGGGTGGGGGGGGATGAAGGAGTGGTGAGATCAGCTGGATGCACACCAGAGCTCAGAGGAGAAATCGGAGGGGAAGGGGCTGGGGGCTGGGGAGGCTAATGAGCAATGCAAAGCAGGGAGACAGCACTCATCCTTGCCCGTGTGTGTGTGTGTGTGTGTGTGTGTGTGTGTTGCATCCCCATCTCACAGTGTTTGGCTGGTGATACATCCCAATGATCTGCTCTGGCACTGACATGTGCAATTCGGGCCCAACCAAGTAAGAAGCAAAGAGAGGCAACAGATCTTTTACCTGCAGGGAAGCCAAGTGCAATCCTGTACCGAGAAACTGGTCTTGCAGAGCAAGGATGCACAACAGCACATTTCTAACCGTAAGTCCTACTGAATTCAATGGGGCTTACTCCCAGGTCAGAGAGTACAACTGCAGCCTGAGTACGGTTCCAGCTCATGTCACTTTCACCAGCCCTAAGTGATCAGCCCTAAGTATGTTCTGTCCTTTTTCTACATTATCTGCACAAAAGTTTGCATTTAAATACATATTTTGAATATATTGTATTTCAAAACATTGGGTTGTGTCAAACGTTAATCATTCCAGGAGCAAACCCACTTAATTCAACGGACTTGGCTAATTTACGGTTTACTCTAAGTAGAAGTTAGTTGGATACAACCAACTATGTCAAAATAATAAAACACCTCAATGTTTCGCATTGTATTTTATCTTACAGGCCACATTCTTAAAAACATTATACAGTTGATAGTTTTGAGACAAGAACTGCAACACACCGCTCAGAACAGTGCAGAATCAGACAGACTGCTATGTTCTAATCTGGGCATTAGTACAATTTGTATCGCAAAGATCAAATTCCTTCAGTGTCCCCAGCAGAGAGAGAAGGTAAAGTCCAGGGGTTTCCAAAGCACAACATCTCACATCATCATAGGGGTAGGAAGACACTGGAATCTTGCTTGGAGTTCCAGTGGGCAGTTAAGGAATTTCACTCTTCTGTTCCACCAGAAAGAAAGAGAAAGCCAGCAATCAAGGACAACCAACAAGCACCCCTTGACTCCAGTTGATCCTGGCAGGGCAGACAAGTATGCAGCAAGATTTCTTGCCTTTCTCTTCTCAATGAGAACCTGAACATATTCAGAGTCCTTGGCTGGATCAAGATGGGTGGCCCATCTAGGCCAGCATTCAATTTCCGGCAATGGCCACCCAAACACTTTTGCAAAGCCCATAAGCAGAACATGAAGGCAACGCACCTACTTGCTATAGTTCACCACATGATATTCAGAGGTACACTGCCTCTGTCCTTGGAGGTTCTGCTTAGCTTCCATGGACTGACAGACTTGCCCACTATGAATTTGTCTAACTCCCAATCAAAGGCATCAAACTGAATGCCCTACATTGTTCATAAAGATTTATTTCTTTATGCCTCAAAGTTCCAGCAACATCCCAAGTCCATCTATTGCCTACATTCAGGTTGTGAGCACTGCTGGTTATATAGCCAAAATGGTACTATTCACACACAAAAGAGGGAGGCTTCAGTAGACTTCAGGGAACCCAGAAATAATAAAAAAAAAACTTATAAGAGGGAGAGGTAACTGTGCAGTTGGGACTAAAAGTTCAGTATTAAATTTACTTAATACAGTCATACCTTGGATCCCAAACGCCTCAGAACTCAGACATTTTGAATCCCGAATACTGCAAACCTGGAAGTGACTCTTCCGGTTTGCAAACGTTCTTTTTGAACCCGAATGTCCGCCAGGCCTTCCGCGGCTTCTCATTGGTTGCAGAAACTTCCTGCAGCCAATCAGAAGCTGCGCTTTGTTTTTCTAACATTTTGGAAGTTGAACGGACTTCCGGAACGGATTCCATTTGACTTCCAAGGTACGACTGTACTAAAGTACTTTAAAGGAGCAAGGACAGGAAGCCAGGGAGGCAATGGAAGGGAATACTGTAAGCTGGAATACTGAATAGGGAGACCTTCACGCTGCAACATTTTGTTGCAGCTCCTTCTTGTCTTTTTCTTTTCTTTTAAACTCACTTATGAATCTTCCCTTCTGTCAATGTTTCTGCCCACCCTCCTGCAACCTGGTGCCCGCCAGACATTTAGGACCACAACTCCCAGCCTTGCTGGCTGGGGCTGGTGGGAGCTGTAGAAGAGAACAGCTGAAAGGCACCAGGATGGGGAAGGCTCCTTCAGCCTCTCCTTCTAGGTAAGGCGCTCCAACTCACAGGTCTGTTTTGCTTGCCCTTTTCTCCAGCTTTCCCAGCTCAAAGACATCCTTTCTGAGATAAGGTGACCAGAACAGAACTGAAAAGAAAACCATTTATAAAAAGGTTTGGGGAACCTCTAGCCTAGGTGTTGATTGGTAACTAGGCCTCAAACCTCATGGTTTTATGACTTCACTCATATCAAAATGGGTTGGGCCATCCATACTGCATGGGGGCCATGGACCTCCTTCTTGCCAAGTGCCAGCCTGGATTTCTGCCCTGATGGCACCCTGGTGGGGGCTTAAAAGGCAAAAAAGGGGGAGTCAAAGGAAAACACAGTGCTGGAAGCATGGAATAAAACTGAAAGCTGAAACAAAAGGATGCCATTTTGCAGTGACATGAGAGCAGCAATCTTTGGGGGAAGATTGGAAGAGGCATTGGGGAAGAGGTTGCATTTTTATTCCAGCTTTCCACAGAACATCAAGGAACCATACATAACTCTCCCCCTCACCCTTTTACAATTATTACAACAACCCTGTGAGGCAGACCAGGCCAGCTTCACCTAGCAAGCTTTGTGGCCAGGCCAGCATTTGAACTCAAGTCTCTCCAGTCTAAATCCAGTGCTCTAACCCCCAAGACCCAGCGAACACGAACAGGACTTGATTTTGGTCAGGGCCCCGCTTAGTCCCACTACCTGTTTTCAGTTAAGCACTCTGCACGAGAACGTGTGAAGTGTCTCTGAGCACATACAAAGCGCCTCACTGAGCAACCTCAACCAACTCTTACACCATTGAGAATAGAGGAAAACACTTCTGGGTCACAATGTTGGACTGCAACTCCCACCAGCCCCAGCCAGCACAGGGATGAAGGGATGATGGGAGTTGGAGTCCAACAACATGTGGGGACCCACAGGCATTAGTCTTCACCGGGCATAAAAGACTCACCACTAGGCATCACAGCCTGACTGAGGGTTAGTCACAAGAGCACATAAATATAATGTACAAATCAGTATTTCCGCAGTTGTTGCTGGACTACAACTCCCATCATCCCTAGCTAGCAGGACCAGTGGTCAGAGATGATGGGGGAGCAGATTAGTCCAACATCAGCTGGAGACCCAAGTTTGAGAAGCACTGGTAGAAATAGAGATATACAGAAATGGGCACACAGGTGGACGTCTACTTTTAATGAGAGGGCTGGCGCAGTGCCAATTTTGTTGTGATTGTAAGTTTCTAAGAAATTGTGTGTGTGTGTGTGTGTGTGTGCATTTATACATGTGCTGTATACATTTTAAACTCTATTAATGTTTGATTGTTTTTAATGATTTCTCCCTTATGTTTTTAGCTGCTCTTATTTTATCTGTAAGCTGCTTTGAGGGAAAAGGTATTATTATTATTATTATTATTAAGAATAAGAATAAGGCAAATCCCAGATCTGAAAAAGATTGCTGGATGCCTGTTCCAAGCAGTGCCATTTTTCTCGAAAAAGAGGTGCCGGAACTCACCATGAAGGCCTCCCTTGTTCTCTTTTAATGGCACTGGCCCCCACCTGAGAGGAGCCAGAACTGAGTTCTGGTGAGTCCCGGCTGAAAAAAGAGCCCTGGTTCCAAGACAGTTTAACTTGGGAAGGATGACTTCTATGGAAAAGCCCCATAAGCAGACCATCAAAGCAGAGAGTGACCTTTGTCAGAACATGCAGCCTTACGCCCCCCCCCCGCCCCCCCACGTCAATTCACACAGAGCAATGCTTCCTTATTCCACATTTACAACCCTCCGCAGCCTGAATCAGAGGTCCCTTTGGGTGTGGAGCAGAGGGAATCCACCCGCCTCTCTCTCCCCATCCAGGCGGGATGACAGATCAGAAAAAGGTGTTAATGGGTAACCAATCAGCTTAAAGGATCTTGAATGCTCTCCTCCAGAAACTTTCAAAGAAGAAGAGGGGGGTGTGGAGACTGGAGAGAGAAGGAAGAAGAAAGATTTATTCCTCCCGAGTTCAAGAGCTATGGGGGAGTTAACATTTCCCCAAACGCTTTGCAATCCTACACACGCTCCCTCTGGGAGTAAGGCCCATTGAACTCAATGGGGGGTGTTTTTGAGCCGACCCGCGCCGGAAAATGTAACCATTCACACAAACGAGGGTGTTATCTGATCTAAGACGGGGGGGGGGCGGGGGGCAGCTCTGCCGTAGGATGGACTTTATCCAGGGCGAGGAGAGCGGGGAATAGTGCTAGGAAGGAAACTCAGCAAGCAAGCAGAGGGTTAATTCAGATGGTGCTGGGCGCGTCCCCACGACCCGGGCCAAGGAAGAAGAGGCAGGCGGCACGCGTGTTGTTGCACGTGGGAACCGCAAGTCCAGTGAGGGGCGGGGGTGGGGGGAGAGGAATCCCTCTGCCTGCGATCACTCACCGACGCCGTACTTCTCGCGCTTGGTCGGGATCCAGCGGGCCATGCCTGGGCTGGGAGGGATCCCCTCCCCGCTCGCTCTCTCGCTCTCTGCCTCTTCCGCGCTCGGTGCTTCCAGCCCGCAGGCGCTCCAGGTCAGCCCCCTCCGGCCTGCGCGGCTCCCGGCTCCGCCGCCGCCGCCGCCATGCTCAGCTCAGGGGCGGGATCCGGCCCGCGGCGCTGCCCTCTCCGCCGCTGAACTGCGGAACTTTCCTGCGCTGCTCCGCCCGGGCGGCCCGAGGGTGCAGCAGCAGCAGCAGCAGCAGCAGCAGCGCCGCCGCCGCCGCCGAGTCAGAGCGCAGGGGCGGGAACTCGCCGGGAGGGATCACCTGCTCCGCCCTGCTGCCCGCCACGGGGAAGGGCGGGCGACGGGAGGGCAGCCTCCACCCCCCCCGGGGGCTTCCTCGGGATCCCAGTCCTGGGGAAAAGCATCCCGGCACTCAGCTTCGCAAGTGGACTTACTCCCGGGAAAGCGCTGGTGAGGAGAGCAGCCTTACCTGCGTTCCCGGCAAAGGCTGCGGTTCCAGGACTTCCAAGGAAGGGAGTTTGCAAATGGCAGGGGGGCAAAGGGTGAAAGCCCCCTCCCCATCTGGATCAGCCTGACTTCGATTCACTTTTAAAAGAAAAGGGGGGGAAACCTCATTCATGCAGCCGCTAATGGCTTGGATGGGGTCAGGTCTAGTTTGGCCCTTAGGGTGGCAGCTGTGTGTTACATGCCTTCAGCTCTTTACCAACGTACTTGGGAATAAGCCCCATGGAACTCAGTGGGGCTCACTTCTGAGCAGACCTTTACAATGCATGAATAGATAAGGGTGGGATTGCACTGTAACCCTCTGCCTGTGTGGGGTAGTTTTGCTTATTCATTCCTTTTATTTGTGCCCATATTTGTGCCCTTTTATTTGTGCTTCTGTCATGCCCATAGTGGCTTGCAACAAAGAGGAATGCATTTCAAACACTACAAAAACAAGAATGCTTTTCAAACAAACACTACAAAAACCATCTTATAATAACATGGCAATGCAATAGCAACACGACAACATACAAAAGACCATATTCCAATACATATATAACAAGATTACATAAACAGCATTCAGCATCCAATAGTAAAAATAACAAGGGAGCGTCAGTTTCACATTCGTCCTATAAATACTCACAGTCTTTCTTAGACAAAGGATTTTAGCTGGAAAAGCTCTCACAGAGCAGCTTGCAAATCCACAGAAATAATGCAGCCCCTTCCCTCAGGCTTACAGTATAAAAATACCCAACAAGTAAGGAAAGATGGGTGAGGAGGGAAAAGGAAAACAAGCAAACTGTGAAGGGAAGAAGGGCCTAGCCTTGCTGGTGAGAGCAGGAGAGAGAAAGAATGATAGTTCTGTGTGGTCTACTGCTTCTTTTCCTCTTCTAAAGAGAAGAAAATCCAGCCATAATAATAATAATTAATAATAGTATCCCACCCATCTGACGGAGTTGCCCCAGCTTTCCTCATTTCAGCTGCCTAAGTTAGGCTAAAGAAGTCATTTTGCAGTTGCAATTTTTAAACAATTGGGAGTCGGAAATCCTTACTGATCTACTGCCAATCACCTAAATATCTACCAGAGGATCCTGGTCTAATTTCTGCACAGCGATTGATATGCACAATCCAACTGTTAAGCTGAGAGGCATAAATTCAAGAGAATAGATTCTTAGAAACCATATACCTTCTAAATAAATGAATTGGAGGGTGGAGGAGCATTTGATTTTAGCAACATGATACTTGGCCTAGGAGAGCAACATATTTTACACTCTCTTCAGTATATTTTGCAATCAGTGGTAGTTTCTGGCTCTGTGGCAGCTGAGGTGCTATCAGGCGATTGCCCTAAAAAAGCTTTTTTTTAACCTCTTGAAATATGGCAACGCTATCAATCTCCTGATAGCCCCTCCGCTGCCACCAAATCAGGATCCACCCTATTTTTCTGTGACTGGGTTTTTTTTGTTAGTTTTAACACTATGTTAGACTGTACAGTGGTACCTCAGGTTACATACGCTTCAGGTTACAGACTCCGCTAACCCAGAAATATTGCTTCAGGTTAAGAACTTTGCTTCAGGATGAGAACAGAAATTGTGCTCTGGCGGCGCAGCAGTAGCAGGAGGCCTCATTAGTTAAAGTGGTTCTTCAGGTTAAGAACAGTTTCAGGTTAAGAACAGACCTCCGGAATGAATTAAGTACTTAACCCAAAGTACTACTGTATTTTAAACTGTTATAACCTACCCTGGGACCTCAGGGTGAAGGGCAGGTAATAAAATAATAATGATGATGATGAAGATAATACAACCCAACAAATATCTGGTAAAAGAAGGAGGAAAAAGAAATGGGATCCCAAATGCAGGTCTTGGGTCACAGACAGGGGTTAGGGAGAAATTCATTCAGTTTGCATTTAAAGGCGGACCCATCAAATTTTCAAAACAATATGCAAACTGAGACATGGCTCAAAATCTACACATCTCTAAATTTTGTAATCCAGTTCTGCAGCCAAGTATAATGCTTACAAAAATGCGTCAGCTAGGGGAAGGTGTGCAGAACAACACCTATAGTTTTGAAAATAGCATACAAAAATTCATTATATGGTGGGAAGTTGCTTGCTGAAATTGTTTATTAGTCCAAACTGCACACGAAATATGTGGTGAAATGCACATTGAACTGCTGGTGTATTTTCGTGATGATTTGCTTTTTTGTTTTTGAAAAAAAAAAAAAACAGATTGTGAAGAACAGAATTTAAGACTGGAACATTCTTAAGAAGCTTGGACAACTGAAATTCACATCCCAAGGGATGCATCCATCCCTTGCGATCCCTGCCTTGCTAGCGATGAATAAACATGGGCCAGCGCTTTAAAGAGGAGGGAAATGCTTTACCCTGAAGGACCCATGATGGCGACATTCAAGTCATGCCCTAAAATGCTGTCGCCAGCCTTTTTGCTGCCTGGTGCCGCTCTGTTTCCAGGCAGGCTTCCCCACAACCAGCAGAAGCTTCCATATCCCCCTCACTAAGCCGAACATAGTTGTGCATTTTAGTGAATACAAGTGGAACCTGTAACAAAATGTTGCAGTGTGGAATGTTCCTGTTCAGGGTTACAGCCAGCCTATCCCAGTCTTCATCCTGCATTCTTTCCTGTTTTCTTTTAATTCTTGCTGTCAGCGAGCATGATGTGCCCACTGAGCATGCTCAGTTGTCCTGGGGCTGGAAGAGTCAAACAAATGATTGTTCCTCTACAGCCTAATGGTACGTTCCAGAATTCTCCTGCCTCCTCCTGCTTATCTTGTAGCTCACTCTTAGACTTAATCAAGACATGTAGAATCAAATTCAAGACACGATCAAGTGCTAGAATCCTGCGATAAAGTTGTACCACTTCAGGCTGCAGGTGAGGGATGCCAGTTTTGAATGCTACTCAAGAACAATAAAAACCTCCCTTCACATTATAAATAGACACACAAAGCAGGGGACACACTCCAGCTTAGCTCATTCCTCGCTGTGTTACTTTTGTCCTTGCAGAGAAGCTTTCAAGAATGAGCTTCCTAACCTCTGCAGCATCCACATTACCAGGATTTGGCCCCAACTCTATTTCACTGCATGAGTAGATCTGGCCTTCCTTCTGAAGAAACGCTCTTAGGATTCTTTCAACAAATATGCACTGCACCTTTAAAGGTAGGAGTGCTAACCAACACCTGGTCAGCAGTGTTGGGAAAATGCACCTCAAGGGTTCCTTGCATGCACAAGGTGTTAGTCACCCTGTTCTGGCTGGGATCCTGCAATGATACGCCCAGTTTCTATTCAAACAGGCCAACTTTTTGCTGCAATTCTGCCTTATGCTTCTTCTCCAAAGCTGCCCTGAGCATACTTTGTGTGCTGGCTGGCTGTACTTGAGTCAAATATACATAAAAGGCTTTCTTTAAAAAGCCAAAAACAAAATGCAGCATGTCCAGACCAGTGTAGTTTAATGAAGAGTTCAAAATAGGTTGTAATTCCTATGTTCCGTCCCTTACTCCTTTGCCAGAACAAAGTAGGCCGACCAATGAGAAGGACTCTGGCATTGTGTGGTGCTGTTCTCCAGCCAAGCAAGGGATACAAAAATGCCTATGGGGAAGAGCGCATTGGTAAAGGTCGGCATAAATCACCAGTGCTCAGAGATCTGCACTGGTTGCCAATTTGCTACTGAGCCAAGTTCAAGGTGTTTCTTAACAACTTGGGACCAGTTTACCTATGAGATCGCCTTACCCCATATTTGCCCACTCAACCACTGTGATCAGTGGAATTGGCACTACTGCGGGTGTCACGTAATTCCTGCATCCGCATTTGTAAGTGCGCCATCATTTAGTGTGGCAGCCCTTACACTTTGGAACTCCTTGCCTATTGATACCTAACAGACACTGTCACTGTATTCTTTTCGGTGCCTGCTGGAAACATTTTTGTTTAAACAAGCCTGCCTAGATATATAGAAAGTTGATGTGAGTTTTAATTTGTTTCAATCTGTGGTTGTGTTAACACTTTTTGTAGACTTTAAATTACTGCTGTAGTGATAATTTTTATAGTTTTATCTTTTTTTGTAAACGGTTTTGAGTTGTCATCCCCCCCCATCGAGCAGTGTATACATTTTATGAGATAAATAAAAAAAAGGGAAGGGAAATGCTTGCAAAATTTGCACAGACCTGAGAAAATTTGCAGGGAAGCCATGAATTTTAAAGTTGCATGATAGTGCTTTTGCGGGGGGGGGGGGGGTCTGGATTGGACCCGCCAACTGGAATAAATTCCCCACTCCAGTTTAAAAGTGTTCAAGCAAATGGAAAGGCAACTCAGCAGAAAGTAATTTAAAACAAGCAAACAGCTATAGCAGTTGTTCTTTTGTAGTGAGCGTTTTAGAACCATAGACTCAAAAGGTGGTAGGGAGTCTATCTTCAAAAAGACCAAACATCAAAAGCAAAGCCACAAACTTTGCTAGAAAATAAATATAAAAGGAGAGTGTTATAATAAAAGTAATCAGTAGATTAGGATTTTGTTAGGTCACATCCACAACTGTACCTTTGACACACATTCAGATCTTTCTCCAAACTGCAGTTGCCAAGATTCTTTGGGGGAAACTACAACTGTTCCAAGTGTCCCTATTTTCCGGGGACAGTTCTGAAATTACAAAAGCCACCCCAGCTTCTGATATGATGCTGGAATGCCCCTGTTTCCCCTGCCAGGGCTGCCACCACCGAACTGGAGGAGGAGGAGGAGGAGCCAGTGCTTGTTCTCAGTGGTGGGGAGGGGCCACTGCTGCCATCGAGACCCAGCCTCAGCCTCACGTGACGCACCGGTTCTGGGGGGCAGGCAGGGCAGGGCTGCCCTGGGCAGGAAGGAAGGCGGAGCAGAGCACAAACCAAGGCTTTGTGCATCCACATCTAAGCTTGCCCCTTTCTAAAATTTATTTGTTGATGTGTGTTTTTGTAATTCTACCAAAGAAGAAAATTAAATCAGAATCAATGGGTTTTCTCCGGAGGGTGGAGGTGTGTGTCCTGTTGGTGCAGCTGTGTGAGAAATGCTCAAGGGGTGTGTGACAAAAATGTGGGGTCGAGGAGGGTCAGTTGCAGGGGTGGGGAGTGAGAAATGTCCCTATTTTCATTTGAGGAATGTTGTAGAGTATGCTATAATTACATTGTGATTTTACCAGGGGGTCACATCCTTCCAGAGCACAGCGTAAGAATGAGCAAGAAGCTGCAAAGCCAGACTCCTGTAAGCACAAAGTATTAGTGGAAGTCAGTGCTAAATAAAGTGACCATTCTGCGTCACAACATAATTTAATTTATTTCTATATTGCCCTTCCTCCCATGGGAACCCCAGGGCAATGCTCTGCATAAAAATACAATCTATGCAATAAAAACATTCTTTAAAAATACATTTCTAAAGCTAAAATCACAAAGCAATACCAACTGCTGAAATTTCAGTTGACATCCATGCCCCAAAGGCAAACAAATATGTCTCCCAATTTGTGTCTGAACACCGTCATTTTTTTAGACATGAAGATGCACTGCCTCACCTGTGAGGAGAGGTCCTCCTCCAGACTAACTCCCACCAGTTCCAGTCAGTATGGTCAATGGCCAAGAATGATGAGAGTAGAGTCCAACAACGTCTAGAGGGCACCAGGTTGGGGAAGCCTACTATATAATCTTGGTGTTCATCCCTAGATATGTGGAATGTCGGGATTCCACATCCTATCGCATGTTCAGCTGTTAACCAAACAAATATTTTCTCTCTCTTTTTAAATGCACAAAAATAAGCCAATTTATGACCAGTGGAACTTGCAAGAATTTTTTGGGCAGCTTGAGGAGTGGCAGAAGAGATGACTCTCATGCCCCCCTGTGGCTGCAGCAGAGAGTGCAGAAACTACTAACAACCCAAAAATTCTGAAGGACAGTTAAGTGACAAAGTGGTCTCTAGTCCATGGAAGCTTGCCCTGTAGCCAATGTATCATCAACCTTCAGTGAACTCTGGTGGGTTTTTCCAACTCTATTCATTTCATTCTTATGAAACATGGAAGCATAAAAGCCTTATTAGCAGAGGTGGATTAATTATCTCAAAAGCTGAGCGGCTGAGAACATTGGTGGTGGAGGCAACCGTGCCAAGGTTAAATCGCAGCTGGAGTTCTTTGCAAGCGGCCTGGTGTCAGCTTGCGGCAACCCTGAGCAGCTGCTGGGATCTTAGCGCCCTGGCCGGGCCCTAGGAGAGTCAGAGGCCGCAGCTCAGTGGTAGAGCTCCTGCTTTGCATGCGCAAGGTCCCAGGGTCAATCCCCAGCATCTCCATGTAGAGAGAGAATATATACCATTAGTTCATCGAGTTCGGTATTAAGTACCCATAAAGCTCAGTATAAGGCTGCTTCTTATGTTACCATTGCTGACCGCCGTTAAAAAACATTTCCAGTGCTCCCAGTGAGTTCTGGGCAGGTGGAGCCGAGGGATTCACATTTAAATACCCACCCCAAACCCCTGACTTATCACTCAAAGGCATTGTGGGAAATAAAAATAGCAGTTTGCTCAGATTCAGCTGGTGATGCTCAGCTCTGCTCACTGGCACCCTCCGACATAGGAGGGGAGCTGCCACCACCCCAAATCTGAAGGGGAGCCTGTTTACAGTCACACTTTGGAATGATACACGTGCAAATAAATGTGGGAAGCATTTTACTTTATTTCTGTGAACTGGGGTTTGGCTTCCAACCCTGGGTCAAATTGTTTTCCAAAGTGTGAAATCACAGTTAAAACCTAATCTTGTGGTTGGTGCACAACCCTAACACAAATGGGTCCTTCTGCAGGGGAGCTTCCATGAAATGTTGATGAGAAAATACTGGTGGGTATGTTGCACCCATAGCAGCAGATGATTAGGCAACTGAGGATGCAATTCCAACCCCACTTGCTTGAGATTAAGTCCCATTGAATTCAATATGATTTACCTCCGAGCAGAAACAGTCAGGCTTGCACTGTAAATCATGACAAACAATGTCTCTGTTTTTCTGCAGAATTGCACTGCACAGCTACAGAGGGTCTGAATATGAGTCAGAGATTATAGTTCCTCTCTCTCCCTAGTGAAGACAAATGCCTGATCATACGACAAGCTATGCAAGTGTTGAATTATCTGTGGGCTCTAGTCATTCTTCATGTCTGAAGCAAGGCAGCAGCAGCATGTCATAAAGAGCCAAATTCTGCAACGAAATGGCAGTTCCCTGCCCATATTTCCTCCTTTATTCCTTTCTGTATCTACATCCCACCCATGAAGAGTTATGACTTTAGTCCAGGCTTGCAGGAAAATAAAGCTTTATTTCATAATAAGGATGAACGTGGCCTGAATATAAATGCCTGGAAATACAGAAGCTCCATTAAGTGATGCCATCATGGGATATGATTTAAAATACCAACCAAACAGGTCCAGATGAAGAATGTTTTGTGACACAAACTTCAGGTTCTAAGTTTTTGAGGCCAAGTATTACCTTCCAAGGAGGTAGAGGTGTTAGGAACCTTGAGTGGATCTAAACACAGGAAAGAAACGCTATAAATAAGTCAGAAATTATATCGTTTTAACAAAATAAAAAACTTGCTATGAGAAACAATTCCTGCTCTCTGGCGCCATCTGGTGTTGCATGTTTAAAACGGATTTGATTCGTTGTCTCTTTACTAATGTAGCTGAATCCCAGGACGAAATAGGCACCTAAAAGGCTCAGCCTCCTCAACCTAATTGCACTCATCAATACAACTTAGTCTTTTTTTCAGCTTTATTCATTACTACAAACTCATGTTGCTGCCCTGTGCAAAAGCAGGGCAGGCAGACATTCAACAGGTAGAATTCTCATCACTGCAGTTTCCATCTTAGGAAACACTTAAGATATGGGTGACAGATATGCAGATGACACAACCTTGATGGCAGAAAGTGAGGAGGAATTAAAGAACCTTTTAATGAGGGTGAAAGAGGAGAGCGCAAAATATGGTCTGAAGCTCAACATCAAAAAAACGAAGATCATGGCCACTGGTCCATCACCTCCTGGCAAATAGAAGGGGAAGAAATGGAGGCAGTGAGAGAATTTACTTTCTTGGGCTCCATGATCACTGCAGATGGTGACAGCAGTCTCGAAATTAAAAGACGCCTGCTCCTTGGGAGAAAGGCGATGGCAAACCTAAACAGCAACTTAAAAAGCAGAGACATCACCTTGCCAACAAAGGTCCGTATAGTTAAAGCCATGGTTTTCCCAGTAGTGATGTATGGAAGTGAGAGCTGGACCATAAAGAAGGCTGATCGCCGAAGAATTGATACTTTTGAATTATGGTGCTGGAGGAGACTCTTGAGAATCCCATGGACTGCAAGAAGATCAAACGCATCCATTCTTAAGGAAATTAGCCCTGAGTGCTCACTGGAAGGACAGATCGTGAAGCTGAGGCTCCAATACTTTGGCCACCTCATGAGAAGAGAAGACTCCCTGGAAAAGACCCTGATGTTGGGAAAGGTGGAGGGCACAAGGAGAAGGGGATGACAGAGGACAAGATGGTTGGACAGTGTTCTCGAAGTTACAAACATGAGTCTGACCAAACTGCGGGAGACAGTGGAAGACAGAAGTGCCTGGCGTGCTCTGGTCCAGGGGGTCACGAAGAGGCGGACACAACTAAACGACTAAACAACAACAACAACAATGGGTGACAGGAGGGTCTTTTTTCAGGCCAAGGGCCACATCCTGTTACAGCTGCAACTTTTCAACCAACGACTGCAACTATACCTCTTTTGCATTGGTGTGTTTGGCAGCAGTGACAGTGGTCAGCTGCAGGGAAAGGGAAGCTGGAGTTAGACTCCAATTCCATCTGGCCCATTCGGCATGGCCAGTGGTTGGGGATCATAGGTGTTGTAGTCCAACATCCGGAGTGTCACAGCTTTCCATCCCTAATTTGCTGTGATAGCAAATATCTCCATGGCATCCATTAATTAGCATTTATTTATTATTTGTTATATGTGTTTAATGACCTAACCTTCATTACACAGTCTCAGAGTGGGGTACATACAAAATCAATATAACATCTGAAAACATAAACTATCAGTTGAAAACACAAATTAAAACTGATAAATTTAAAAAGCAATTAACAACAGCAGCTAACTTGGGGAGGGGGGAGGTTACTCATTTCATGTTTATCCTCTACCCCCAAAGTCACAGCTGCTTGAAACTGACCCAAAAGTTGGCAGTGCTCTACAGGGTTCAGGTTTATCACCACTGCAGCTGTTACAAGTTGTTGCCAAAAGTGTTTCTGCCTCATATTTGATTTAGAGGTCAGGCTTATCCCTCATGAAAGAGTTATTGTTATCCTCAAAATATGTTGGGATTGGCTATAAAAAGACATTGGAAGAAGGCTATGTAGCCGTTTTCTTTCTCTTCTGTTCTCCATCATCTCCCTTTGAGTGTTGCTAACCATTTTAAAAAGTTTAAAAGATATATAAACTGACCTGGGAAAGGGAAAGAGCTGTATGACTTGACCTTAGAGATGTCACAGGTACTAGTCAATAGCCCAGAAGGAACTCACAACACAACATAAGTTGGTGGTGATGGGCTGCATTTCTTCCCATCAGCAATATACTGAAGACTGCATCTATTCATTTTTGGATGTGGGCAAAAATCAATAATCCAAGAAAGATGCATTTCTTACTCTTTTACTCTCATTGCATGAGCTAAAACCAATTTTCTAAAAAGGCCCTCATTTTACAGGGGTGGAAGCAACATGGAGAACAAGACATCAGTATTGACTTAGCCAACCGCATTTATCTAATAATGCCTCATTATAAAACATATATTTATTTACTTCTTGTTTATGCTGTTTCCTTATTGCCTTCATCTCTCTTTTGGGGGGATGAGCCTTCTATTGATTGCACATTGAACCTCTTGGCCATCTTTGCAGAGCTCTATAAAGTCAACAGCCCTTCTTGCCAAAGTCTAAGCAGAAACAGATGCACTGGAAACTTCCCAAGAGACATAGCTGTAGAACATGGGTAGGCAAACTAAGGCCCGGGGGGCGGATCCGGCCCAATCGCCTTCTAAATCCGGCCCATGGACGGTCCAGGAATCAGTGTGTTTTAACATGAGTAGAATGTGTCCTTTTATTTTAAATGCACCTCTGGGTTATTTGTGGGGGCTGCTTGGTGTTTACATGAGTAGAATGTGTGCTTTTATTTAAAATGCATCTCTGAGTTATTTGTGGGGCATAGGAATTCGTTCATATATTTCCCCCCAAAAATATAGTCTGGCCTCCCACAAGGTCTGAGGGACAGTGGCCCCTGCTGAAAAAGTTTGCTGACCCCTGCTGTAGAATCAGTGTCTTTTACCTACCAAGAGTACAAGTTAAGAAGCGGAAATGTCCACTCTTGGGCTTAACCAACGCTCCTCCATCAAGTCTCCATTATAACAGTGCTGGCTTTGACCTTCATAACTTGGGACCAGAGTACACAGAGCTTCACATATCTCCACATGTGCCTGTCCATGTACAGTTGTTACCTCGGAAGACGAACGGAATCCATTATGGAAATCTGTTCGACTTCCAAAATGTTCGGAAACCAAAGTGCAGGAAACTCCTGCAGCCAAGCAGAAGCCGTGGAAGCCGTGTTGGACGTTTGGGTTCCAAAGAATGTTCGCAAACCAAAACAGCCACTTCTGGGTTTGTGCCATTCGGGAGCCAAACCGTTCAACTCACAAGGCGTTCGGGATCCAAGGTATGACTGTACTCAGAGCCTCATCAGATTTGGCTTCCTCCATCATCTGTGGTACAGAGGTTGGCTAGCAGGTTTTGCAAGTTTGTAAAGAAAAGCTTGTTGTAAACAGCACCAATTGGTTAGTGTCTGAGGAGTCGCATAGAAACTCCCATCCTTCCACCCCCAAAGGACTCTCGCAAATTTTTCATATAAAGACAAGAATGAACATATCAATGAATGTATACATTGATTGTTATTATTATTTGTTTAAAAGATAGAAAATCACCATGCACCACGGGTTGAGGGGAAGATTAATTGCTGATCCAACATTCACTTGATAGAATGTATGTATGTCAGGAAGAGTTGCCAACTTTTGAACTAGACCCTGCATCTGCCCCTTTAGCAGTCACTTGATCTGGAGTAATTAGCAGGTGATAACATTTAGCTCTAAGCCATGAAAAGCTTCTCTTAGACTTAAAGGGATAGGAAGGCCAGGCCAGCAACCCCCCCCCCCCATCCTTCTGATAGCTTGCCAATCCTACTGTCAAGCAGATTTCAAAGCCAGGCCCTACTGCCAAAATGCAGGGGACAATAAATGCATTGTTAGAAGCTACACCAGGCTTCTTAAAATGAATAATATGACACATCAGTTGGAGCTGTTTTTCTAAAGCTTATAGCAGTGCAGGATGTGTGTGCAATTTTCATTAGAATTACGGCTGAGGAAGGAAGGTTTAACTTTCCCTCCCTGCATGTTGCAGTCCTGATTAAAAAAAGCAACCCTGTCCCTATTATTAAATTGTAAAACAAACCCAGCTACATTTTCTAATGACGCAGCATCACGTGTAGTTTGATGGGAAATAGCTCAGTGGGAGGACATCTGCTTTGCATGCAGAAGCTCCTAGCTTCAGTCTCCAGCGTCTCCAGGTAGAGATGGAGAGCAGCTGCCAGTGAGTGTGGGAAGTACTGATCTAGATGGATCAGTGGTCCATAAGGCATTTTTCTATTGCTGTTGGTTGGGGGGGGGGGGTGTTAGGCTGTATGCTGGAGTCCCTTCTAATTTCTGGATCCAGCAAGGGTTGAAATCTAATGGAGGACTCAATTGTTGAAATAGCCAGGTCAGCTTCTTGGTGAGATAATGGGCCCTAAGTATGGGTAACAAAGGAAGTGGCTTTGTGTCAGAGGGCAATGGGTGGGCCCCCTCTCTTATTGAGAAAGACAAAAGCCAGAGTTGAATGTGAAGAGAGAGCTGTGTTAGAAGCAGGTAGCAAGCGGAAGCCTGAGAGTGAGAGACAAGCTTGGTTTCTGCTTCAATCCAAGGCTGTGGCCATGGGAGAAGCAAGACTTTCTGGGGTGTTAATGCTGTAAGCCTCTCCATCATAAGCTCAGGTTGTACTGTGTATATATATGTAAATAAACCATATATCCTAAAGACACTGTAGTCTCCGCTGTCCCTCATTCTGAGGAAACCAAACCCTGGGTAAATGCCTAGGAACCCTGGAATCTCTCGACTGCTTGAAGATAGAGTTGCATGCCACCCCAATGTTCCTATGACCCTCAAGCCATGGGTGAACAATGGTTTTCAAAGTTTATGCCTTAAGGAATCTCTTTCTGTACTGACTCATCTTCCACAGAAACCCCAATGATTTGGGATAATTCTGGGTCATGCTTATTATTGATTGATTGATTGAATTTATATACCACCCAATTCCCGGAGGTCTCATGGGGTAGACTGGGCAACTTGCAACCTCCATATGTTTTTGGACTACAACTCTATCATGCCATGGTGGCTAGGGTGAAGGAAGTCAAAGTCCAGCAACATCTGGAGATCCACGCCCCTATTTTATGGAGTTCACCCGATTCCTGCATAACATTGCATAGGCCTACTGAGCCACGCAGATGCTTCATATGAATTAGCTTGTTTATTCATTTAGGTATGATGCTTTTGAATTATGGTGCTGGAGGAGACTCTTGAGAGTCCCATGGACTGCAAGAAGATCAAACCTATCCATTCTGAAGGACATCAGCCCTGAGTGCTCACTGGAAGGACAGATCCTGAAGCTGAGGCTCCAATACTTTGGCCACCTCATGAGAAGAGAAGACTCCCTGGAAAAGACCTTGGTGTTGGGAAAGATGGAGGGCACAAGGAGAAGGGGACGACAGAGGACGAGATGGTTGGACAGCGTTCTCGAAGCTACCAATATGAGTTTGACCAAACTGCTGGAGGCAGTGGAAATCAGGAGTGCCTGGCGTGCTTTGGTCCATGGGGTCACGAAGAGTCGGACACGACTAAAGGACTAAACAACAACAGATGAATGGAAAATAGAACAAAAGGGGGCCTGTTTGGTTCAATTTCCATTTATCCCCAAGAATGTACAAGGGGGCAAATCTGAGTATCAAGACAAATTAAATATCAATCAACAAAAGTGTAAAACAAATGAGTCATTCAGTAATTAATAATAAAATCAGAGAATCATGAAGTTGAAAGGGACTCTGAGATTCACCTAGTCCAACCCCCTTCAATGCAGGAACAGGCAGTTGTCCCATATGGGGATCAAACCTGCAACCGTGGCACTATCAGCACCATGCTCTAACCCACTGAGCTATCCAGACAGACAGAATCATAAAATGGAAGAAAAAATATTGTATATGGGCTGAGTATGCAACCCAGAAGACATTCAATGCTATCCTGTGGCTGCATTTTACAAGGCAAAATTGGCAGTGCCATGCAAGCTCTTTTTAAATGGGTAACATCTGTCTGCATCCTCATTTTTTAAAACAACCTGGAAAAGTCTTTTCTCTCCTGGGCTGATCCTGAACTGCTTTCACTTGATAGTTCTGTTGGTTAGAGCAGGGGTCAGCAGACTTTTTCAGCAGGGGGTCAGTCTACTGTCCTTCAGACCTTGTGGGGGGCCAGAATATATTTTTGGGGGAAAATAAAATGATGCAAGAGCACCATGAGCCCCAGTGGCTGCTTACCTGTGTCTTGCGAGCGGCAGGGGCCGGTGGCAGTGGCGGCAGCAGCAGCAGCGGAGGGACGATGAGCGGCGCGTTGAAGGGCTCCAGAGAGGGTCTGCTTAAAATGGCAGCTGCTTGAGCGCTGCTGCTTCTGGCACCAACAAAGCCCATCCCCCTTCCTCCTCTAGGCAGGGCGGGGAGAAGCCAGGAGGAGGGAGGGAGGAGGTGCCACCACCGCCATGTGAGGGAGAGGGAGGGAGAGGGAAAGAACGTGTGTGCTGGTGATCCACACAGCAATTCCCATACCGTCCATTGCCTGGATCCAGAAGGCATTTGGACCTGATCCGGCCCACGGATCTTAGTTTGCCGACCCATGGGTTAGAGCAAAGTGCGCCTGATAATGTCAAGGTCAATCCCCTTATGGACCACCTGCATATTCCTGCATTGCAGGGAGCAGGATTAGATACCCCCCCTTCCAAATCTATGATTCTATGGTTAGAGCATGGTTTTTAGAAACGGACTCCCCCCTCATCATGCTACCACTGACGAGGGAGAGGCCTCAGCAAGCCAGCCAGCATAAAGGTCACATGAATTGAACAACAACAACAAAATGTTGCAGCATGGAGTGGTTCAGCTCAGGATTCCAGTTTTCCTCCATTCAATTCTTCCTTCCCTCACTGCAATTCCATTTCCCCTGGTGTTACCATGTGCCCTATTGTATAATTTGAAAGGCTGTGCTTGGAGGGCAAACCTCTATTTGAAAGAGTTCTTAGTTTATAGAGTTGACTGGTCTAGGACCACTTTAATGTAAAGAACCATAAGAGAGAAGAAGGGCATTGAAGCTGCACCTCCACACTTAACAACACTCACAAAGCAGACTGAGGTCTGTGTCCAGGGTTAGTCATTCTCAGAGTAGACCGACTGAAATGAATGACCCAAAGATAGTCATGTCCATTAACTTCAGCAAGTCTACTCGGATTAAAACCAGCACCGGATGCAACTCATTGTTTCTAACTCCCCTCCACCCCCTGCCCTTAGGGTCAATCTACACATTGAGAAATATCACATGGGACAAGCATCCCTATAGTGGGACTGTACCACTTTAGACTGCAAGTGAAAGGATAATTTTACATGCAGGGAAAAATGCTTTTACATACAGGGAAACTAAATGGAATAGTAGCAGAGCATTGGACATGAAACCTCCACATCCAGCCTTCAGAGGCAGGTGTCAATTGATGGCTAGTCAAGCCTCAAAGTTCCAGCCTGGTTACAAGTCCCAGAGAAATAAAACTTACTCATGCAGAAAGTCCTACAGAATTTCTCCCAGTGTTATCAGTATGGTCCAAAGGAAATCTGCTCAAAAATACATACATACATACCACATTACTTTTGCAGCTGGGTTTTGAAGGCAAATAGTTGCGTACAGTTAACCCTAGATGGCACTGTGAGATAACTCTGGACCAGTCATGAGCCTACAAAACTGAGACAGGTCTGGTGGCTCCATAAATGAGGAATCGCAAATCCACTTTACTAGACTGCAGATTGCTCGCAGCTCCCTGGACTACTGACCTTTGCTCACTAACCACAGGCACAGATTTAATGGCATTTGTCAAATGGGCTTGATCTCTTTGCTCAATTTGCCTTATGTCCCAGATGTACCTTCAGAAACCACAAACCACGACCCCTGCAAAAATTGCTGAGTCATTAAAAGCAGGCCTCATTGGGTGAATCAGTAAAAAAAGAAATACTGGGTTTTTATGGGAGAATTTAATCTCTTAGCAATATACCAGAGACCAAGATTTGTTCCAAATGTTAGGATTCTGCACCGATCCTGGGGGGGGGGGGGAGAGATGAAGGAGAATGCCTCTAAGCATGTACAGAGTGTCTCTTCCTTACTTGCTGATTCTCCTGTCATCAAGGGCAGAGCTTCCTGGCTAATATTAGACTGTCAACTTTCCATCAGCTCCTGTTCTTTTATCAGCAAAAGTTGCTGGGTAGGGGAATCTGAGCTGGAAAAGAATGGCAAGGAAGAAGATTAAGGAGAAACATGCCTTATTTAGGGAAAAGTGATTTACAAAAATGTGTATATTAGGCAAAATAGCATACTTAAAAATAACAATATCTTGATTTGATATAGAAATGTGGAGAACAGAGCTTAAGACTGGAAAACCGACAAACTGAGAGGAACTGAAATTGACAGATCTGGCTGACCTTACTTCCCAGCTGGGAAAAGTTAGGCTCTGT